>NC_064307.1:22359317-22714087 GCF_023373825.1 Bactrocera dorsalis | reverse complement strand
TGATGTCAAAAAATCAAGCATATTGAGCATCGTTTTCACTTTAGATTTGCTCATTCATTAGCGACCTTTTCCTGGGCCTCCAAAAAGGCTTTGTGCCACCGAAACACAGCACTTCTTGCAAAAGCAACATCTGTTTAAGCCTGCTTGTTCATATCAAACGTCCCTGTCACAGATTTACCGACTTTCACACAAAATTTAATCGCGTACCTCTGCTCTAATGAACGCTGTGTTTTCGGCTTGCTCCACTCACTGAAACGCGTAGCGCGAAAATGTTTGTCCTGACTCTCTAGGTGTTCGGAAACAACTGACCAGCCGCTCGTTCGTTAGCTAGGAACGCATTCTACCGAATCCAGTCGGTGCGCACATGCTCCGAAGTACAGTCGCGGCGAAACAAAATCAGTCCTATTACTTTCCGGACAAATCCTGTATGAGATCCCCCATCTAAGCACCGGGCACTTCTGGCGAGTCAGCGTTGATGTATGTGGCCTGGTATAGCACTAGTCTTCCTACTGGCCAAAGCAGTCTGCTTTTGGGTGATTACTTTATTCTGAAAGTCCGTGATTCGAGAACGACCCTTTTCGCTTGAAGTTGCTGCAAGTCACCTGTAACGGACCAGTTACCAGAACGGAGTCAACGAAACCGAAAATGTATTTTATTGGCTGTTATAGTATTAAAACCAAGGTCACTATTTACATGTACAGCTGCCTCCATGCGTTTTCGTCTTTAACGAAGATTGATTTAGCGTATATTCTCTTTGTTAGTATCAATACTGAGTTAAAACTGTTCAAAAATATTTTTTTAGTACGATATCTTATCTTTTGCTTCCTTCTACTAGAGTAGTTGAGTTCCTTCTAGTGACTAGTAGAGTAGTTTCCCTCTACTTTAACAGAAAAAATCGAATTCTGTAATTCTTAAAACTTCCCAGAAATAATGTAAGAGATGTAGACATCGAATGCCCTTCTCCATGTTGTTTTTTAACTATTTTACATAGACTGAGACTCTGTCTCTCCCCAGTGTTTCTACCATGCGTGGTCCATTATATGGCAGAACTGCTTAGCGCCTTTCAAGTTTAAATAACTGTCGAACCTGCAACCCATGTGTTTCAGCAATTATTCCCTTATCCAAACCCCTTACCCTAACAATCTAAGCGTACTAGCTCTAAATATATGTATTTATGCCAGTTTTATTCAGTCGGCAAACTTTGTGCATAAAAATGGCTGCCATTGCGGTTCAAGGCGCTCGCATGCTTTATAAATACAAAAATAAATATTGCTAAACATATGTATGTATACTTTCACATATCTGTCTTTATATAAGACACACATGTACACATTTAATGGCAACCATTTTGGCACGATTACAAATATAAATAAGAAATATAAAAGAAAACTGTAAACGTACTAAGTCTTTCGACGTGACTTTTCGTCAAGTTGTCGCACTTTTAACCTGTACAGCCCGCCTAAGCCAAACTCAACACGACGAAAACCGAAATTTTTCACTCCTTTTTCACTCTTTCTTCCTCAGCTTTGCCTTTCAATACCGCACGCTAGCTCCCGCCTCGCTTCTCAGCACCTTATCCCTCTTTAACTGTCGGAACTGTTTGTATTTACCGGTCGTTCGTTTCGCCATTCCCACCCTTCCCCCTATCTCGCTGTGCTTGTCCCGTGTTTATCCGCCTGACTGACATTTGTCTGTCGTTTCGCATCCATTGCGGTCTGGTGGCGATGATCTAAAGTGCGCGTCCGCTTGTTTCGCCGTGCCGGTCATGATATGTGGCACACCGGTAGTGGCATTATGGCTATGCCATGTTATTATGCGGCTTGTGCTAAGCTGTCGCTTGTGTTTTTGTTTTTTTCTCCCCTTTTAACTACTTGTTGTTTTGTTGTGTTTCGTTCGTCCACTCTACCCTGTAGCTCGATTCTTTATCTTTCTTTGTGCGCTGCGCTGCTCATCCCTTCGAAGGATAATGCTTTCCGTTTGCAAGGGTTTCAACTGCTGAAAGCTAAACATTATGCATGTATGACAGGCAGTTCACCGGCTACTACTTGATGGGATGGAATGGTGTGGAGGGAGCTCGTACATCTTTTATAGCTGCTCTGGTGACTCATTATAGTTTCAAAGCCTGAACTGGATGACGGTCGCTCCTTCGAGATTCGAACTTTGTGAAATTATCATAGACTAAGCATCAGTTTGTTACTAGATAATCTTGGTTTGCCCTTAAAGCTCAACGGCAATTAGACCCGAATTTGTATCTGTCCAAAGATGGTCTCACGAAAGGCAATTTTTAAATTGTGAAACGTTTTTTTACGGTATAATAGCAACAATTTTGATTGTAGTTTAAAAAACTTTAAAATCCGATAAAATATTTAAAAAAAAACACTACCACACTGAAGAAGGAAATTCTGTAGCGCAGTGAATGCTCTGCGTTGTACCAGAGCTTTGAAGTCACTTAGTGAGTTCGAACGAAACTCAGCAAAAAACTCTGGTTAAAGGGATCTCATTGGGACAGCTTCCTTTGTAATATCTAAAAACGCCTACATTTTGTTTATGAAGACATTCAGAAATCGATAAGGCTTACATTAAGACTTTATCTCCAGGTTTGCCGAAGGTTTGACGGCCAAGATGGCCCCCATTCACTTGGGAGTTGCCAGAAACGATCCTTTACATGTGGCTCAAGTATCTCACGACTTCCGGTCTTAGAAGAAGTAACCTCTGAGTAGCCAAAATACATCCGTTTGATGGCGAGCTAAAGTGAGTAGGCGAACCATCCTTCCACAGGGTTGTGCGCTGGGTTTGGAACGGAAAGGAAACAACAGCCTCGCATGGTACCTCGGACTGAATTGGCAATTGAGAAGTAAAGTCCTCTCTCGACGGATAAAGACAAAACTCTATAAGTCACGCTTATGTCCCGTCCTGCTATATATGGTGCAGTGGCATGGACGATGACAACATTTGTTGAGTCGACGTTACGAGTTTTCGAGAGGAATGTTCTGCGGAAGATTTATGGTCCTTTGCACGATAGCCACGGCAATAGCGCATTTCGATGGAACGATGAGCTTTATGATTTCTACGACGACAGAGACAGAGTTCAGCGAATTAAGAGACAGCGACTACGCTGGCTATATCATGTCTTCCGAAATGGACGAAAACAATCAAGGTCTGAAAGTATTCGACGAAGTACCCGTCGGGGAAGCATAGGAAGAGAAAGATCTCCACTCCGTTGGAAAGATTAGTGATAGAGAAGGACCTGACTACATTTGGTATCTCGAATTGGCGCCAGTAAAAGAAGAAACGATGTCTGATTTTTCGCCTTACCGCATGAATGTCGGAAACTCCGAGCTCTTGCAATTGCCGCAATATGAACTTTGCCAAGGGCAAAGATTTCCTGACTTCTACTCCATTGACCTATGCCTGCTAAGCACCCACGAGAACTTTATATTCAGTGCTAGAAAGCAAGAGAAAAAAGAAGACTACAGAGACCCAACTCATTCCCGACAGCTTGAGGCTAATTCTAGTGAGAATAGACACTACTTGACTAACGTTGAGCGCACCATTAGCATGCTCAGTATTAATATTGCCGCTCTGATATCGAAGTGAATGCTCACTTTCCTGAAAGAGGTTGTACTGTAAGGCAATGTACCTACTGCTGCCTTAATACCAGCCCTTTCGGCCTTAAAGACACTGCAGTGACCCAGTAGCCAAAAACTAAGCTGGACGGAGAGCTCTTTTCAGAAACGGTCTGGACTATTTTCGTTCGAAAATAGATTCTGCAAAAGTTTCATGAGGTTTGGGTACAACTTTTCATAACATCTTGCAATGTCGGGTATACTTAGGTCAGAAAGTAGCTGGCACTTTCAAATGGACTGCTCTGCGTCGGAAAGCTCAAATGGATGGCTATTTGACTTCATATTAAACTCTCATCGATTAGCGGAAAAAGAAAATACCCAAAAAAGCTCGCTTCGGCGGTTCCTGCGAAGTTTTCGATTTTTTAGTGTCTTAATTTACGTGGATGGGTTAGTTTATAAAAATTCGATTTAATATCTGATCAATGCAATGAACTTTTTTAATAGTTTTAACAGCTATTGTTGTCCTCTATTATTGTCATATTTTACGCCGTTATTTCCACACAATGCCCGAAGCAACAATAGTTCTTTTCGCTCGTAATTTCTCCCCAAGCCCGTAACGGTGAACGTTAGCTTGCCAGCTAACCTGCCAAGCGCGCTATATTGCTTTATGATACCACTATCGCCAACACTAAATATGTAGCAAATATGTCTTTGTTATTTTCACTCCTACCCGCTGCCAAATTTTGATTTCATTCCATTCCATTTGGTGCGTGATTTAAAAGTGTAGAGCTTGAAAATGTCTCTCTCAGCTCGACGCAACTCAATAGTATGAAGTTATGCGCCTATTTATATGCTTTATTTTTTGTGCCGCAATAATAATTGCATGCTCGCTGCAACGTGGTCAGTGTTTGCACCCGGCAGGAAAAGCTTCGTGTAAAAAAATATGTTTTGCCTGTGATCAAAGTCAAAGGAACTCTGCAGCTTGGTTACAACGAAAGAATTCTTAATTTTCACCAGTTTCTCAATAATTTTCTATACAAAAAGTGTCGTGCAGTTCATTTTTAAATTCAGCGCTCCAATATCTCTACAGGGTCTGCTTTGCGTTGCTCTATACAAAAAATTTATTCCGTAGCGCAGCCATTGTTGTCGGCTTGGCAAGCTTGGCGGCATTATTCCCATCCATTTTGTGACTTCTTTCCATTGTAGCCGACGCACATTGTTGTTTTTGCTAGTTTTCGGTGTGCGCTAGCAAGTTTTTGTTGTTTTTCTGCAATTGTTGTTGAGTTTTTAGAGCAACAATTTTTTATTGTTGCTGCGTTGTCCGCTGCGCGCGTGACGTGGTCACATTGCGGTTTGTCGTTTCGGTATTTATGGCCCTGCGCTCTGTTGGTTTGTGGGAGTTGACATGCGGATATGGATGCGTTTTTGGTGCCCGTGCGAATATTTGCTCTTGTAATCAGTTTGAATTTCCGATGCAGATGAACTGTGGCGAGAGCATTTTGATTAGTTTTAAAGAGGTATCTATAATGCTAATGTTCTCGAGGTATCCAATCTCGCAAATAAGTATCCTCGTTGTTAGAAGAGTAAGAGGAGATATATGATAAATCGTCAGAGAGGTTCTTGAAATTGATAGAGAAGCTCTGTTACATGTTTAAATTGTCGATTATCGTTTCAGGTTAAGCTGGGCATGTTATGCCTGATTTAAAAATTATCGTCGTTGCAGGTTATATATCTACAAAATCTTATGTCCTTAGAAATTTACTGAACGAAGCCACAGTTTTGACTTGGTAAGCTAAAAGCTTCATCAAAATGGTGAGGATGGTATTGCCTTGCGAATTCGGAGATTAAAGAAGAAACTTTAATTTTCAAAGTGTGGATACTCTAGCTTGAATATGAGGACATATGTAGTGGTATTGTGAGTTCAAAGAAAATAGGATATAATGAGATTTAAGCTCTTTCAAAAAATGCTTAGCTAGCCCTCCGGGTTTTTAACAAATCGAAGTTTAATCAAATAATGATGTTACCCGTCACCATAGACGATGATCTATCGAGCATCAAACGTGATAGTCGCTGCTTTGATGAGCCTCTGTGACCACAATAAGGAATCTGCTTTCATTTGAGATTATGGGTCCAAATTTTGATAAGCATATATGTTCAGGCATTATTTTTAGTAATGATTAAATAGTCGGGTGTATTTGGTATTGGGAACTAATCAAGGAAACACAGGACAAACACAGAGTGCTAATTTTAATTTAATAATATCAGATTGCAAGATCTGATCATCACATCCATTTATGAAAAAATCCATTTATTGAAATAGTCAAAAATCTAGTGTTGGGATTATGATCTTCTCAAAAAGAAAAATGGTCTTGCAGGTTTCATAAGAACAGCTCACAACAAAGTGAATATGATAAGTCAGAAGCAAAGTCTGTTTAAAAGTGAAAGATTGGAGGTCATTGTAAGTAGTTCATATCTTTTGTGATCTTAAGATCAACTAGTACTTCAATGTTCGGAGCAATACTAAAGTTAATGGCTCTGATACAATTAACTGGATATTCCGTCGATAGAAATTAATGATATTAATAAATTTGAGAGGCTACTTCAAAGAAATATCTACCTGTGGTTCCGCAGAAAAGTTTCCCAAGGCATCTGAGTTTGATAAAGAATCTCTATTCAACTTATTTTGTATTTAAGTAAATTCTCGAAGACCTTTCAACGGCTAGAGGGAGAATGTAAGGGTAAAATATGAAATGTTGCAAGGTGTCAAATACTGGAAGCAGACTTATTTGTAGACATTGTTTTAGGTATATCGACTGAACGGTAGATGCCACAATATCAAGCATCGTAAAGATAAGTTGAGCCTCTACTAGCTAGGCATGTACAATAAATGGGGTTTAGACAAATTATTTTGACCGAACACTTGGGCTTACTAAAGGTGTGTGCACGGTTTGTTCCACACAAATTGACTGACGACCAAAAATTGCTCAGAATCCGTCTCATCGATCGACGCTTGTGATCGATTATTTGACCAAAAATCACATTTTAACCATTAACCACATCCCGTATTCACATGATATGGCATCGTGCGACCTCTTCATTTTCGGAAAAATGCATTTGCCCTTGAAAGGAAAGCGATGATGCAGACGTAGAGGCCATACAAAAGGCTTGCACCGGTATACTGGCGGCCATACCGGCCAACAAGCTAAAACACTTGTTCGATATGCTTTTGGACCGTGCAAAAAGCTGTATTGAAGCAGAAGAAGACTATTTTGATAAATAAATTGTTTTTGCCAAAAAACCATTTGTTCTGTTTTTTTTCTTTCTAAAAGTCCTGTTTACTTTAGAACGCACCTTGCGTTTTCGAAAAAGTGGTACAAAAATAAGTATGCGGATTTGTAGATCCTTACACGAAGCAGTTGACAATTTCATAGTATTTCAGTGTTTTATCTGAAAAAAAGTTCTATAACTGCACAATAGTAGGCTAGTTGAATTCCGTATGCCACGATATATGAGTAGATCCTAGTAAAGGGTTGTGTTTTGTTGGTCAGCAAACCATTTTATGACAGAAGATGAAAACTTGGTTCGTTTTCGTAATATCACGTTCGCATTCGCTGGGTCCGGTCTAATGTCTTTGAAAGCCGATTTAGTCGACTTAGTACCGTCTGTCATACCCTTCGCCTGTCTAACGCTGTATTTGAGATATTGATCTGAAAATTTTCACACGTTCTTTTCGCTTAAAAAGTTGTACTATAGCCTAGAGCTGCCATACAAGCGATAGGAATCTAGTCCTTGTATGGAGAACTTATTTATTTGACAAGTCGAGAAATTTGGCATGGGTAATTATCGGAAGCATAGCTGCAATATTCGAAGAAACCCATCAGATCGGCTAACTATAGCATATAGCTGTCATGCAAACTGATCAAACGGAATCAAGTGCTTGTGAGGAATTTGCTGTAACTGTGAAGTGTATTATATTTCGGTACAATCGAAGCTTTCATTTTTCTTGTTTAATTTATTTATTCAATAGAATCACTCTTTAAAAAAATTAAAGCTTTTTCGATTAAACAAGTGGTTATATCCCCTTAAACCATTGTTTGACTGTCGAGTTTGCACAGAGTCAACAACGCCGTTGTTATTATTTTGCGATTTGCCCGCAACTGTGACAGCTGTTGTCTGAATATTGAATACTCCATCATGCGGTTTTGGGGGAGTTAATTTCTTTTTGGATTTTATTTCGTGTTTGCAAACTCGCCCTCACGCGGATTTAAATGCAAATTCAATGCACCACCTAGTCATCACCTATTCAAGTTATAAGCACACCTACAATACGCCGATGTTGTACCACCGACCGCAGACACGCTTTGAAGTTCCTGACTGCCAGCTATGCGTGTGGGGCTATAGTGTGCATGCGTGTAGCAAGGCATGGCTAACGGTTTCGTTGCCATTGCCATTGTTGACCGGCAGCGTGGAATGGATGTACTCGCATCATCAACTACAAGCAAACATTTTTACAACCCGTGTGTGTGTTGGTGAGTGTGTGTGTGTGATTTGCACCAACCCATTTCAGCGCCCAACTCAGCTCCATCCCTTTGCCTTCTACCCCCCTCTCGCTTGTTGCTCGTGTGCATTCGACCAAATTTTAATGGCTTACACACAGTGCAGTGCCGTGGGCGCGGTTATGCTGGTCATGGTGTAACGGGCTCTGGATGAAATAGGATCAGTGGCCTGCTTTGCCCGGATCTGGCCAGCGGCGGCGCCTATTTAATGGTGAATACATAGAGTTGCTGAATTGTAACGGTGCATGCTGTGTATGTACGGCTGTTGTTGTGGCATACAAATAAGGCCGCAACAATGATGCAGGGGAGCAACTAGCACACACACACACATACATCTTTCAACGTATTCATAACAGTACTCTCGCTGGCATTTCCCTCCTACTTTCCGCTCCAATTTCGGTTGAGCACTGTTGCACAGGATAGTACTGCATATCCTGGCACTTTTTTCGCATTCTCCATACAATGACACGTACCGTTATACTGTCATTGTGTTGTTATTGTTCTCTTAAATGTTCAATGATTATGTATTGTGTCGTAGTTGGATTTTGTGGCACCCTCTTTTTTGCTCGAATTCTTCATGTGTGGCATTATGGCCATATCTCATAGATAACAATTACCGGATAACGCGGGTATCCTTAATTTTTCAACTAGTGCCCATGATCTAATTTTTGTTTCTATTATTTCAATATAATACTAATCACTCTGTTAAAGCTTTGTGATAAAAAAAATCAGGTATTCATTTTAGTGGAAGTCAAATCATATTATTTTTTGAGGCCAGGAAATAAACCCAATATAAAATTTAAACGAGGACCCCTATTATACTGTCCCTCTTTCAAGAAGATTCCAAAAATGTACGTTAAAACCTTACAACGGTACCACTGAAGCTGTTATAGTCTTCACAAATATTTTTCTTATAGCGACTCTTCTTCTTTATTGGCGAAGACAATTTCTTACGCAGTTTAAGCGAAGTTTACAAAAACGACACAGTATTTTTTCTAACTGTTTGGCGGCTATTGGAAATTCCAAGTGTAGCCAGGTTCTTCTCCAACTGGTCTTTCTTTGGATTGAATGGAGGTCTTTCTCTTCCTCTGCTTCCTCCGGCGAGCACTGTGTCGAATACATTCAGAGCTGGAGTGTTTTCGTCCATTCGGACAACATGACGTAGCCAGCGTAGCCGCTATCTTTTTTGGATATTTTGTTTTGCCCTCGTTCACTACCAGACCCATTTGCTTCGATTTTTTATCCAACCTGAAGAAAACAGCACTAACGGCGCAGTTGCTATGGCCAATGATATCGATGTCATCGGGTACGCCAGTTGTACACTCTTATAGAAGAGTCTGTTTAATTCTGCAGCTCGAATCATTTTCTCCAAAAGTAGGTTGAAGAAGTGGCACGATAGGGAGTCCCCTTTTCTCAAATTTCGTTTGGTATCGAACGGCTCAGAGTGATCCTTCCCGATTCAGACAGAGCTTTTGGTATTGCTCAACGTTAGTTTACACGGCCGCATTAGATTTTCGTAAAGATATCATAAAAAAGTTTTCCACACAAAAATTTGATTTTGATCGATTAGTTTGTATGACAGCTACATTCTGTAATGGTTCGGTTACGACAGATGATTAGCTTCTTGGGGTGTTATATGGGGGACAGGTCAAGGTTTTTTTTATCCATTTGAGGCACAAAGATACTCTGTTAAGAGTATCACGCGCCCTCTCATTTTCATAGAGATAATTCACAATGTGGCCGATATATGAAGTAGTAAAAAGTCACCTAGATGTATGAAAATCGATGTTTTAGGTATAATATATATACAAGTATGTTATATGTATATTTAATATAATAAAGCTAATTCAAAAATTCGATTCATAGTCCGAAAAGATTATCCCAAAATTTCAATTATATATCCCACATAATGACCGATATTTTCTAAGTATTCGTCTAAATATTCCATACCTGGGGGCTTGAACAATTTATGTTGGATTGGAACAAGTTTTGGTCATAACGTGGAATACTTTAAAAGGATTAGTCGTGCAAAGTTTTATCCTGTTTTATAAAAATTCTTATACAGGAAGATGAAAGAATCAAATGAAATTGAAATTGTGGTTGCAGTCCGTTATCGCCTCTTTCCGTACTGTGAAATTAGAATGCTATAGGAATATTATGTTCCAAAATTGGTTGAAATTGGAAGAGTAGGTCCTGAGTTATGTAATTCTACCTGATAGTGAGCGGCTCGTATAAAGCCCTCTCATACCATTTTGGGCGTAAAATTTAATGTTTGTGGTGTATTTAGTTATTGATTTAACGCGCTATCTGTAGTTTTTAACAGCTCGAGTCAAGATATCTAAATTTTTACTCAAGGTATGCTAGATGCGCTAGCTCAAAAATGGAAGACCGAGTTGGAGCAGTGATTTACTGTTAAGAGTTACGAATAAAGCGACAACTCCGTTGGAAAGTTGACTACATTGACAGTAAAGCAGCAATCAAGGTAGTAACCTGATTTCGTATATCGGCATGAAGTGTTTGGAAAAGCAGGGAAGCAGCGGTGAATGTCTCCAGGAACAAACGACTTTGCTTCTACCGAGTGCCAGGCTGCCATCCAATAACTTGACCGACGTTGATAACCTATGTATTGACAATAAAGCTTAAAGTTCGATGGAATGACATACTCGTATCACGTTACAAAACTGCAAATATGTGTAAAGCGGTAGATTAAAAATGCGCAAAGCTAATGTTCAGTCTTTATAGAAGAGTTTGTGAGAACGTGATTGGAATAGTTACTGATCACTGTCTGATGACAGCACACACGTGCAGAATGGGGCTGATAGATCGACCTACAGGAAATGTCAGGAGCTAGACTCCAGAGAAACTATGAATTGTGCACGGGTTCCGCACTACAAGGCAACGCTTCGGACATTCGGGAACTGAACGAGAACCTATTGAAACCGCAAAACCTATTGAAATTTACGTCAAGCGCTGGCATCCTGAATGATATCTACTGCTGTGCTCAGAAAATACATAGTAGAAATATTTTACTTCTGGACTTGTATAAATGTCACTGACATCTGTGCAAATGTCATATCAAAATAATCATTAGTGTTTAGTATACTCTTGTCTTACTGAAGTACACAAAGTAAATTATTCAACATAGAAGTTCTATTAAATTTTGTGGACGGAATAAAATTTCTGGTGCCGAAACGTTCAGAATTTTGGATAATAGTTTGTCTTCGGTGATAATTGATTGTTGCGAGCAAGTGTTTCTGATTGGTACAAGTTATTCAAGGTGGTTCGAGAATGCTTTGACGAGGAATCGCGTGCAGGGCAGCTGTCAACATCAAGTGATGTTCAACTCGTCGATAAAATCGAAGAATTGGTGCTTGGGCATCGACGATTAATAGTTAGAGATCTTACTGACATTGTTGGAATATCGGAAACACCAGTGAAAACCATGTATAATATCATTTGGGCCTAAGAAAAGTAAAAGCACGATTAATTTCAGAATAAGTCAATATTTTCGAAAAAACAGCGTCGCGTTAACGTCTGTTAAACAATACTTTCTGACTACCAGGATGTCATGAAATGTATTATTACTGGCGATGAGCCTAGGATCCGTGCTTACGACCCGAAAACAGATGATAAATGAGCCGACTCCGGAAAAAAACATATCAAATCAGGCCAACATCAACGTCATGTTGACAGTTTTCTTCGATATCAAGGTGTGGTGCACTCAAAATTCCTTCCAACCAGTTAAGGTGTCAACAAGGAATACTATTTGAGTCTTATGCGTCGTTTGCGCGAAGCTATTTGTAAAAAGAGGTCGGAATTATAGGACGACAACTCTTCATTTTTACACCACGATAATGCATCGTCGTGAGTATTTTTGGAAAACTCAAACGACCGTTCCGGGAGAACCGTTTTGAGCCAATTGATGACATTAAACGTGAATCGCCACGTTTGTTGAAGGCTATTCTGGAAATTTACTTTAACAACTGCTTCGAAGATTGGAAAAAACGTTGGAATAAGTGTATTGGGGCCAAAAGGGGTTAGTTAGAAGTGGCCTAAATAGATTGGGAAGAATAAATTACGAATTTTAAGATTATGAGCAAAGTCTTAGTGTTTTTTGGTCATAGTAGTACTTCTCATGAGCGGGTTAACGATACCCCGAGTATCAAAAGTGGGCTTCGAGCCTTCAAAACTAACGTGGCCTTACTTTTTTGGAATAAAAAAATGTAGTATCTTATTTAAACTACAAGTTTCATACATCATAAAAAATTCCACAAAATCCTATATGAACTATAATGAAATTACAAAACTGCGCTTTGTGTTTTTTGTTTGTTTTTATCGTAAAGTTTTTTATTTACTTTTATTTATTTGTTTAAAATTTTATATTCTCAGTTATTTCTCATATACGTCATTAAATGTGTCTTGTTGTCGTTTTTTGTTTCTGTTGTTGTTTTATGTTCATCTGTTTTGTTCTTCTATTAATGTTGTTGCAGTGTTTAGTGTACACATTTGTTGTTAAATTTATTGTTTTTCATATATGCATATCTGCCATTTATCGGGTCTGTCGTTTTTCATATTATATATAGTATATGTATATATATTAATGTAAATATTGTAACTGTAATTGTAATTTCCATCGAAAATAATGCTCAGACAATTAAAAACACTCATTTAATTTTACTGCTGCTTCGAGCGCTTAGTACATACAATATCAACTATTTTTGTTCTTGGTTATATTTTGTTGTTGTTGCTGTTGTTTTATTACCATTTTTGTTTGTTTTGTAGTGTGTGTGTGTGTGATTGGTTTGTGTTTTTATCTGTTTTTATGAATTGTGATTGCTGCTTCATGACAGAAGATTTATTTGCTTTGCTTTTTGTAGGAAGGAAAGTAGGAGGAAAGGAGAACATTGTTGTTTGTGGCTGTTGAGTGTTCTTAAATAATACTGAAGAGCTTTGATTTAAAATTTGGGAAGTTTGATGATTTCGTGTGCGATTTGTGTGATGATAATTGAGTCTTTTGATTTTTCCTTGTATGTAAGTGTATATGTGTGTGTGTGAGTGCATGTGTGTGGTCATCCTCTCTTTACAATATTTACAGATATTAATATTTAAATTTCTAAAAACCTGTTTAAAAGTGTTTTGTTGTTGTCTTTTTAAAAGTGTATGTATTTTGTTATCGCTCTTGATTTTCTTTTTTCTTTGTATTTGGGAACTACTTGGTTTACAAAATTGTGGAATTTCATTGGAATTGGAGAAAATAAAAAATTGAAGAAAGCTGGGAGGCTTGAAAGGTTTCGCCAGTTTTTAAAATAATAAAAATTGAATTTAAAATTGATTCGATAAATAAAAATAATTCTTTCATAAAAAATATGCTTCTTTTAATATTTTATTTTCAAAAAACAATTAGTATCGCTTGCATGGTTTTATTAGTATTAGCATATTTATTAAAATAATTTTTAAAAGGTTTTTCCCTTACTTCAAGCAATAAAAACCCAATTAAATTAAATTAATTATTTCAATGCAAACAAAAACGTAGTAAAAAAATTATTTCGTTTCAAATAAAAAATCATAATTTAAAAAAATTTATTAGAAAAAATAGATTTTTAATTAAAAAAAGTTGAAAATTAATTTAAATTAATTATTTAAAACAAAAATGTTCAAGAAATTAATAAATAAAAATTTTAATTTTAATTAATTATTAAAAAAATTAATTAATTAAATTTTTTAAAATTAATTAAAAAAAATAAAGAAGTTAAAAAAATTAATTATTTTTAATTTGAAATTAATTATTGGAATTGAAATAAAAAAATAGTTAAAGAAATAAATAACAAAAAAAATGCATTTAAATTAATTATTTAAAAAAATTAATATATTTCAAAATAATAATTAGAAATATTCTCATAAATTGCAAATTAATTAAAAAAATTAGTTATTTAAATTCCAATAAAAAAAAAAATTAAATCAATTTATTAATCTTAATTAAAAAATAATAATTTTAGTTATTAAAAAAATATTTTAGTTGTTAAAAAATTAATTTTTAATTTCAAATAAACAAAATATTAAATAAAATAAAGTTAAAAAAAAATTAGTTTTAATTTTAATTTAATTGAAATTAAAACCATAAATTTGTTGAATAAAAAATTTTTACTCAATTAAAATTTATAAAAATTTAATTCCTTAATTTAATTTCTTAATTAACTAACTAATTTTTTAATTAATTAGCTAATTGAAATTAAAACTATAAATTTATTGATAAAAAAGTTTTACTCAATTAAAATTTATAAAAAATTAATTTCTTAATTAATTAAAAAAATTAAATTAATTTAAAAAAATTAATGAAAATAATTTTCATAATTGCAGAGTGCTTCTTAAATTACTCAATTAGAATTTTTTTCTCTGCCCGTTTAGTATAAAGACTTCATTAATTGACTAAATTAGGATGCTGACTGAAAATAATTATGAAAGGACTCTAAACAATATTTTCTTAAATTAAATAAAGTTTAGTGACTTTTTCACAGTGATTGGTATAAGCTACGCCCACTTTATGTCAGACTGCCTTAATTTAATACATTAGCAATTTTACCACAAAACTGTTCGTGCAAGCGATTTGCTAATGGACTAAATTAAGAGCTAACCGAAGTATTTATTGCATAAACTGATTTAATGGGGAAAATTGACAAGGGTTTCTTTCTTTTAATAACTTGTATGCTAATTGTCTAAGATAAACTCTTAATGTAGTATTTTATTAACATTTTCTACACTGAAAACTGAAAAAGTTATTAAGTGACTAAATTAGGTGTCTGCCTTAACACATAGATAAAGATATTATGAAGTAATAGATTTCATTAAAGAGAAAAAAATTTTAGAATATTTAAATATTTATATTTAAATATTTATATTAAAATTCTAAAAAGCAAAATATATATATATAAAATTTTTTTAAACAATTATAAAACAAATATAAAAAAGTAAAAAATAAATTATAAAAAATTATAAAAAAATTAAACTCACCATAATTCTTGTTTTCAGTGTAAATATATTAAAAAAATGTTATAAAAAATTATATAAAAATAATAAAAATTTTATAAAAAAATTATAAAAAATTAAACTTACCAAAATTATATCATTTCTTTCAGTGTAAAAAGTTGTTTGCGGCCATTTCGTAGTGCGCAAAAAGAAAAATTAACGTTTTTCAGCTTTCAACTCATAAAAACATTTCTGTAAATAATACACTTGTGCGCAAATAAATGGTATTCGTAGGTTTTTCGTAATCCCAGTGCTTCGCAATTGTTTATAACGGTTTTTAATTAGATCTCTGTCAGCATAGAAATGCAAATATTTTTTAATTTATTCACTCTTTTCAGTAAACTGGGTTTTTGCTTGGAAATATTTAATATTTAATTGTTTTCTGCCTTCAACTGCTATTTTACTTTTATAGTAAAATTTAATTTTTTTATATTTTTGGATTTGGCTTTTTTCTAAATTAATATCTTAAATTTTTTTGTGTAAAACAAATATGTATAATTTAAATTTGTTTCATTCTCATTCAATATTTTTCGTATTTTGTTTATTTTTGTTGTTGTTTTACCATCTCATTATGTATCGTATGTATATAAGTAATAATGCTTAATTTAAATGCATTTGCATTTTTTTTAATTTTTAATTATTTAATTTTAATTTTATTTCTTTTAATTTTAATAAAATTTAAATTTACTCGCTCACGCTCGCTCTGTGAACTCGCCGCGCCTGCATGCAAAACCACAGCCACAGAGAGCCGACATACCGCCACATGAGTGTGTGTGTATGTGGCTCGAGTCCATCTCGTTTCGTCTCGTCGCGTCTCGGCTGCCGATTTGGGTCCATTTAACTGCATGCTTACTTTTACGGTATGTGTGTATGTATGTATATAAGTTTACTGTCTCCTATTTTCATTTCAATAATTTTTAATTTTTAATTAATAATTATTTTTTTTGTTTTTGTTTTTGGTATGTAATTGCAACTCTTCATGTTTTTTAGCAACTCTTAATGTATATATATATATATATTTATATATATACTTATGCATATATATATGGTATATAAGTCTGTCTTTTAATTTAATTTACGTTTTAAACTTATTAATGTGTTGTTGTTTTTGTTCAGTATTTACTATTTTGTTTTGTTGTAATCAAATTTTGGAGATCTCTATAAATAATTTTGTGTTTCTTGTTGTTTGTTTTTCTTGGTTTTAAGGGTTCACACTTTTATTAATTGTTTTTGTAATGTCACTTTTGCTGTGGCTATGTATTTGTTGTATTTGTTGATTAATTTTATATAACTTTTCAAGTCTGATTTAATTAAATTTAATTTTACTTGCTATTTTTTGCTTTTCTTTTCATCTCTTGGTTTATCGTTTTTACTGATATCTATTATTCGTTTTACTTCTTGGTTTTGTTGTGTGTGCGGTTGTTGTTGTGCTTTGTATATAGTCTGTCAGTTAGTTGTGTTGTTGTTGTGATTCTTTGTATGAAATCTGTCAGTTAATAGTGTTTTTGTTGCTGTTTGATTTTAAAAATGAACTGCTCTCTTCCTCTTCTTCCTGCGCTTTTGTGCATTCATTTTTGTTTTTGTTTTTGTTGTTGTTATTTGTGTTTGTGGCGTTGTTGCATGCGTTTTTATGTGTGTTTTGCATCATGTTTCAACGAAATCAGTTGTTGTTTTTGCTTTTGTTTTTGAATTCAAATTGAAACAGTTCGCTGGGTTGTTAGTGTGTTGTTGGAGAATTAGGCGCGTGCTTTGCGTACACCTGCAATGAGAGAGAGAAGAAAAGAGAAAACATGAGAAAAGTGTTTTTAATTTCAAAAGAGTATAGGAAGAACATAAGAAAGGAATTTTTCCTGTGAGCCAAGTGCTCTGGAGATTCCAAAATTCCACTATGAGTTCTGCAAACTGGTTTCGAAAAAATATGCGATCTATCCCCGAATTTTATTATTATATTATTATTAAAGAGTAATTGTCTATATGTCAGGGACTGGGGAACTAAGTATTCGATCTATAGTTTATCATGGTAGAAATAGCTACGCTCTTTAGAATACTCGAATGTATGTATCCATAAGTCTGAAGTAATTCGAGGAATGGTGCCGAGTTGACAGTTCCTGGTCGAATATAATTCCAGATTCATTCTGGTTACTTAGATCTGACTGTCGTAGGAGTATTCGTCTTATTTGTCGGTGTTAAGGTCACATTTTTTTTTTGTTCTTATACGTCTTACCATCTGATCAAATTTGAATCGGTCTATTTCGTTTCGCTGTGTGATACTTGAAGATTTTAATAAAATCTGAACAGAAGTGTTTTTGGAACTCACGAACACAGGAACTTGAATGACACAAAGCATTGAGTGAGGATCGTAAAAGAACTCATCCCTATTTCCTATGCTAAGCGAAACGAAACTACAGAGTCACCCGAATTAGTCACGAAAAATGAAATCTTGACAATTGCGAAAAAAACAAAAACACCAATCCGCCTGGAATTGATCGTATACCAAATAGAGCACTAAAAGATGCAATGACTCTAAGACCCAGCTTGTTCGTCCAAAATGTACAACACGTGTATAGTAGAAGAGCTGTTCCCCGACCAATGGAAGGTACAGCGTTTGGTTCTATTTCCAAAATCAAAAAAGAGACGTGAAGAAGCTTCATCTTATCGGCCTTTGTGCATGCTCGACATTATCAGAGAGACTATACGGCTTTGTAAAAAAGAGGTTCCTTTATTGACATACTAAGAGAAGAAGATGGAAAGTTTGCACAAAAAATATTGCTCTATAAACCCTGGATGTGAAGAATGCATTCAACTCTGCAAAGTGGGCAATATAATCAAAGCTTTTAATGTACGATGTGGTATTAAGAACAAAAAAATGTGAGAGAGCCAAAAGCATCACAATGTGGCAGCAACGGTGGCAAACCTCAATCAAGGGACGGTGGATCCACAGATTAATCCCGGACATCCATTCGTGGATTCATAGATAACATGGAGATCTAGACTTCCACCTAATCCAAATACTTAGTATACAGAGTGTATTGAAGATTTGGCCTCGTTTTTAAAAAGTAAAGGAAAAGTTAAAAACTTCAGTTGGCGGTAGTTTTTCGATGGAAAATTTTACATCCCTTATGTTTCAGTCTTCTGTTAAATGGAAAGTAAGATAGTATACATGATAGATGAAACTTAAGGTCTTTCTCTCTTCCATGAAATAATATTTAATCCGGTGGTTCTGTGGGAGAGATATGAGTTGGAAGTATGTTAGGTTTAGCGTATTATAGTTCCGTACTCCGGCTTTCGATGCTTCCTCCTACTATAAAAAAGGGTCGTAATTGAAAATCATCTCAATAGTATTAGAAAAATAATAGCGGATCTGAGGATCTCTTATGAATTGACTCAACACATTTCATCTTTTGCTAAAATAATATAAATATATATTCATGAAATGCCTCATTACTGGTGACGAGACGTGATTTTATGAATAGTCCTCAAAACTGCCCAAAAATCTAACGAATGGCGCTTCAAAAATGAAGTGAAATGAAAAACACCGAGTGGATGCTTATAGCAAGTGGCTTTTTAAAAGTGAATAATAAAGATTTAGATTAAAATACGTAAACATTTTTTTGTTGTTAGTCCGGGTTACACTTGGTCATATCGAATAGATTCTTAAACTATCTGAAGATTCTTAAACTGATAAGTACTTATCAGCACTTTACCTACACACATTTCTACCACACAGCTCAAAATTTACAGAAGGTTCAACGAACTTTCTAACCAGCAATTTAGTTATTTTCCAAGAATGTCTTGAGGTTCGTTCGTACAAAAGTGATGTCTCCTCTTGAGGCATAATATAAATTTGACTTAAAAGTCAATGCTACAGAGTAACCTTTAATGACTGGGTCGGAAAGAACACTGTTATCAGTTAATTACTGTTCTTGAAGTTGATAGATTCAGAGAATGTTGACGTCTAGAGCTCAGAAAAGTGGTTTGTGAATTTTTTGCGTTATTAAAATCTCAGAAAAACTGTGTTTTTATACTGATAAGGAAATTTCTAGGCAATGAATTTCTCAAATAAACAAATACTGTTGAAGCCAACAAAAGACCTCCAACCCTTAGTATTTACAATTCTAAACTCTAAACACACTTTTTAAACTGAATTTGTAAATATTTTTCCAAAACGAACTCCGTATTGAAATATTAAGGAATTTGCTGCGCGCCAACAAGGGTTCGACTGTTAGCTCTTTGCTGCCAGCCACACCTCGACGCGGAAAGCGAAAGTCAAAAATAACTTCACGACGATTGCTGTAAATGCTCATTCCCTCATGAAGTTCATGTTTCAGACGTTTATTTACCAAATACGCTGGCTACAACGGACCAAATATTTGAGAAATGGCAGAGGGCAAGTGGCAGAGCGGCGCTCAAATTGAGTTGATTAATTCCTGGTGTGAGCGTGTTGATAAAAAAGGGAATGCCAACAGCAGGCGCCGCTGTAAAAGCAATAATAACCCGAAGTTCATGTTGATTAGGGAATACGCGGCAGGGATTCAGACGAACCTTGCATAACGGCGCAAAGCGTTAAAGGACAGCGCAAACTTGCCCGCTGTTACTTAATAATGCAAAATTGTTCGTGGAAATAACGCAGATAGACAGCGTTCAATTAATTTGTAAACTCATTTTTCGCTTTTTCTTTGTACAAAGTATCATAAGCAGGAACGCTCCCAGGGAACTCCTGTCATATTGTGGGAGGTGTGGGAAAATAAAAAAGACAAGAATAAAATATGACAAAGTGTAATCGAAGCTCAGTTGGGTGTACCTTTGGCTAGACAATGTTTGATAAAGCGAATACAAATAAAAGCGCCGTGGGGGTTTCGCTCACTGAATTTTACTGTCTGGCTTTTCATAAACGAGTTCAACGCTGGAATCACTTTATATTAGTTTTTACTTTGAGGGTTAAGTAGAAGGAAGAAATACTATAAAAACTTGAAAAATGCTATTTTTACACCCTGAACGGAGTATATTAAATTTTGCAGAAAGTTAGTAAGATGCAGAAGAAAAAGACGGAAACCTTATGGAGAACATATATGTATGTATATACTACAAATGATCAGTTTCACGAGTTGAGTCTATTTTGCCAAGCTTTTCGTCCGCCCGTCTGTCTCTATACTTGAAATAGCCGCTAAATTTTCGAGCCGTCGATCTTAAATTTAGCACTCACTTTTCGGCACCGCCGTTCTCGAACCAATAGATCATAAGTTTATCATACAAATCAATCAAACAAAATCAAGTATCAGTCGGTTTTCATCAAACAGCTCAAGCTCTTTGCTTCAAGTTTTTCTAAGTAATGTGGATCTGAGATTTTTCTACGATCTACTACTTTATAAGAAACGTCTGGCGGTTCTAGATTTAAAGCAGTGAGTGGAACCGAGCTAAAATCTACCCATCTATCTTTATTATGAAATGTAAGTACAATCCGAGATTGCCTGAACTTTCCAAAGACTGGTTGAAGAAGACTGACTAACAACGTCAAGAGAACGAAAAATTGTAGTGTTTCTAATCTGCCAGCTGCAGCTTGAAATCCAGGGAATGGCTAAGGCTTTGATTTTATTAATGAGATACAGTTGAAGTTTGCTATATCTTTTCGAAATGATGTGGCAAAGCAAAGCACGGAAACAAGGACAGACTTTGAAAGAATCTAGGTGGAATTTCAATGTTTGGTTTGGCTACAAATGAGCTATAGACTACGAGGTGGTACTGTGGTATATGGTGCCTTCCGCTAATCTTAATCAAACTGTAAGATTAGAAATCTTGAAACCCTGAATACTGCTTTGAACAAGCAAAAGTTTGTACTTGTTTGGTGGATAGAATTTTCCGAAGCCCTACTTTTTCCTTTTGCAAGTAAATAAGTTTCACTTTCGTTCAATTTTCCCGGATTTGTAAAGCTTATTGATGTGCGTGGATTCATTGTCAAGCTTGATTCCGATCCTATCGGCAAAATTGTAGAATTTATCTTTCGCTGAGGAGAACTCATACAAAATGGCTTTCCTTCAAATATTTCCTCGATGTATTTTCTACGACCGAAACTAGTCTGAACATAACTTTACAACAAAAATATTTGGGAATAAATATATAAATATATATAAACTTTGTATAAACCATATTTCTCCTGCATATGCTTTTTCTTTGACTTTTTATTAGAGATCTACTTAGCCACTGTAAACTCCACCGGCTATCCATTCACATATACAAAGCAATAAAATTATTAATGCTTTAGCAGACATATCCCTAAGAGAATTGCAAAGGACACTTGCTTTGTGGTCAAAGGATAATAATTTACATCGCTGCTTATGGTCAGTATTGCATGGAATTAGTTAATTTAAATTGGCAATTAATTTGAGCGAATCGAAAGTGGCACACATATTTAACAGATAGCGCAGAAGCTCGTTAGAGATATGGCTTGTTGCTCTTTGTTGGATGAGAGATTGACTTAAGAGGTTATGGGTATATATTCAGTATACAGCTATTTGTATTCTCATATGAGTAATGTGTTATTATACTGTCCTTTGTGACATTAATGGCAGTAAGTGTTAGAAATGAGAGAATGAAATTTAGCTAGGTTAGAGCATCTCAAAGGATTTCACTCAGTAAATTAGAACATTGTGTGTCTATAGATCTGTCTGGCATTGTCGCCGTAGAGCTTATGGGTTTTTTGAGCTCAAGGTCGACGAGACAACCTAAGAAGTATTTAAGGGTTAAGTTCGAGTGTAACCGAATATTTTATATTCTAGCAACTTGCAAGAATCAAAGTCAGGGAAATACCATTACCAATAATATGGAGTAAGGTCATCCGAAAGATATACATATGTTGCTCTATGTGGGCCAAGTTTCCGTCCAATTTTGCCCATTTTAGGCACAAAGATAAACTGTTATCAGTAAAATATGCTAGCTCATTTTCATAGAGGTAACAAACTTGTTGGCCGACATATGCGTTATAAAGTCACCTGGACGTTCGAAAATCTTTGTACAAGTATTAGATACATATATCTATGAGAGCTAAGGGAAGTATTGACCCGATTCAACCCATTTTTGCCTCAAAGACATACCATTGCCAGAAAAGAATTATCACTGAATTTCAAATATATATCTGACACATTTGCCGATATTTGCGGTAAAAAGTCAAATATAGCTACTGGAGTCCACATATTCAGTAACACTTTTTCTTGGATTCGGACAATTTTTGATCAAGCTTAGTTCTTCCATTGGATACGTCGGCGTCAGTGCTTTCGTAGTTCTCATGGATCTCGAAACAGTTTTTTGCTTAGCATCGTTTTCTATGCGTGCAACATGGTCTAACCAAGTCGCTAGGAATCTTTATGTGCGGCCTCATAGTACTTTGTTTTGCTCCTATTCACCAAAAGACTAAAGATTCATATAGATACATTAGCGACGTTATTACAATGTTATTATTATTGAAGCCATAAAAAAATATTAAGATCACAGTTTCAAGCTCAAACCGCGGTCACATACCAAGAATACGATATAGCACTTGAAGGTTTCAAAAACCGACATCACATACATACAAGAAGAATTTTTCAAAGGCCTATCGTTATCATATTATATGTACATAGTATGTATTACTCATCAATCATATTGAGACACACTCACCTTTATCCTTATTCTTACGCTGTTCCTTGGCGCTCTTATCCTTGGACTTGCCGGGTTTGCAATTCTTCTTGATGACACGTGTTGCTTCGCACGATGGATCGCTGGTCGCCTTTAATTTGTCAGCGCGTGTCATTTGACCGGTGGCACACTCAGACCAGGAACCCTTCTCATATCGGCAGGCTGCACGCACCACGGATTAATACGAAGCGCATGTAAAGAGAAAAAGAGAAATAAAGGCATAAGCTTTCAGCGTAATATTGCCAGGCGATGTAAGCAAGAGGAGATTAATTGGAATAATTACATACATTAATATAAACGAATGCTGCAGTAAAGATAAGCGCGTGTGATTCTAATTGATGGCATAAATTGGCAACTCGATAATATTACACATATTTACGTATGCATATGTGTGTGTGAGTGCAAGTCGTTGTCTAGGCAATTATACAAATAAATTGCAAGAAGAGTATCGAGTCACTAATTGAATTCGAGTGGCAGCATTAAGCACCAGCATTGGTTAGTTGTATGTGTATATGTATATGCTTATGTATTGGGAAACTGATAATCATTATTATCATTATCACTGTTATGTATTAAGTGATTAGACTAAATTTGTTCGATCACCACTTTACCGCATTAAAATAGTAGATAAGTAAAATAAACCATAAATGTTAGCTTCTTTGAAGTGGTTTCAAGTGAATATATTGCTTAGACATCTGATAAATTTATGACTAATGTTTGCTATTTGAACGGCGGTAAACATTTTTTTTGCAGAAATGCACCTTTAGGTACGAAATTGCCTTAGCTCGAACATGGCTTTTTCGGAGTGGGAAGGATTAGAGATTGGCGTAGACACCACTTACACCAAGCGAAGCCAGGTCCTTCTCCACCTGGTATTTCCAACGGAGTGGACGTCTTTCTCTTTCTAAGCTTGTTTCGGCGTGTATTGCGTCGAATAATTTCTTAGCTGGAGGGCTTTTGTCCATTCGGACGCCATGAAATAGCCAGCGTAACCGCTGTCTTTTAATTCGTTGAACTATGTCAATGTCGTCGTATATCCAGGTCCTCGTTCCATCGAAGGCGATGTTCACCGTAGCCAACGCGCAAAGGATCATACATCTTCCAAAGAATCTCTCTGTCGAAAACTCGTAATGTCGACCCATCAGAAGATGAGTGACTTATAGAGTTTGCTTTTTCTTTGTCGAGAGACTTTACTTCACAATTGCCTACTCAGTCTGAAGAAGCACAGATTGGCAGAGTTATTCTGCGTTAGATTTCGAGCCTGTTAATTTTGGTTCCAAGATAGACGAAATTAACTGCGATTGGGAAGTTATGACTGTCAACAGTCTCAAGTGCGACGCCTGTTGTTTGATGACAGGAGATATTTCGTTTTTCTCGCATTCATTTCCAGACTCATTTGCTTCGCTTCCTTACCCATTATAAAGAAAGCAGAACTTAGAGCGCGGCTGTTGAGGCCTATGATGTTAATATCATCAGCTGTAACTCTTATAGAAGACGGTAACTTCTCTGTTTAGTTCTGCACTTCGAATTATTTTTTCCAAGAGTAGATTGAAGAAGTCGCATGATAACGAGTCGCTTTGTCTGAAACGTTGTTTGGTATCAAACGGCTTGGAGAGGCTCTTCCCAGTCCTGACAGAGCATTTGCTATTGCTTAAGGTCAGCTTCCACAGCCTTAGTTTTGTGGGGATCCCAAATTCAGACATGGAACGTCTTCTCCATAGTCATCGATTGAGGAATCGGGTTCACCTTCTCTTGGCACTGTATTTTCACTGCCATTCATCAGGCTGGAGAAGTGTTCCCTCCATAATTTTAGTATGCTCTGGACATCAGTCACTAGATCGCCTCTGGGGTTCTACAAGAGCATACTCCACTCGTGAAACCTTCTGTCAGTCGCTGCATCTTTTCGTGAACATTTCGAACATTACCCCTGTCGGTCAGCTTGTCAAGCTCTTGGTACTCACGCATTTCTTTTTTTGTCTTCAAATGCGTCTCGCTTTCCTCTTCAATTTTCGGTATCTATCCCATCCCGCATGTGTTGTAGTCGATCGTAATGTTGCGAGGTAGGCAGTCTGCTTTCTCTCCAATGCGACACGGCACTTCTCGTCGTACCAGCTGTTTGTTTCGAAAACCAATGGTTTCGGTTGCAGCTGTACGTAAGGAGCTTAAAATCAATGCTTGCAATCGAAAAATATGAAGCTGAAATCGGAATTGAGAATCAGTGCTTTAGAAACTATTTCCACTGTGATATTAATGCAATTTCTAGCACTGATTTCCACGGTCCAAGATCTAGAGTCAGCAGATTGAAGCATCATGCTTTGAAAAGTTCTGGTTCTCATCGATAGAACAGATTTTTAATTTCCCAATACTATTTGAAAATATTCTGCATCTTCGGGTTTTAATATAGTCCGAACTCTAAAGGTGAACTGTCTTGTAGTTTTGGTTTTTTGTCAATGCGGGTCATATTTGATCAGATGTTAAACTTTAGGAAAGGGCGCAGTATTGGCTATACCAAAGCTTTGCTCCAAGTTTTCTTCCATAGCAAAGGCTTCTAAAGGCCAATTTGTAGCCAACTTTTGGGCTGACTATAAAATAAATTGTTTTCTTCTTTTCACTCCAAATTACCTCGTTCAAAAGTTGCCATTAACAGTACTTCGCTTACGACTTTTTTAGTGCTCTTTAAAGCAACAATTTCCACTAAAATTAACTTTTTAAGACCACATTTGGCGCTCTTAAAAATAGTGAAACATTGTGCCCTAACTGACCACAGGCTGCTCGGTCATACGAAAAAGCGAGCTCCCGTCCCGCCACCAACCGCCGCCTCGCTTATCAATGTGAAGAATCTACAATAAACCACCGCAAAATAGACCATTTGTGACTACTTAAATGACCTGCAGGCGCAATAACACATAAAATGCAACAACAAAAGCAAAAACAGCAACGACAACAACAAATAAATGGAAATAAGCTGAACAACAATGGCAAGAGGTAATATAAAACCGTTGGCCATTTGTGGCAGCCAAGTTTTTGACTATGGTCGTAAATTCTCGTAAATTCATACGAACAACAATGTTACTACGAAATTGGCTGCTTCCCGGTGTGTGTGTTATTGTGTGTGTTTGTGTGCGTAACTGAGCGCATAAACAAAAGTGCGTCTGATTGTGTAAGTAAATGAATACCGATATCTGTGTATATATGTATATAGGGCTGTGTGCCTATATTTGAATGTTTGCTGGAGCAATAAAATCCGAGCCCGAGTGCACGAGGAGTATGCTGCGAAATTAATGATGCATATGTGAAGCGTGCGTTCGCTCGTGTCCTGTACGAGGCCGGAAGGACGTAGCGGAAACGAGTTATAGTCGCCGTTAAAACGTTATCTCCGACATGTGCCTCGGTATGTGTGTATACTCAGCCTTTTTTTTTGTTTACAATACGAGCGCAGTTTTATGCGTCTCTTTTAGTAGGCGCAAATGCAACCCTGTGCTGTCAAAGATCAGCTGTATATAGACAACTGTCAAATTTACAGTATACTTAAGCAATTTGTGCTTACGGTCCTTGTAGGATTTTTACATTTTATCGAAACAGATAAGATACTATTGGAATACAAGGAAAATCAATTCAAAAATTATAGCTTTCATATTTTATAGTATAATTTACTGGAATTCCCTATACGATCGCAAGAACTCTGAATCGCGGTTGGTTCTAAGCCCATCAGATTGATCGAAGTCTACCGGACAAAAAGAATCATCGTAATAAGATCAGCTGAACTAAACCCTTAGCCTACAGAACTCAGACGATCCTACCACAGACTACACACACAAATAAAAGCTGTGCATAGGCTCACGAGTAACAAGTGCTTTCCGAACACTATCAAGCGCCACTGCTGAAGTTCTACCCCATTGATATCCAGAGTGACGAATTCGCGTGATCGGACCAGCTACTAGAGCGGTATGTAGGCGTTAAGAAAGAAAAAGACAACCAAAAGCATCACAATGTGGCAGCAACGGTGGCAAACCTCAACCAAAGGACGGTAGGCAGTACTCATGTGTCAATCCTCTGGTAAATGGAAAGCTGTCAGCGAGACGTCAGCTATAATTATGACAAAATTAACATATACAGTATATTAGGCATCCGTAAGTCCGTATGATAGATGAGATTTAAAATCTTTCTCTCTCCTATGAAGTAATGCTTACTCCGGTGATTTCGTGGGAGAAATAAAAGCTGGGAGTAGGTTAGGTTCCGCTGATTAAAGTCCCGCACTCTGGCTTTCGATACTTCTTTCTTCTATGAAAAAAATACCGCAGACTACCAAAGTATAAAATTTCATTGAATGATTGAAAAACAAAAGTTTGAGAGTTGGATAGTTCCCGCAAAACTTGAAGCCGACCTCGAATGGGTTTTAAAGATTTTAAAGAAAACAGAAAACAACAGAAAGTGTCAGTTCAATATATCTAGAGAGATAACGAACGACGTGATACTTTATCCAAGTGCATCCTAACTGATTTCAGTTCAAATGAAGTTACATCTATTGCTCCAACTATCAACGGTTTTGGGTTTCATCGCTATAAAAGTCAAAATTTTTTACAAAAAAAAAACGGTTTGGGATATCAAATAAATTCCTTATTCCTGTGAAAGTTCATTTGTGGCCATGATGAATACATACATACGAAGTTCATCAATCGTCGCTGGCTTTTTGCTATCAAACCATAGACTCAACGGGGCCATTTTGTGAGATAACACGTTCACCAAACTTGGTAATCAATAAATCGATTGTCATATTTGCTGTGTGACTTGAGGCGTCGTTTTGTTGGAACCACATATTGTCCAAGTCCATATCATCCAATTCGGGGCAAAAATATTCGGTTATCATTGAGCGTTAGCGATTACCTTCCACAGTTTCGTGCCAGTCTTGTCCATCATGGAAGAAGTATGGCCCAATGACGCCGCCGTCCGATAAACCGCACTAAACCGTATTTTTTCGGGATGCAATGGTGACTCATGGAGTAAGTGTGGATTGCTGCCTGATCAATAACGCATATTTTGCTTATTGACGAAGCAAGCCATTCAGGCAGAAATGAGCCTTATCGCTGAAGACTGAGACTGAGTATAGTCTTCCTCAATTGGTGCGCTAGCGGCAGCAATATTCTTGACATTACGGGCCCTCTCATATCTCACCGAGATCGTCACGAATTTCGTGCCACCCAGAAGGAAACATCAGAGACCCTATAATCTATATATACATTGGAATCATTATTGCCTGTCTGTATGAAATTTCTAACAAGTCTTTTTCTCGACAAGAATCTGCTTAGTTTCCGGAACCGAAGATATCGGGCCACTAGAGAATGTAGCTCCAATACAAATTAACCGATGCAAATTAATTTCGTGTATGGAAAGCTGTTTTATTTCACAAGTCTTTTCATTAAGTAGACCATTATCGAAAGCAAACATATCACATAGTCTAGCTAATATACCTTTTCCAAGTTATTGAATCAATCTCCGAGCATATTGTTCACTAACAATTGGTAACAATAGAATATAGTTGCCATGCAAACTGACCGAACAAAATCAAGCAAAGATCTCTCTATACTTTTTACTATACTAAATGAACCTGTGAAGGGCATTTTAGCTTAGGTACAGCCAAAGTTAACTTTTTGTTCGGTTTTATGTTTAATTTGGCGCGGGATCTGTCTCAAACTAGTACTTTTTAAGGTGTCAAAAAGTGGAAAACGAGCTTAAAGCCGCGTGTAAGTTAGAGTTTATAGAAAACTTTGTGAAATTTATCGACTTATCGAGCTACCCCCGTATATTTTTCCATCGTATGTTTACTATAACTATGTGGCGGCAGTTTCGGCAATAAAATTTAAACGAAATCCTGCCAATTTACATTTTACAATCTGTGTCGCCGAGCAACGTTATCAGTGACACTGAATGGCACCAGCGTTGGATAGGCATATGTGGCATGAATGAGCTACATATATATATACACACCAATATACCAAAAAGCATATATACAGAGGCAACAGTATATATGGAAGGCCGACTGTGGTTAATGTGCGTGCCACGCCCATGTGGGTCAGCTATAAAAAGCGGTCAAAAAAGGAATTGTGGGTTTGTGGCGCTGAAGGCACGGTCTGCCGATATATACATGTTTATATATAGTATAAACACATTTGTATATACATATGTATATTCCTGCTATTGTTATTTTTATTGTTCGAACGCAGGCTTATTGTGCATTTCATGCGTTATTGTGACCGTTAAGCGACTATTCTCATATACATTTCGCTATACATACGAACACAAATACTCACACACTTATATATGTATGTATGTAGATTAAACAACCTGTCTGTTGCTCTGTCCAACTGTCCGTCCATTTGAGTGCTGGTCAGCCAATTGGACAACAACATGTCAGTTTGTTCACGCGCGTTGCCAATGCAATTTGCTGCATTGCTACTTGGCAGCTTGTTCGCTCGTTTCTGCCACATGTCTACGGGGGACATGCGAATTGTGGCTGTTGTTGTTGCTTTTATTGGTGCAGCTGCTGGTGCCGCTGGCTCGTTGCAATTGTTATGTTAATGCAGACAAACGAGATAAGGCAAACGCACACACAAACTGCCTTGGCACCAATTTATATTTATGTGTGTGTGGCAAGTATATACATATACATAGGCATGTGTAAATGTGTCCCTTTGGTGAATGCATTTCCTGGTTAAAATACTATGATAGTTTGCAAAAGAATTAAATTCATGTTCCTGCACGCCGAATTGGAAGAAGAAGAGCTTGGGCGCTTGATTGTGTTTAAAGTGGAAAAATCATGTTATTCTCTTGCAATTACCCACAAGACCACAAGGACAATTAACGTCGACCAAAAAAAAAAAACCAATCAACGCACAATTCATAGGTGGAATATAAAAGTAGTATATACATACATACATATATATAAATGCAAAATTAAATGGTTGATTGTGGCTTTAAGAGCTTTTAATATGTATTGACAAATATCTCATCATCCACACTATCTTCCACAAATGGTAGATCAGTTGAAAGCTTCTGCTATCGTCGTAGTTTCCTTGCTATTTTTAACTGGGAAATATTAAATTAAAAAAATCGTGAGCTTTTTAATTCCTACAGATAGGTATTTTATGGCATCGCTTACATTTTAACGCATATTTCTCAGAATTGATTCACACTACAAAAGTGCCCAGTAAATTTAGAATTAAAGTCTTCTAAAGGGGAATCGCTCAGTTCAATCGGTTCCCTCAGTTTACTTTTAAACGCATTTTTCTCAAAAACATACATTTTCAATTTTGTTGAGGTAATTACTCGAAGGCAAAGGATCCGATGACTATAAAATTTTTTCTGCACGGTTTGAATTGAACGGGTGACCTAATTAGAGGTACTTCTTTCTTTAGCCTTTTTCTGACGAATCACGCCTGAGTCATGTCAAGCTGCTATGTTGTTTTTGTTCAGTAATATTTGTCATTTCAACATAGAAAGAACTGAACAACGTTTACAAATCGTTCAGCTTTATTACGAAAATTCACGTTCTCTAAAGAATGTGTTTCGCTCAACTTAAGGTGAACACAATCGGCCTATTGGGCGTATTATTCGCAACCCCATTACCTATCTTGAGACCCAATATTCAGTATTGAATAATATTGGACAGCAGAGAAGACCACGTCTAGCACCCAGTGAAGGAGATATAGCAGCCGTAGCTGAGTGTACACAAAGACCGTGGAGACTCGATTCGGCGCCGTTCGCAGCAACTCGGACTGACGTATGGAAAGACTTGGTGCATTTTATGTCCAGATATTAAATTGAAAGCGTTCAAAATACGGCTTGTGCAAGAAATGAAACCGCATGGCCTTCCCAAGCGACATCGCTTCGTTCTCTGCGTCCCTTGAAAAGTTCACAGACGATTCGACGTTTGCTAACCAAATTTTGTTCAGCGATGAGGCCCATTTCTGGCCCAAAGGGTATGTTAACAAGTAAAGATTCAAAAGATGTCATTTTATACAGAAAAAACAAGTTGGTTTGTGGGCCGTTGAAATCATCGGTCTATATTTCTTCAAAAATAATGCCGATGAGAACGTAACAGTCAATGCTGACCGTTATCGCGCCATGACAATTGACTATTTGATGCCTTTGAATTGAAGCTCATGATCTCGGCGACATTTGGTTTCAAAAAGACAGCGCCGCTTCCCACATATCCCTTCAATCGATGGATTTATTGAGAGAACACTTCAGTGAGCAGGTAATATCACGTTTTGGGGCGGTCGTTTAGCTACCATGATCATGAGATATCACACCGTTAGAATTTTACCTGTGGGAATATGAAAAGTCTAAAGACTATGCAAACAATTCCGCAATTCTAGTGCAAAGCAAGACGCTTGTCATATGCCAGTTATCATCGAAATTCTCGAACGAGTCATCGAAAATTAAACTCAACAGACGGATCATCTGAGAAATAAATGCTAAAGAAAATTCTTTCGAGTGATAATAAAAATTCCTCATTAAATTTGAAATTTCTATGTTTTTTCTTTAAAAAAGTGGGAAACCTCGAAATGTATTGCCCTTTATTTCACCTTGGAACTCTTCGTTATTTGCTAGACCGTCATAAAATATAAAATGCCATACTTTTTAAGAACATCGACTTCAATGCAGTGGAAAGTTAATATTTTTGATGCACTCTTTATATAGAATCCCAAGTCGAAATGGACCAATGGGTCAGGAAAGATAATCTTAGAGATATTTAAACTTGGTTTACCTTTAATCGTCACCAAAATTTGATACTCAAAAAGACCGTAAAAATAATTTTTCATGTGATGGGAAATAAAGTTTTGGACCGATTCACAAACATTTTCGTAAGTAAATGCCTTCCAATAAACGAAATCGAAGAGAACTAAGTATGACTGTCTGAAGCAATTTAAAAATAAGTAAAATCAACTTAAGGTTCAATTAAGAAGATATTTAAATGCTTTTAAAGCAATTTGATATTCACGAATGGAATAGTAGAGGCCCAACTACGGGGATTGCATATTTTCATTAATGTCTTACTTACTTTTTTCGCTCTACTCTCCTTCTCTGTTATCATTTATATAATTGCGACTCGATGTCTCCCTCTCTCTCTCTCATGTTTTCTACGTCTCTGAAAAACTGTTTTGATGCTAGACGGCCCAGATTCTCGAATTTTTGTGAACTCACATATACAATTATTGATTCTGCAGGATATTTGTGTCCTTGCTTCATTTTTGAAGTGTTCATTTGATTTTCAGTGTTCATTAGCTACTTTAGCATTGAAACAGGCTTTTTCTCTACCTCAAATTCCATCAAAATTAAACTGTAGCAATTTCTGTGCTTAAAATGCAGTCAATTTGCCCATCGGGCCATCAAATTAACCATACCTGCATTACAAAAAACTGAGAAAAAAAAACTCCTTGATTGCAAGTTGTATTCAAATAATTCTAGGTCCGAATATAGAACAGGCCGCAACAATGCATCCAAGCGCAACCGCTTGCTCGCTGCATATAAGCTATATTATTTTTAAATGTTTTTTGTTGTCATTCTTTTTTTTTTACTTTTTTATTACAGCAATTCCGTTATTTCGCATACATTGCTCAGTGCTTGTTATCCCGGCGCTGCGGTGCTAAAGCCATAACCAGCAAGGCGGCGAGCGCCACGTGTGTGTATGTGTGGAAGCTATGCGCACATAAAAATATATATGTGTGTGTATGGCTGTGGCAATGCGGTAGTGGGGGGTAAAACCGTTTTTCATAGCTGTTAAATTTTTTATTGCTGCGAAATGTAAATTTTCTGTTCGCAGCGCACAAATTACCGCTCAATCTCCAGGATTTCGGTTGTTAATTTTTGGTAGCTAGTATAAAACAACAACAACAGCGTAAAACAATATAGTGTGGAAATAAAAGTAACATAACGGTTGGACAATACATGCATATCCCATCAGTGCAGCAACATTTTTTCTCACTAAAATGTCAGATTTTATTTTATTTATTACTTTAATACACACATACTCGTATTTTTTGGTGTTTTTGTTTTTTTACCAACAGCGTGGAATTTATGTCGAACGTGTAGTTGCGAGTAATTATGGAAATATGCGAATATCTATGAGTGTAATAGTGTGTGTGGCTTAATGAGCGCAGCGCTGCGGATATGAAGTCACCAATACACACACACACACACATTCGTAGGGACTTATACGACTGCAGTCCACATTCCAATTAAAGCAGTTTCTGTTAAGCCTTTAATTTTAATACCTGCATAAGTCGAGTTAAATTTTTCGTTTGCGAAAAAAATGAAAAAAAGCACGGTAATGTAAGGCTTACGCCTGCTCAGTGTAAAACCAAACGCACCGATGACTTTAAGTTGGTATGTAAAGGGAGAAAAATATTGGGTAATGTTTGAGGGCTCTTGCACGCGCAATTTAATTACATGTAGCAGTTGCCAAAGCTGCCGCCTGGACTTATTCTGATTTTCAGGCAGTTTTATCAAGCAATGGGTTTAAAAGCAGGGGATAAACTTCGATTAAAAATGCTATACTAAAATCCTAAATTGATATTGGCAACAGTTTTTGAGTTGGAGCTTTCTAAAGTGTAGCCGTAGTGTTCAGTATTTTTGGCTTTTCATCATGAAAGAACCTACGCCTGAACAACGTTTACAAATCGTTCAACTTTATTACGAAAATTCACTTAACTCATGGTCAACATAATCGGCCTACTGATACTATTCGAAACAGCGCCATCTTGAGACTCAACATTTAATATTTCGTAAAATTCGACCGACTAGAACACGTCCAGCACGCTGTGAAGAAAATAAAGCAGCCGTAGCTAGGAGTGTTCACAAAGATCGTGGAGAATTGACTCGGCGCCGTTCGCAGAAACTCGGACTGACGTAGAAACGACTTGGAGCATTTTACGTCGTGATCCTAAATTGGAAGCATACAAAATATATCTTGTGCAAGAACTGAAGCCGCTCAACCTTCCCAAGCGACATCACTTTGCATTATGGGCTTTTAAAAAGTCCCAAGATGATCCGACGTTTTCGAGTCAAATTTTTTTCAACGAGGCTCAATGGGTATGTAATCCAGAATTACCGCATTTGGGACGAAGATCTACTTGAAGAAATTCAAGAGTTGCCATTTCATCCAGAAAAAACAACAATGGTTTGTAGGCCGCTGGAATCTTCAGTCCATATTTCTTCAAAAAAGACACCGATGACATTGTAGCCGTCTAAGGCAACCCTTATCGCGCCATGATAACCAGCTATTGAATGACTGAAATTGAAGCTCGTGATCTCGGCGACATTTGGTTTCAACAAGACGGCGTCACTTCCAGTACATCGCATCAATAAATGGATTTATTGAGAGAACACTTCAGTGAGCAGATATCTTCTCGTTTTGGGTTGGTCGATTGGTAGATTAATTCGTGTAATATCACATCGTTAGACTTTTTACTGTGGGGATTTTTAAAAACAATACCGCTCCAACTCAAACCATGGAACAAAACATCACTCACATCATTTGCTAGTTACCAGTCGAAATGCTTGAACGAGTCATGGAAAATTGGTCTCAACGGATGGACCATCTGAGACGTAACCGCGGCCAAGATTTGAAAAAGATAATCTTTAAAGCATATATTCCAAGGAATGTTTTTTCAAATGATAATAAACATTTCCCATTAAATTGGAAGTTTTTTCTTTAAAAAAGTAGGGAACCTCGAAATAGATCAATACCAAGTTGGTATAAGAATAATAATGTGTCAGGAAATCAACTCCGATATTAGATACAAACTGAAGACCATCGCTAAGGGAAAGTTTCATGTAATCAATGTGTATTTCCAGTGAAGGGTGAAATTTTCTTTTTTTCTCTTTTCTTCTTAAAGAAGTTGTTGGCTTTTTAAAAGCTCCGCAATTTCGAAACCAATTAGTTCAATGAACCCAAATTGAACTTTAGTGTGCTGAAGGCGAGATAAAGTGAGATGGCGAATCATCCCTCTCCAGGATTGTGGGTAAACCCACAACAGCAACAGATGTATAAGTGGTGTATACGCCAATAAAGAAGAAATTGTCAAAAACTCTTTGTATGCAGTTTAGAGCTTGATGCTCCTAACTCTGACCTTTTTGTTTTTAAAAATAGCCTACATTTGCTTGGATTAAATATAAATTTGGCTATATAGATAGATAGACTCAGGCTCTGATTGCTCTCCTAGGTGTACATTATGTCATTCAGTTTTCAGAAACCCACATTTTGAAAAGTATTCGTTCGGAGACTTACATATATTAAAGTGAAATCTCAAATAAGATCACTTGGTAAAAGAATTTTGCAGCAACAAATTGGTCCGAGCAAAATCTGTATTAAATGTACTCAATGCGATGAAGTTAGAGTTTTGCGAATGATGATCTTTTGGAAGCCATCAGGAAAAAAGGAGACTTTTGAGAAAACTGATCACCTCGGAGTCCTTAAACCTCATACAAATGGTTCAGGCGTTCAGCTCAGGTTCAGAGTTTTCCTTGAAACTTTTACTTCACAATTTTTTTTATTGATTTTCTGTTCAATCTGACTTCTTTCCTTTGAACCTTTAAACAAATGTGCTTTGTAACAGTTTTCGATTCGCGTAATTGATTGTTCCTTGCCACTTGCCATACGAAATTTCTCCACAACCGAACTTTTCTTTCGAAACTCGACGTTTAAGTAATTTTGTAATTTCACCATTGTCAGCGAAAAAATATAAACTGACGAAAAACAACAACAAAGAGTACACTTAAAATGCGCCTCAAAGTATGTCAGCAAACTAACAAAGCGTAAAAGTTCGTTAGCATTGCATTTCAGGACACAAAAGAAAGGGTGAAGTGGAGAGAATGCAACACTGCAAAGGAAATGAACAGAGTGACGGCGCAGAGAAACACGTTGGAAAAATAGATGAAGAGGAAGATGCAGAAACCAAACAGGAAACACGAAAAGTGCAACTCAATGCAAGAATGAGCGAATTCGCGTGAGTTGCACAATGCAAAAGGATGTAATGACGAAAATGAAAAAAGCAAGAGATATAAATAAAAATAAGAAAATAGAAAGAATAGCGAAAAATAAAGCAAAATAAGAAAAAACTTCAGCTGCAGCGATGCTATAATACCCTTTACATGAGCATTTCTTATAGCATAAAAGTCTATAAAATATTTTTAAATTGATTTTGATCGTTCAGTTTGTATGGTGGCTATAAGCTATAATGTTCCGATCTCAACAATTTCTCCAGAGATTATAGTGTTTCCTTAGAAAATAATCTGTGTCCAATTTTATCAAGATATCTCGTCAAATAAAAAAGTTTTTCATACAAGCACTTGATTTTGATCGTTCAGTTTGTATGGTGGCTATAAGCAATAATAATCCGATCTGAACAATTTCTTCGTATATTGTACCGTTATTTTGGAAAATAATCTTAGATAAATTTCGTAAAGATATCTCGTCAATTGGAAAAGTTTTTTATACAAGGACTTAATTATGATCGATCAATCTGCATGGCAGCTATAAGCTATAATAATCCGATCTCAACAATTTCTTCGTAGATTATAGCGTGGCTTTGAGAAATAATCCATGTCAAATTTCATAAAGATATCTCGTGAAATAAAAAAGTTTTTCATACAAGCATTTAATTCCGATCGTTCAGTTTGTATGGCAGCTATATGCTTTAATGGTCCAATATCGGTGATTCCCATAAATAAACCGCTCTTTGGGAAGAAAGAAACCTGTGTCAAATTTCAGTTCGATATCTCAAAAAGTGAGTGACAGTTCGCATATATATCGACTCAGTTCGTCTGACATACCATCTTGTCAAAATTGAGCCGGACCGGTGTGCTAGTCAATTTTTAACTTGAATGTATATGTGTTAGAGGATCTCTGATGTATGCTTCTGTGTATTACGAAATTTGTAGCAAACTTAATACACGCTGTTCAGGGTATAAAATTATAAAAATGAAAACAACAACAAAAACAAAACAAAGCTCAGAAAAATTGCAGAAAATCGTTACTAACAGCGAAATCAATAACAACGGTAACTACGTTAAAAGCACGCAAGAGCAGTGACTGTGTGATTACACAAGTACCGTTATCTCAGTATCTATATATATGTATGTGTGTGTGTGTGTCGCTGATGGAGGATGTGCTGCACAATCAGTGAAGCCAATAATAGCACAGCGGAGAATAACAAATGCCAGCGAAAGATGAAAAAATTACCAACAACGGTGTATATATATATTTATGTGTATGTATTTAAGTGTGTGTGTATATGTGTGTATTCATGCACGAGTGCCTATCTAATGCATGTTGCAATCACATGTGAAAATGTGCAACAAGCCGTGCTAAATGTGTGGCAGCAGCGGGTTCGAAAAAGCATGCAGCATACAAACACACCTACAAATATACAAATATTCACTCACTCCCAAACCCAAAAATATATTCTCTCATACATATACACCTATCTATTGTAAAGTTTTGGCTAAACGCTTGTTCGCATGTCAGCGGAAAATTTGCTGACTGCAAAATAAAGGCAAAAATTGTCAGAAAATTACTGTGTAACGGTAAAAAATGCGCTGCGAAATTGCTTTGTGCACAAGTACTCGGTTGCATCATTTGTTATTATTGTGGTTGTTGTTGCTATTTTGTGCTTTTGCCGCATTATGTGTTCAAAGTGAAGTGATAGGAAGCGATCAGAGTTCATCGCAATTATCCGTTAATATCCGATTGTTGTCGTCATAAATGCTTGAACGCGCTGCGCTGTCATTCGATTGGAGTCACATTTCCGCTGTTGTCAAAGAGTGTTATAGTTAACTGTAATGTATGGGTTGGTGACAAAGGAGAGGAACTGAGATGTTGTATGTTTTTCTTATATCCCTTAAAAAATCTGAAGGAGTTAATATACCGTTAACAAAATATAGTGAAACACGAAGTCCACTGCGAAGAATTTCCAAGCTAAAAAAACTATGAAAGCTTTTAAACTAAGCTTATAAACATGATTAGTTCATAATCTCAGTTGAGTGAGGTTAAATGCAACCGGAAAATTCATTTCTGGAGTACGACATGACGTATACGTTATTCTCCATCACAGGTTAGCCACTTACCCACCATCAGACTACTTATATTATATTTTAGAGGGAGTATACGATTCCAAATTTCACCCTCTATTATTTGGCATAGAAAATATTTCTTAGTTTGGCACAGAATTGCTTAAACTGATATACGAACATTTTTTAAAACCATCAAGTTCTCTAAAGGACATGGAAATAGTTTCAAGTTAGAACACCATTCCCAAATTGAAGGGCTCTCATTCAGCCTAAAGTGTTCCCTAACAAATCTCTTCTAAAGTTTTATATCGACTTATCCGATCAATTGCAGGACGTTTTTGTTCCGGAAGTCAAAAAGGAGTTCTATGTGAACATATTGAGACGTTTGCGTGAGAACATCCGTCGAAAATGGTCAGAATTGTGGAAAAACAAGTCATTGATTTTACACGATGATAATGCATCATCGCATCGAGCCACGATTGTGACCGAATTTAAATCCAAAAACACAATCGATACCATCGATGAACTGCCGTATTCACCAGATTTGGTCCGTGTGACTTTTTCTTGTTACCCAAACTGAAATTGCTCCATCTTGTAACCCAAAAATGGAGAAAATAAAATGATACAAGAGATATCTCTGGAATAGACTGAATTCCACGGAAAGCTGGAAATCCTCCCAAATGCCTTTTTGGGATATCAGAAGTACAAAGTATTGGACTTTGTGTGACTTGTGGTAAACTTAACGAGCGAAAGTTGCCGAGATAATGAAAAATGGACCCGAAAATAAAAATTAAAATTGATGAAGGGAGTATTTTATGAGCACGGTTTATACTGACTGAAGAAGACAAGAAAAAATTCAGGTATTTAGAACTTCTTCTAGAGAATTATTGAAAAAATGTTTACATCACAAGTCCCTTTTAGCATGGAAGTCTAATGTTGAGGAAAAGCTTCGGAAGGAATTGGTTGCTTTAAATTGTTGTAAAGGAGGTATTAGAAAGTGATGGAATCTCTCACCAAAAGTTGGGTAATGACTTTATGAAACCAATAAGCCACTACTGTCTATGGGTATTTGTCTGTTGGAGTGCGCTCAGTGAATCCACATTCGCTAAACAGCCAGAAGGTGTTCAACGAGCGGCTCTCACCGACATTAGTAGATCACCAAGAACTGCACCTACGATGACACTAATATAGCCGGCGGATGCATTGCTGAGAAAATTGCTATCAGATTCCGGGCAACTCTACAATTTCCACTCCGAGGGGAATTCTCAAATCTACTATCATTTCGCCTGCATCCGTGATAACTTGGATCACGGGCCCGCAGAGCCTACTCCTAGAGTATAATGAGGAAGAGGCGACGCAGTGAGCTCTTTCACGGATTTTCAAAGCCTAAGGAGAAATTTTGTGTTCAGTCGGCAGCTATCAATTAACTTTTGTATCAAAAACCCAGACCACTGTACCGTCTTTCAAGCAGAAGTGGCAGCGATTAAGGTGGCAGCAGATGTACGATAGCAGAGCTTATTATACAGGCCTTGAGCTCACTGATAATGACCTACTCTAGGCTTCTGATAACAGCAGAATTATCGGCAATTGTAAAGACGATGAGCGTGCTAGAAATGGCACCCTTACTCAAATCCAATTAGAATGGTAACGAGCAGGAGCTCTTCCTTCTTCGTGCATTCGGAAGTTGGATCTCCGGTCCTCGCGCGAGTTTAACAAGCATTGGTCTGCAACCAGCACGTGTGGAAGAGCCTTCTGGCGCAGAGTGGAACGAAAAAAGTTCATTGAACTGTCAGTTCTTAGTCACTTTCACATAGTCGTAGTGTAGGGTGTTCTAATTGGATATTGTGCCATTGGCACTCATGCGGTGAGACTGAAGATTTCGGAGTACGCAACATGTCAAAGTTGCAATAAGGAAGATGAAGCAGAAATATCTAAATGCTTTCCCCTCTACTGTCATACTTTCGCCAGACTAAGGTTGAAGCATTGCGGTTCCCACACTTTCTGCAAACCCACCGAAATGACTTTAACTGATATTATTCATATCAATAAATTTGTGAAAGGATCTAGGCGATCTATCAACGTCTGAATAGCCTCAAACTTTTGAATACAAGTATGGTATTTGAGGCTTATGCAAACTAAAAAATATATATTTTAACAAAAAACTTAAGTATTTAAGTCTTCGAGTTCGACAGATCGAAGTATGTGGTATTCTGTAGGACAACTCTGTAATGTAGAGCCGGTATGCAACACTGAACCAACAAACAGTTTTTTGGAAGCTAAAAGCTTACTGTTGACCTATATATATGAATAAGCTCCTCCACTTGTCGTTTTTCTAGTGAGAGGTATCATCAAAAGGAAGAATTTCGCCGATAAATTTGAAGTCCCTCGGTGTAGTTCAGAGAAATCACTACTCCTTGGAACACTGACAACTCTGAACCGAAAGAGGGCATTGTTGCAAGCATTTCTCGCACTTAGGTCGCTTTGCCTATGGACAGCTTTCCGATAATAATGGATAACAATAAGTCGGTGTTCAGAGATCAACTTCAGACGCAACTATCGAAATGGCCGTATTGCTATATTCAGCGATAGTCAGACGGCAATCAAATAGATTCTACGAGATCAAATCGCTATTGGTTAAGGAGTGTGTAAAACGGCTTAACAGGCGAATTTGAAGTAACCAAGTTCACTTCATTTGTGTGCTGGGAAACAAAGGTATTGCTGAAAATGAAATGGTTTGTCCGATCAATAGTGGCTTCTATACCGCTGAGACCAGAAGTCTTCTGTCCATTGAGCCCAATAACATAAGAGAAGAAAGAAGAAAGGACAAAAATTTGGGTTGAGCCATACAAAACTGCAATTGGAGAATACAACCGCGAGAGGTTCAAGTAAATCAAAAACCTTCAGACAAATTTAGGCTCCTTGTCTCAATATACACCAGTCATTGCAGGCTCAAGAGACGCCCTTATAACGGGTGATTTTTTTGAGGTTAGGATTTTCATGCATTAGTATTTGACAGATCACGTGGGATTTCAGACATGGTGTCAAAGAGAAAGATGCTCAGTATGCTTTGACATTTCATCATGAATAGACTTACTAACGAGCAACGCTTGCAAATCATTGAATTTTATTACCAAAATCAGTGTTCGGTTCGAAATGTGTTTCGCGCGCGTGTTTTGTTCAGCGATGAGGCTCATTTCTGGTTGAATGGCTACGTAAATAAGCAAAATTGCCGCATTTGGGGTGAAGAGCAACCAGAAGCCGTTCAAGAACTGCCCATGCATCCCGAAAAATGCACTGTTTTGGTGTGGTTTGTACGCTGGTGGAATCATTGGACCGTATTTTTTCAAAGATGCTGTTGGACGCAACGTTACGGTGAATGGCGATCGCTATCGTTTCGATGCTAACAACTTTTTGTTGCCAAAAATGGAAGAACTGAACTTGGTTGACATGTGGTTTCAACAAGATGGCGCTACATGCCACACAGCTCGCGATTCTATGGCCATTTTGAGGGAAAACTTCGGACAACAATTCATCTCAAGAAATGGACCCGTAAGTTGGCCACCAAGATCATGCGATTTAACGCCTTTAGACTATTTTTTGTGGGGCTACGTCAAGTCTAAAGTCTACAGAAATAAGCCAGCAACTATTCCAGCTTTGGAAGACAACATTTCCGAAGAAATTCGGGCTATTCCGAATGCTCGAAAAAGTTGCCCAAAATTGGACTTTCCGAATGGACCACCTAAGACGCAGCCGCGGTCAACATTTAAATGAAATTATCTTCAAAAAGTAAATGTCATGAACCAATCTAACGTTTCAAATAAAGAACCGATGAGATTTTGCAAATTTTATGCGTTTTTTTTTTAAAAAAAAGTTATCAAGCTCTTAAAAAATCACCCTATAGTAAGGGTTTAGTCTCATTTGTAATGTGTAGATTCTGTGACATTGAGCCAGACGCAGAAATAAGACCCTGGGATCCTTGTGTCCTTGCAGGGAATAGAGCGACCTAACAAACACCTAACAAGACTTATTTATTTATAAGTGTGTCGGGCGTAAGTAAGTTCTTTTGAAATAGGGAAGTGTCTAAGAGACTACAAGTCGCAGAACATACCTTAATAACTTCATATTCTTCTATTCTCCTCAAGAACCTTTTCATCGTAACAATGTTCCTGACGCTTTCTGCAAGTTTACAGTTATTTGCAATTCTGAATTAACTATTAATATCCGCAAAATTTGCCCATTTGCCGTAAATGCGGCTGACGGTACACAGCTGCGTAGCTGCCATTTTTATTACAAGTGTACCCACGAAAAAACACCAGCACCGAAGAACAAACACGAACACGCAAAAGTACATTTTGACTTCTTTAATTTCCACGTCAACAGTTTCATGATAACTGGTCACTATATCTTTCACGCGCTCTCGCCTACACTCTTCCCTCAACTCTCTCTCTCTCCACCTCTATCACGCTGGAGCTCTGCGTTTTGCTAAAGCATCAGCTTGCTTGCAACATTTGCCGTCGCACGCTGTGCCACAGAGAATAATAAAAAGTAATTACGCGCCAGCGAGGCGCAATAATGATGATGATGGTCGTGACGTCGGTAATTCGCCAGTGCAGATTGTCGAGAAGTTAATGGTGATGGTGTCAAGGCGCTCACTCTCTCTCTCTGCCTTTCGCGCATAAACAAACAAAAGCAGTGGAAATGGCAATTGCAGCGGCAATAATGTCAGCGAAGCCAACAAAGTCAGCAATTATGTGTGTTGCTGCAAGTAATGGCGTGCCGGCTGATAACTTCTGTGTGCATGTATGTATGTGTGTGTATGACTGTGTTTTTATGTTTGCATTTCAATGTGTGCGTGTGGGTTTTTGTGTGCTTTGCTTTTTGGTGTTGCTGATCGCATTTGTGAAATTGCACTGCAAAGTGCCGAAAACCATTTGCCAAAAGTTATTGCCTACATTTAGGCGTAAACGATGTTAATCTGACCAATTTTAATATGCAAGCGCAATTTCCATAGTAAATTTTTAAAATCCATAATGTTTTTGTTGTAAATTGTTGATTTCCCCATTTCGCTTACCTTTTTTGCATTTCTTTTGTATGGTTCGCGTTTGATCGCATGCCGGATCGCCCTTCTTCAATGTCAACGTTCGTGAGCGTGTGTTGGTTTTCTGGTCGCATTCAGTCCATGGATTTTTGCCATAACGGCAGGAGAGACCTGTAAATGAGCATATATAAATTTATTGCGGTAAATTTTTAAAAAGTTGAAAGCGAAATAAACCGTTATTCTTAAATAAATTTTTTCGTGAAAGGGCAAATTATATATAGACATTACTTTTTATTGAGCACATTATCATAACTTATTTTTTATTTGTCGTTGAAATTGTTTCATAATTGTTTTATAAAGTCGGGTTTATAACGAACTCCTCATCCGCATCAGCCATCCATTTCTGCTAAGGACGGTAACATTGAAAAAATTAAAGAAACTGTGAACCTGAAAATCGTCATATTGTCTTCAGAGAGTTAACACAGGATCTCAACATCGCTTTTGGAACGACTCGAACACTTTTTGGTTAATATTTCAGGTATGCAAGACATTTTGGTTAATGTTTCAGGTATGAAGCGTGTCCAAGATAGACTCGAACCAAAATACCTGAAACTTTTGTAAAAAGCAACGTCGAGTAAAGATCGCAAAAGCGATGATTGACGACGTATCTGAGCACCCTACATTTATCACCGAAGCCAAAAAAACTCGACAAAGTCGGTCTAAAATCAAAGTGATGCTCATTGTAATCTTTGATTACCATGCCGTAGTTCACCACTGATCCCACCGGATGGAACGGTTAATAAGGAATATTACTTGGCCGTTCTGAAGCATCTGCCTTCGTAAATGACCGGATTTTTAGCCAGAAAGTCCATGGGGTATCACCAAAATAAGGCTCCGTAATATTCTAGCTTGCTGTTTATTGAATTTTGTTCAAACACGAAACGACAGTCTTCCCTAAGATAGTGAATAAATCGCAAATTCGAAATGCAGGCTTTCCCAACGGATGTGAGTGGTTCTACAAAGAACTTCTCAAACTGAACTCAAGAAGATGCTTGTGTACGAAGACCAAGAGCTGTCAACTCAGTTTGATGATATGCAGCCAGGAGGTAAATTCGGTTTAATAGGAACGGAGCCTTCCCAACACCGTGTCGCCTTGGAAGTTAGCGAGGCATTACCGCATAGTGGAGCTCTGGCGCGGCGAAATATACCATTCAACATATGTAGTTACATTGCACAAGATAGTTCATTTCAATGATCCGATGGTTGTAGAAATTGGATGACTCTACCAACAAACTCACACAACAACAACTATGAATCCAGCGCAGCAATACAAAACTAACCCGGGAAAAAGTTGAAAGTTCAATTTCCTGGAAACGGTATCATCAGAAAAACGTTCGCTTTTTGATGCCAGGTATGACGATATATGTAAGCTCAGAGTAATGCAGATGACAAGATACACTGCTAGGAATCGGGTAAACCACAACGAAAAAGTAACGGGTTAAGTGAAAAAACAAAACAAACAAGGGCGGTGGACTACTTCTTTGAGCAGCTGGGTCTAGGTGATCCTAAGGAACTAGCCACGGTAAGATGGTGTCAGAGATATCTCCAAACAGGGAAAGCCCCAAAGAAGAGAAGCTTTTTCTGACAGGAACATGGGTAGTCCCTCTGAAGTATTTCCTGCCAAAGGAACGAATACAGCTCCGTGTCTGTGCTGAGAAGCAGGAATCAGAGACTGTGTACTGTAACAGTAACCGGTGGGTGTTAGTCGAAGCCGCGAGTTGGCGATGTCTCATGTACAACCGAAGCTTGTAGAGATAAGGAGTGAGCAAATAACACCTTTGGAGCCACTTAACGACAAGAAGAAAAAGAAAATTTGCCACAGACAATCGGAGGCTAAAACCCTGCTTCAAAACCCTGTAGATGATCAACGAGGGTATTCTGAAACCCACAAACATATTTGAGCTGCCGTTCAACTGGCGAGGCAATTTCTCCCATAGATGTCGCAAGGATAAAGACATCTTAATTTATAGTGGTTTGATCTAATTGAGCACGGATTTTTACATTAAACCAATTGTTTAATTTTGTCTCCCAATTTTCTCTGTAGTTGCCTTAAGTGAGTTTATCTTTTACAAATAACTGAGGCAGGACAAACCTAAATTATTTGTCGCCTACCTAACTCTGATAGAGTAATTGCAACTGATGGAAATATTAAAAGAGTGAGGGATATGGTCCTCGAAGATCGTCAGGCAAGTATTACAGAGATGGTAAGAGAGCTCACTATATCTCGTGAGTCCGTTCGAATGACTTTGGTGGATATTTTAGGTATGAAAGACGTCCTTGCTTGACTCGTTCCGATAAAGCTGATTTTTTTTTCAGAAAGAGTATCGTAAGCAGGTCTCTTAGGACTTGATTGATCGTGCGATTTCCGATTTCACATTCATGGAGGGTAATATGTAACACTGCCGATGAGACATGATATTATGAGTTTAGTATGCAAACAGGCCAACAATCATCGGAATGAAGGGAAAAAACGAGCCGAAACCAAGGTAAAAATTATTTTTTTTTTTCCTTTTGGAACTCTATATTGAGAGAGTTGATTAGATGCACCATTCAAGGAGCAATTAGGCAGTCGCTGTTAAAACTTTTTTCATCGCAAAATTGCTATCGCATCAATATTAGGCACTTGGCACAGACCAGCACCATATCTACCAAAAATTCATTAAAAAGTGAATCAAAACAGCGCTGTGCTCTCACCTAGAGTTCATAAAATTAAAATGTAATGTTCATCTTAATTACATAATGGAAATGTTATGTTAGGTCGTTAAGCATTTCACATTTCACACAAACGAATTCGAGGCGAACGCAATTTAAACACGTAAGCTAATAATCGTAAAACCATTGAGTAATGCCAGCAAAATAAACCAAAAAAATCTCAATTAAATTAATTTGTAATTAAAACGACAACTGACAGCCATTAAAATAAGCGCGATTAATCAAATTACAATTTGAGTGTCGTCAGTGCGCAAATTCTACCTAAAAAGAGAGGAGCCAAAAATAAAAAATGGGAGTGCGGAGGCAGCGGGTGTTGGCATAATGATGTCGCGCTTAACTCAATGGTCAGAGGAGTTAGGAGACCATAGAGACTTTCTGTTATTAGCAACGTCACATCATTATAATCAATCTTGCACATTTTAACAAAGAGAGAACAGAGGAAGCGGCGGTAAGTGCGAAAATAACAGTATTTTGGGAACAATTAAAATGGTAAAAACGGAGACAGAGCTGAGGGCTGAGTGTAAAAGAATATAATCCAACGCGCCTAAAAGTAGATTTCAATAATATCTCTTCGATAATTAGATAGCTGCATTTGGTGGAAGGAAATCGTTGTGTTTGGTGAAAGAAAATTAAGGCAGGAGTAATCAATAACCTAATGGCTTTCGCATATGTATTTACATACATATGCATGCAGAAAATTTGGGTGTCGACGCACAATTACCGTTAGCACTTGCCTTATATTATACTTGATAAATGATGCTATAAGGTTTGAACTATAATAAGATTTCCTCCTTAATTCAATTAAACAAATTATTTTAACAGAAGGGTTGGCAAGTAATGAAGATCGTAATGATAGCAAACATTCCCGAAGTTTTTGAGTTGACAATATCTGATCGAATGCTTGTCCATTTCGGTTACGAATAAATATACAGATTTGTGCGAGCGAACTCCTTTTCTAGGGAAATAAACGAACTGAATGAAATATATTATATTTAAGCGGAAGTTTAACATTCCGATGCCTTATTTTTCCTTTTTTCCAAAAGGGTTAAATCCCTACGAAAAATCTTAAATAGAGATCTCCCGCGGAAGCCAAGCATTAAAGAGAGTATCATCGTCTTCCATGCCAATGACCAAAAAATAGAACCCTCGTTTTACGAAAGCTTGGTTCTTTTGAACCTTTCTGATGAGTCTGTTATTGGTATGTTGGCTGAGTTAGGAACTATGATAATGATAATGGTAATGATAATAATATATAATGGCCTCCATAACCGCTTTCATTATTCTTGAGACTAAATGGCTGGGAGTATTTAGAAGGTTAGTAAAGTGTGAAGAATTATTTGAAAACCCCAAAAACTCCTTCTCTATTCCTGATAACTGCTTCTCTCTCGGCTGATTTATAAGTTAACTGTCGGGAACCCTCTATTAGCTATTATTTCAATGTTCCAGACCACTTCAGCGTTTTTAGGGGGTTATAAGGGCTTACGGGTTTCAAAAAATTCAAATTTTTTATTATCTTATTAAATTCTACAACATCTCTAGAATATTGTTCTAAATTTTCAAGTTGATCCGAGTAATAGTTTTGGAGATATAGCCCTGAGAGCTAGTGTGCTCGAGGTCATCTGGGTAAGTGCGCTGTCTTTAAACGCGTTTTTCTCGAAACTGTGTCCTTGAAGTCGGTTTGCAAGATTTCTTGAAAACTACTCTAGGTATCTTCATGAAATTTTTCGCAGGTCTTTGAGATACAATTCTTAAAGGCTTGGATGAAAAATTTTTTTTTCGATAATAACTATTTGAAAAACAAATGTGTTTCAAAATAATCAAGAGAGCCTCAGAAAAACATTCCTAACCAGCTTGACTTCTTAGAATGGTCGAGGCATTTTCTCCGCTCTCGTAGCGACGAGAGAAATGTGGGCAAGAAGTCGGCAGAGAAAATGTGCAGTGAGCTTCTTCACGGATGGGTTGAAGCTAGGAATGGAGATTAGTGGGAAGTTGCCTGTAAGGAGCTCTCCGTCCAGCTCAAGCAAGAAGTGGCTGCGATTAAGGTAGTAGTAAACATATGCTTCGAAGTGCAGCCTCTTTTAGAAAGGTGAGAAACCACTCCAACGGTAGAGCAACAATAACAGCGCTGAGCTCGCTAACTGTGCGCTTAAAGTTAGTCAAGAGTGTCTGTTCCCACCACAAATAGCATCAAGCTACTTCATTATCAGACTCCTGGGGGTTACTCAGTCAAAGTGAAATCGCTAGTTACTGTAAAGGCAACGAGCTAGCAAGAGCGGCAGGTAAAATGGCTGTCTGACGAGGGTCCTAGGACATTAGGTACCACCAGAACTAATAGTCCTTCACTCTATTGTCTCTTCTCTAAACTACACCTCACTTTTGATGAAGTTCATCAGCACATGCAGTTTTATTTCTGCAACCTTTGAAACATCGTCCAGAAACTCTTGGCCGATAGTGCCGATTGTTTTTCTGTACAGAACCTTGCAGTCGTATAGAAGATGTTTTACTGTCTCCTCTTCTACCCACCTGACAGTTCCTAGAATTGTGTCCACAGGCATGTAAATACTTTTTTTCGGAGTCTAATTGTAGATTGGTGCCTGTTCTGGCACGAATGCCAGATCCACTAAGAGATCAATATATTATTTCAATAACTTTGATAAAACCCTGAGTACCTTCTTTGCGATTAGTGCAAAACTCAAAAGGACTATTTGACCTCAGCAAAGTTCATTCTGTCGCAATCCTAGGATTTCTTACTGGGCATAGTTCAAAAGGCAGTAACGGTAAGAATATTGTCAGAACCTGTCACAGTTGCATGGATGAAGTTGAGATGCTTTCACCGCCTTTATTTAACCTTTGCAGTACTGAGATTGGTACAAACTTAGTTTCGGTGAACCAGGAGGTATAGCCGAAACTAACAATAGCCGCCTTAAGAAATTTGGTTGAGCCTCAAAGTGGTGCGTGGATTTATGAGTGTCTTATGATGAAATGTATAGAAATTTTAGCTACCACAATTAATCAACGTTCCCAGCTGTCCAAGTTAGATCACTGCTAGTATCGATCTCTTAAGCTAAACTAACCTTACCTTTACATTTTCTATATAATTTTTTGCTAATTATAAAGAATATTGTTATTGCTATTGATACAGTTAACTTAAGATAATGAATCCCCTTTAGATTCCCTTAATTAAAACATGAAAAATGTGATTAAATTTAGTGCTTCTTTGCTGTCAACTCACCATCGCTCTTTGTGCCGCGTTCGTTGCGTATCAAAATCTCATGATCGTCTTCCTCCCAAATTTCGCCCGGTGTAGCCGTGGTCGGCTGTGTCTGTTCGGAGACGGGCAACGCCAATGGCGTCTCCTGCACCTCTGTCGTGGCGCACACAGTGGCTGGTATTAGCGCCAGTGCTGCCACACAAACGCCAATCGACAGCGCAATTAAATGGCAACTTCGCATTGTGTGCTCAATAAAGTGCTCGCGTTCTCGGGCGTGTGTGCTTTGCTGGGTGTATGGGTGCACGGTGCTGCGTGATGATGAAGTGCGTGTGGGCAGAGGACTGGCAGTCGAGATGTGTGCGTGCCTTATTTGCTGTGCTTGTTGTTGTTATTGTGGCTGCTGCTGCTGCTACCTTTGCTCTATATTAACAGTTATAATGCTTTACCTGCAAGTAGAGAAGAGACAAAGGCATATTAAAATGATGGCTTTTGTGTGCAACAGTAAGGGGTCAGAATTCTAAGGAAGCTTGAACTGTCTGTGGTCGCCCGAGGCGCTTTCTGCGCTGCGCCGGCATGAGTGCAAAGGTAGAGAGATGAATATGGAGAGATGGCGGTACAAAGTAATGTTGCTGCTGTCAACTAAATTTACATTCGCATGTCTGTGTCGTCTCATTTCATGCTCTGACGCTCAAGCTATCTGCGTGTCGGTCGCTATCTTTGCCCGGTGGCGCCGTCAAACAGATGATACGTTGTTGGCCTGATTGATGTGCGCTTCGTGGTTGCTGTCATACAGCTGTCAGTTGGCTGACAGGGCTCAGCTGTCATTAATATTTTTTTGTTGTTATTGACAGCAGCGAGTGAGAGGAATTTAGTGTTGGTGAGAATAGTGAAGTTCACTTTAGAAGTGATTAATTTTTAAATTTTAATAAATGTTGCGCTTAAAATGGAGAAATATTTGACGATCTCAGAGCAATGCGTTGTAGATGGAACTAATTAAGAAGCTAGTGGTTGACAAAGATTCGAAAATTTAAGACAAAATAATTAGTACAACGGCCTTAATTGAAGAGGAAGATACTATCCCAATCTAATAGGAGTAGGGGTCGTAGGATACTCTAGGGATTTTGACATCTCTCTCTCTCTCTGTCCGTCTACCATATTTAGTAAGCTACTGGGTATATAGAAAGCCTGCGAAGCTATATTCAATAACTATGTGACAATACTGAAAGCAATCATATACACAGTCAGTCGTCTCGACACTATAAGAGGCTGCTATCCCCCTGTTATGAAGCCTTGTCGTAGACGAACTAATCGTTTTGCTAAGTAAAAATGAGATCCGCTGTCAAAGATATGCGGATTACGACATTATTAAAGCTAGAGAAAAATTTGAAGACAATTTCAGCAATATCGTACAAAGGGGATTTGAGCCTCGAATACCATCATCGTCCCGTTTACAAGACACAAGTCCCGGCTTGGCCTCAGGAACCTATCCCTTGGTGCCAGAGAGATAAAGATGACTTATGTGGTCAAATACCTTGGTCTTACGCTGGATTCAACTGTCCTGTGGGAGGAGCATGATGACTTGTAAATCCTGGAGCTGCAAGCCACGGATCGTCAGGTGGTTGAAAATCATCACATATGGAGCGGTGGATTGAGCCGAGTGAGTAGTAAATTTGCTAATAGCTTTTATATAATACAAGGTTTTCATATTTAAACCGTTTCAAGGATTTAATAGTTACCGAGAATTTCAATTTTTGAACCACAGTCCAACTTCACTATTAACATTAAGTGAGGTTTAAATAAATTCAAAAGCGTGAGCGCCTACAAATTAAATATTGGTCAATACTTTTTCCTCGAAGCAACGCAGGAAAATACATTTATGCAGCCATATACATATGTACATACATATGTATATATTGTCATACGTACACATATTTTCATTTAATTTAAATAGCTTTTCACCGCGGGAAAACCCATATTTCACATACATATGTATTCGTGTAAAGCATGAAAGCCTATTGGTTTGAGTGCTCATTTGCATTTTAAATGAATGCGGTTTCTCATATTAATTTATGCATATTTGTGGTTTCGAATTTAATTATTTGCTGCATTGCACACGCCCTGTGCAAATAAGTGCATGTCGAATACATGAAACCACGAAAAAAAAACGGTGTTGGCGAGGTGACCCAAAAGGAAAAGTTTGGTGGTAGAGTAAATTTGGATAATTTTTGGAGGTTATACTCATGGATTAGGATTTTTTGACATGTTAAAATTTTATAAATCAAACAAGCAGATGATATAATTTATTTTTATAATTCGAATAACAATGCTTTCATAATACATATACATACAAGAGATGAGATAATATTGACATATCGTCACCGAAAATGCAAAATAACGTAACATTACTTTTCACAAGTTTATTTAGTTTACAGATGAAGCAAAAACCATATAATAGAAACCACTTATATTGAACCAAAATTTGAGTTTTGGTTATAAAATGGTTATATATTGGTTATGTATTGGTTAGGTATTGGTTATATATTGGTTATAGATGATATATTTGATGTAGTGAATCGGAAGCAATACAACACTAAATTTTGACTTTTTTGATGATACGTTCTTTCGCATTTTAGGTGACGAAATGCTCTTTTGTTGAATGACAAGAGAGCAGAGAATTAGATTTGAGAGAGAACAGAGCTTGAGATTGAGCAGAGTAATGGCGAATCGAAAACCTCTGGCTGGAAATTTTCTTTATGGAAAAATGTATTTAATTATTTTCAGGATTTCATCCGCTTATGAATTTCAAAAACCCTTTTTTTTAACATACAAGTATATCGATGTTGGTGGAATTGAGAACATTCTCCGAAAATTGTTGAATCTATCTATCTATGAATCTATCTGCTAGAGATACGAAGATATGAGTTGATACGAACTTTGAAGCTTGGTGCAATCGGCGGCCAATATTTTAAACGAGTTTCTCTCGATACGCTGTTTTCAGAGTCGGTGAGAGAAATTTCTCTGAAACGGTTAGGCTGATCGAGTTGAAAATTTCGCACGAATTTTTAGATATATTTTTTATATCCAAAAAGTAAAAATAAGATTTTTGATAATTATTTCGATTTCAATAAAGGTGTGTTGATATATGAAAATTTTTGCATAAAAAGCGACTTTTTATAGGAAGTTGTCATTTTGTCAAAAATTAAAATTTCGTCCGGTTCTTCGATCTTTCCATTTATGGTGTAATATTTTTTTGCGATCCTTCGAACATTCCATTTATAGTAAATATAATATTTTTTATTTTTTTCGGGCTTGTAGATTATTATTATTCGGGAAAATTTTAAACAGAAAAATTTTCCCAAGCTTTAGAGACCTTTTTTCAGCGGTACCCCTTGAGATTAGCTGCGGGGTTAAGGAAATCAAAATTTTTTTAGTTTGAATACCTGATTATTTTTACATTAAATTCTGTAAATTTAAATTATTATACCCAGTTTAAGGTACTCGTATATTAAGTTTGCCACGAGAGAAGAAAGCGTCGGAGACCCTATAAAATATGTATGTATATATAAAAGATCAGCATAATGAGTTGAGTCAATTTAGTTCATTTGTCCAAAAAACGACAGAACTGTACGTTTTTTCTTGTTGTTGGTTTTGTTTTTTTTTTTATTTAATTAAATGCCTCTTCAGAAAAAGTTAAAAAAAAACATGCTGTCGAGTCTTAAGTGCATGTTACCACAAGATCCCCCGCAACAATTTTATCTATAAGAAATTTCACAAAAAAAATTTAAAAAAAATTATAAAATTATATATGAATAAACATATATGTATGTATAATTCCTTAATCCGCTATTTCATTTATCCGATAAAAAAAAATGTATTAAAAAAAAGGAAAAAATTAAGAAAATAAAAATTTTTTATTTTTTTCCTTATTCCACTATTTCACATTTTTCCATTTTTCCCGTTAAAAATTTTATTAAAAAAAAAATAACAAAATTTGTTTAAATATAAAAAAATGCAATTTTTTTCCTACTAGGCCACTTGCCGCACACATCGCTTGGCGCTTAATTTTATGTTTGCTTAAGTGGCATATGAATAAATATTTGCCCATTAATTTTTCAGTCTGTGTCTGTTGTTGCTTTTGCGCGTAATTAGTGCGCATTTAAAAAATATACATATTTAATACATCTTTTTTGCTGCTCTTGATTTTACCGTTACCACACTCGACAAGTTCTGCTACGGTTTTGATCATTTCCGCTGCATTCAAGCACACATACACTTACACTTTAAACATTTTTTTTTTATTTTACAAAAAAAATAGTTTTTGCATTAATAATAATGTTTTGTTGTTGTTGTTCAATGAATATTCACATGTTCTGTTGTGGCTGCGCGTTTAATTTAATTTATTGTTCTCATTTTTTGTGCCGAAATTCTTCAATAGATAATAGCAGCTGTTTATTAATTCCTTAAATAAAAGTTGCAGTGAAATTATAATAAATTTTCTACAAAAAAGCGTCCATTTGATTGGAAAATTAAATATTTGCTCAAACAATTATTCATTTGCGCCATTGTGTGTGCTGGCTTGTGCTCTCAATTAAATTGAAGTGGCTGATTTGACAATTGAACGATTTTAAGGTTAACAAAACGCATTATTGCAACAAAAAATTGCAAAAAAAAATTAAAATAAAAAAAGAAAAAAAAATTATAATATGTAAGTTTCATGGAATTTCTCATTTTATATCTAGTTTAAAGTTATTCCTTTTCAAGTATAATTGACAGGTTCGTTTGATATTTTTTTATCTGTGAGTCTGTGAGTACATTAACATTGAACATGTAAATTATTATATATACATAGTAGTCTTTATCCAGTTTAAGGGGGTATTCTACTCTAAAATTTTGAAAAATTTTTTTTTATATATTTAAAGTCTAGACCCTTAAGAACATATCCTCTAAAGGAGTTTTAAAAATTAAAATTATTTTAAGAGCTACAGTTACTTTAGTGACGCAGTACCTAGCCCGGTAGGTAGGTAGACTCACTTTTTTAAACGTGTCTTTCTCGAAACTACTTTTTTCCATACGGTACCGGCATTATCTCAAGTTCTATACAACCGATTTACTTGAAATTTTGTGTGAACCTTCTTTATATAATCCTTTATCGTTTATCTTTATATAATCCTTAATCCTTTGTTTTTAAAATTGTAAAAAATGATTTTTATTTTCAGGCAGTCGCCATTTTTCAAAAAAAGTTTTTTCGTGTTCCCTGAAATAAGGACTAACGGGTTTTTTTTTAAGAGCTTGATAATTTAAAAAAAAAAAAAACGCATAAAATTTGCAAAATCTCATCGGTTCTTTATTTGAAACGTTAGATTGGTTCATGACATTTACTTTTTGAAGATAATTTCATTTAAATGTTGACCGCGGCTGCGTCTTAGGTGGTCCATTCGGAAAGTCCAATTTTGGGCAACTTTTTCGAGCATTTCGGCCGGAATAGCCCGAATTTCTTCGGAAATGTTGTCTTCCAAAGCTGGAATAGTTGCTGGCTTATTTCTGTAGACTTTAGACTTGACGTAGCCCCACAAAAAATAGTCTAAAGGCGTTAAATCGCATGATCTTGGTGGCCAACTTACGGGTCCATTTCTTGAGATGAATTGTTGTCCGAAGTTTTCCCTCAAAATGGCCATTGAATCGCGAGCTGTGTGGCATGTAGCGCCATCTTGTTGAAACCACATGTCAACCAAGTTCAGTTCTTCCATTTTTGGCAACAAAAAGTTTGTTAGCATCGAACGATAGCGATCGCCATTCACCGTAACGTTGCGTCCAACAGCATCTTTGAAAAAATACGGTCCAATGATTCCACCAGCGTACAAACCACACCAAACAGTGCATTTTTCGGGATGCATGGGCAGTTCTTGAACGGCTTCTGGTTGCTCTTCACCCCAAATGCGGCAATTTTGCTTATTTACGTAGCCATTCAACCAGAAATGAGCCTCATCGCTGAACAAAATTTGTCCGAAAAAAAAAAAAAACCGAACACTGATTTTGGTAATAAAATTCAATGATTTGCAAGCGTTGCTCGTTAGTAAGTCTTGATGAAATGTCAAAGCATACTGAGCATCTTTCTCTTTGACACCATGTCTGAAATCCCACGTGATCTGTCAAATACTAATGCATGAAAATCCTAACCTCAAAAAAATCACACGTTATAACAGCATCCTTATTGATTAAGAATTTCTTTTGATTTTTTCAGACCACCAGGAGAGTCAGGATCAATGTCACCAGGATGCGCCATTCTTTTTTACACCCCCGCCCCCTCTAATTATTTTAATTTTTAAAATTTTTTTCTGTATTTTTAAGATATCAATAAAAACACCATAAAAAATGGATAGTAAAAATATTTTTTTTTTAATAAAAATCTAAAAACTGCCCAAAATTTGATTTCTAGAGTAGAATACCCCCCTAATATCAAGGTGGAAAAATTTCAAATCGACCTTCTAATATTAATTCCAACAAAATTGAAAAAACACATTATGAATGGCACTGCTGGTGATCAAGTTCCTCTTTGAGCTTCAACCGTCACATGACTTTGCCATTATTCAAAAGGACTTTGCATCCACCTATCCAACAGTCAATGAAATATTATATTTCTTTAGTCAAAGCAAATACTTTTTCTGGAAGCAACAAATCCAGTTGAAATCCATTCAAGACTCTCTAGTAAAGCCTTCGCCGATTGTATTAAACAGAGGAATGTACACCATATCCCCTCTCAGCATCCGTCACTAACTAAATACATAGTATAGCTCATAGTTAGGTCTTCGATCTGCACACATAGATAATCAGAAATATGGTTTACCTAAACATAATGATTGTTTGAGCTTCGAAGAAGTACGAAGGCTGCTTTTCATATTTCGGTATTTGCAACACACAGGACAGGCAACTCACAACGTGATCGTAAAGTTGAGCTCTTTTGATTTCACATACACAGAACATTTTGGCATACAACAACTATTTGTAGTGTTTACAGTAACTTAAAATACTCATTTCGGACAAAAATTGATTATTTATTACAACTTTCGACGTGAATTATCTCAGCAATAGTGAAACGATAAACTGATTAAATTTTTTAACGACGAAGTTTCATCAAGGACCAGTGTTTGTTGTTATTGTAGTGGCAGAATTTTGCTGAGTTGACAGTCCTTGACCAGATAAAAGTTCTGGGTCCGTACCGATTACTTACACTCGACTATCATGGGAACGGAACAAGGACCAATATTTATCGATGGTACGGTGAATCCAATCGAGGTCGTAGATGACTCCAATGCGACTTTCCTGAAGGTCGTTCAAAGTCAGTGTTGTTTCGGAAACTATTGATGCTGTGTTGGCAAAATAATATTGCAAGATCGTCATGTGATCTATCATGAGATTGAGACGACTATAGGCATTAGAGGGTGACGTTAAAAAAAGGTGTTCACTTTGGAGCCCACACAATTTGTCAATCGCTCATAAAAAAGTTTTGTGTCGATTAGTCGAGAGAAATGTTAAATAAATGCGATAACGGTGCTTCAAAGCAGGTCTATAAGTACGAGACAGGTGATGAATTGTGGATTTACGCGTATGAGACCGAAAGTAAACAGCGGTTAACCGATAAAATATGCCGAAACCAACTTAAGCTGTTCGCGCAAGAAGCACTTCCAAGCAAATGGTTGCCTGTTTTTTTTTTAACAAAATATAACGCAGCTAGATCACTAAAGCGATGCAGAACAGTAAATTCAGAGTGGTATGCAACCATTTGTTTGTCAGTTGTCTTTCAAAAAATTTAGAAAACCAACGGCCTATGACTGATCACTCTTTACACGACAACGCGAGCTCTCAAACATCGACTGAATCAGCTGCATTTTTGAAGTCTTAAAACATATATTTGATGGATTTGATTCGGTGGACTACTCCGTACACTAAAAGGTCAATGTTTTTTGACACCTGAAAAAGCGATTATGCGCTCAAAAGGCATGTTTGGCAGATGTCTCAACCAGAATGGCAAAAGTGCTTCGGCAAGTGGTTCAAACGTACGCAGAAGGGTATAGATCTCATTGGAGAATATTTTGAAAAACCATAAAGCGATTTTCTATAATTAATATTTGTTAAAATGACTTATCATAATTTGAAGGTTCTGAGACCGAACTGCTTTCAAAAATAAAATGGGTTGAAGTCTCGAATATGTTGGCTCGAATAGTTCAAATTGTTCCCACAAATCATAATTAAGTCACGTTTGGAAAAAAAAAGCTGAATGCAAAGGAAACTCTGTATTGTGGCCACATGAGATTCCGTGAAAAATTTCACAGACCCTAATTCCTTCCGCGAATCGCCACTAAATCGCAAAAATTCATAAATTTTTGAAAATAATTTTTACTTGAGATTTAAAGAGTATCACTTACCGCAAAGTTAAGCGGAAACGATCGTGGTTGACCAGTGATCAACCAGCGCAAACTGTGGCCAAGTCAGGACTGATGGTCAGGTAGGGTTTTCTATATATTTAGTGATATCAACCGGGAACTATATGCTGCTGCTGCCCTACGGCCAATGGCCAGACAATTAATTTTGACTTGTAGTATCAACAAATCGACTGTCTAAAGAAACAATCAGCCAGCTTTTGCAAACAGGAGAAAAATTGTGTCCCATTTGGATAACGCCATGCCACAAAACCGTCAGTGCCTTGTCAGAGTATCCATGAACTTCGTTGGCATTCACACATAGGAAGTCAGATCCATAATCTTTATAGTACGGACCTGACACCAGCGACTACCACCTGCTCTAGACTATTACGACCTTTTTTCTTTAGAAAAATTGTATTTCATAGTCCATTTAGTTATGAATATGCTTGCCTATTAATTGAAATAACGGAACTGCTAACAGTTTCCCATTAATTTGCAACAAAATATCTTACGCTCTTTCCAAGTAAAGCCTTTGAATAAAATTTCAAGTTAAAAGCCTGCAATTCCAAGGAAAACAACTTTAAATATGAGCTGCAACATGACTACAAGAAAATATAAAAACAAACACAACAACAAACAACACTATCAAGTATGCAAATTCATGTTAGCAGACGTGTAAGAGTATAATGAGAGAGGAAAGTGACGTTAAGATAACGAGCGGAGCGCACTTGCCGGTGCAACGGCGTATGAATTGCAAGTGCCGCACGAATGTGGCAAGAGTACATAAACATATATATATTTATATATGTATGTATATATAAAGTATAAATACAAATACATAACGGTATTTGCCAACCATACAAGCACAAGCACATCGAAAGTTGGCGTGTGTTGTGCAACCACATATGAGTACTCGGGGCGCAGCTTGAGCATATCTGGCAACAAAAGTGTGCTGTAACACACGCATGCAAATTTAATACACAAATATGCATACACATGTATATAGTATATCCTGAGCAGGAGCAAAAATATGCAGCATTGTATAAATACACTTGGCAAACGGTGTGGCTTGCATGAATTTGTACAAGTATATGTACTCACATACACACGGCGAAGTGCATAAGTAGCGGATATAGATGGCGCTCACGTACCTTGCCGCACAGTCAAATGCAAATGAAACGAAGCGTGACGTTCTAGTGCATGATAAAGCCGTCGCGTCGCATTTGCCACTACAGTGTGCAGTGGATACTACTATATACAGGTATGTATGTATATTAGGGTCGTCTTCGGTATTTTCCAAGTGGAATTTTTTTTTTGGAAACGGACCTGAAGATTATAGTTTTGCAATGAAGCCTTGCAATGAAGCCCTTTATCGTTGATTAGAACCATGTCTAATCATTTTACTGGTTCCATATACTTATTTCACATTGAATTTTTTGATCTTTTGCAATAATTTTTTTTCTCCAAAACAGTAAAACTTACAAGATTGAAAATTTAATATTCGTATACACAAAATGTTGTTCTGCAAAAAAGGTCTTAATAATTTTTCTCATAAAGGCATTCCTTTAAAAGTTATACGCAGTTAAAGTTATGCTTCAAATGTACTGTACTGTACTCATATGGTACGCCATGCCGTATGAGTAACACAAAATGTAGTGAAAATCACTTGTATGAATGCCAGTATACTTGATGTATGATTTTAACAACGTATAACTTTTAAACGAATGGTTTTATGAAAAAATTTATTTAAATATTTTTTTAGAGCGGAAAATTTTGTATTAAAATATCATTTTTTTAAAGCTATAGATTGACTGGGTCAACGCTAAATAATAAAAAAATCGGATGCTATATTGAAAATAATGAACTAGTTTGCTTTTTAAGCTTGTTTTCTTCTTTATGTAGCTAAAAAAAATAAAAAAAAAAACAAGAACAAACGTTAACTTCGGCTGCACCGAAGCTAATATACCCTTCACAGGTGCATTTCTTTTAGTAACTATGTGTTCAGTTTATATGACAGCTATATGCTATAGTAAGCCGATCTAAACAATTTCTTCGGAGATTACATTGTTGCCTTAGGAAATAATCTGTACCTAATCTCGTGAAGATACCACGTCAAATGCGAAAGTTTTCCATACAAGAACTTGATTCCGACCATTCATTTTGTATGGCAGCTATATGCTATAGTAACCCCATCTGAACAATTTCTTCGGAAATTACATTGTTGTCTAGAAAACCTATATCTATACCTATCTATACCAATTTTGGTGAATATATCTTGTCAAATGTGAAATTTTTCCATACAAGAACTTAATTCCGATCGTTCAGTTTGTATGGCAGCTATATGTAATACTGGTCCGATATCGGCAGTTCCGACAAATAAGCAGCTTCTTGAAGAGAAAATGACGTTTGCAAAATTTCAAAACGATATCTTAAAAACTGAGGGACTAGTTCGTATATATACAGACAGACGGACATGGCTAAATCGACTCAGCTCAACATACTGATCATTCTTATGTATACTTTATAGGGTCTCCGACGCTTCAATCTGGGTGTTACAAACTTCAGGGTATAAAAAGAACTTGTAAAATAACGTACACCCTAATATCAACATATCTTTACATACATATATACACATAAAACATATACATATTCGCCTAACGCATATGCAACTTCACTAGCTGCTGTTGCCCATCAACGACATTTCCGGCTGCTGCTGCTCAAATTTTGTTGTAAGTTAACTTAAGTAACACAAACACATGTCAAGGCGGCTCTCTGTAGGATTTTCTACGACTCACTGATATACCCAAATAAATTTGCATAGAACATATTTTATTTAACTACAATGGAAATATACTTTATTGTGACAAGTTGCGTGGCGCAGCAGACTGCGTGGTGGCACTGATTTTACTAAAAGTATAGCGGTAGAAGCACTAGAAATGTAAAATGGCTGCTATTTAGTGCCAGGAGATACGAAAAATACAACAATCTGCTCACTTTATGCACCAACATACATATACATATATACATATGTGTACATACACATATTTACATTTGCATATGAAATTGTGCAATCATATCTCCGCTAATCATTTAATAAATCACTTTTTTAACATGCGAGCAGCTGCTGAATATAACGGTTTATCATTGCATATGTCATGATGGATTTGAAATTGTGGGCTTTACAGCTGACGGCAGCAGAAGTTATAGGATAATACTTGAGAAAGATAGTTAGTACTGGGCTCCAGCAGTTCCAATGATTTCGCACTTAAACGTTCTTTTCTGTTTCTGATCGCAGTAGAGCCCACTTAAACACCTTGAACCTGGTGCACAGCTCACAGATATTTGGGACTTTTTTCTTTCCACTCCAACAACACACAACAATAACCATCTTTCACAGGCTCGAAAGCCCAAGGAAACTTAAGTTTTACCCATAGAAACTTATAGAAACTTTCTATATGTAAAGCTATTCATTCTAATATGACTTCAATTGTTTTATAATCTAAGTTTTCTTAGAGAAAATCTCAAAATGCTGTTACCTCAACTATTTTGTCTATGTACAAGGATTTTAACCCATTACGAAAATTTTTCCTGCTTAAGGTTTTCTTCACACAAATTTTTAATCAAGCACTGGCTCAGGCTCTGTGTCTGGCTCTGTAAAATGTAAAGAAAATGTGAATAATGCTGATTTTAAGCATTAATGAGGGCACAGACAAGGTCTTAATTAGCTAGCCTATATTGTTAGGTTAGTTGCGGATAGCAATACGTACCTCCTGAACAGGATAAGTATAAAATAAGAACTCTTGGCGTTCTATAGACTGAAGCTGGTAATATAAAACGCTTTTAGTTTGTCTAAAATGCTACATATGGCCCCATATGTGGCCGAATTCTTAGCTTAGGAATCAATAAACTACTGAGAACTACTAATACTAGACTCAAACGACAGATATGACTATCTTTCCAAAGTAGCTTGTAGGGTAAACTCGAGATATTTCACTTGACAACTAGACATCTTCTGAAGTACCCTTGAGTCTGTGTCATATCGAAGTTGTTGGTTTGTGGTCGAAGGATTTTCTTTTCGATTACAACTATTTGAAAAAAAATGACGCGAAATTTTAATTTTTTTTTAATGTCTGGCTAAAATCCAATTTTCAGTTTGTTTGTGTTCCTTCGCCCAAGTTTTTGGTTAAGGTTTTAACTACAACGCATATTTTTCACTTTAGATGATTCTGTAAGGAGTTATTTTGCCAACGTGTTCGCAATTTTTTTTCGATTGGTCAACGGAAATGGCATCGCAACACATTAACTTGCGATATCACAGATATATCTATGCATGAAGAACATTTTTTTACAGTTTGTCAAGTTGTTAAAGGTTCTAACATTATAATAATTCAGGTAAGAATAAAAAAAAGCAAAATTCTCATAAATTATCAGTTGATAAAGGAAAGGGATCTCAAAAATTGACGCGTAACCTTACATATCTAAGCCGTTCTAATCATAAACAAAAAATAAAAAGAAAATTATTAATCTAGAATAATGTGCCAATGTCTGGAGCTATGGAAAAATTGTAAATAAATTTTTTCACAAATGACGACTGCCTGAAAAAAACAAATTTATCCTACTTTTGTTGACTGTTTTGAACTTCCAAAAAGAAAAAAATTTAAATATGTCTAGTTGCAGGCATACTCGTAGAGCAGTCTATAAGGAAAGCTCTCACACAATGTTGAGAAAAACGAGTTTGAGGTTTCAGTTCCGACTATCTGCAAAATACCTATATCTCCGAAAATAATTCGAATTAGGAATAATTCTCTTCAAAACATATTTCTGGATAGTTAATCTTTGAAAAAAAATTGTATTTCTAAACTAGAATCGACCCTTAAGAAGTCATTATTGCTTCACTTGAGATTTGAGCGTTAGATCAGAACTCAACGCCGTCCATTTTACTTTTTTTCCGAGAAATAAAGGGTGATTTTTTAAGAGCTTGATAACTTTTAAAAAAAAAAACGCATAAAATTTGCAAAATCTCATCGGTTCTTTATTTGAAACGTTAGATTGGTTCATGACATTTACTTTTTGAAGATAATTTCATTTAAATGTTGACCGCGGCTGCGTCTTAGGTGGTCCATTCGGAAAGTCCAATTTTGGGCAACTTTTTCGAGCATTTCGGCCGGAATAGCCCGAATTTCTTCGGAAATGTTGTCTTCCAAAGCTGGAATAGTTGCTGGCTTATTTCTGTAGACTTTAGACTTGACGTAGCCCCACTAAAAATAGTCTAAAGGCGTTAAATCGCATGATCTTGGTGGCCAACTTACGGGTCCATTTCTTGAGATGAATTGTTGTCCGAAGTTTTCCCTCAAAATGGCCATAGAATCGCGAGCTGTGTGGCATGTAGCGCCATCTTGTTGAAACCACATGTCAACCAAGTTCAGTTCTTCCATTTTTGGCAACAAAAAGTTTGTTAGCATCGAACGATAGCGATCGCCATTCACCGAAACGTTGCGTCCAACAGCATCTTTGAAAAAATACGGTCCAATGATTCCACCAGCGTACAAACCACACCAAACAGTGCATTTTTCGGGATGCATGGGCAGTTCTTGAACGGCTTCTGGTTGCTCTTCACCCCAAATGCGGCAATTTTGCTTATTTACGTAGCCATTCAACCAGAAATGAGCCTCATCGCTGAACAAAATTTGTCCGAAAAAAAAAAAAAAACCGAACACTGATTTTGGTAATAAAATTCAATGATTTGCAAGCGTTGCTCGTTAGTAAGTCTATTCATGATGAAATGTCAAAGCATACTGAGCATCTTTCTCTTTGACACCATGTCTGAAATCCCACGTGATCTGTCAAATATTAATGCATGAAAATCCTAACCTCAAAAAAATCACCCGTTATTATATTGGTTCAATTCTAGCTTTTGTCATTTTCGAGATATATACAAAAAAATGCGAATTTCGTGGAAAAGTCAGGTTTAGAGCCCCGTACTACCTCGCCGGTGTGAGTTACGACTTTGTTACATTGGGCACTTTTGTAGAGTAAACAATTCTGAGAAATATGCGTCTAAAGTCAAAGACATGCCATAAAACACCTCTGATCTGTAGGAATTTAAAGATAAAAATCACGATTGTAGTGTATTTTCTATGGACAATTTTTACAGACCTTGGTCCAGTTCTTAATGTTAATATTGAGGGCTAAAATTTTGAGAGAAGTTTTTTTTTAGGGTATTTACAAGGAAATTTCGTGACGGGACTGAAAAAAATTAATAAAGGGTGATTTTTTAAGAGCTTGATAACTTTAAAAAAAAAAAAAACGCATAAAATTTGCAAAATCTCATCGGTTCTTTATTTGAAACGTTAGATTGGTTCATGACATTTACTTTTTGAAGATAATTTCATTTAAATGTTGACCGCGGCTGCGTCTTAGGTGGTCCATTCGGAAAGTCCAATTTTGGGCAACTTTTTCGAGCATTTCGGCCGGAATAGCCCGAATTTCTTCGGAAATGTTGTCTTCCAAAGCTGGAATAGTTGCTGGCTTATTTCTGTAGACTTTAGACTTGACGTAGCCCCACAAAAAATAGTCTAAAGGCGTTAAATCGCATGATCTTGGTGGCCAACTTACGGGTCCATTTCTTGAGATGAATTGTTGTCCGAAGTTTTCCCTCAAAATGGCCATAGAATCGCGAGCTGTGTGGCATGTAGCGCCATCTTGTTGAAACCACATGTCAACCAAGTTCAGTTCTTCCATTTTTGGCAACAAAAAGTTTGTTAGCATCGAACGATAGCGATCGCCATTCACCGTAACGTTGCGTCCAACAGCATCTTTGAAAAAATACGGTCCAATGATTCCACCAGCGTACAAACCACACCAAACAGTGCATTTTTCGGGATGCATGGGCAGTTCTTGAACGGCTTCTGGTTGCTCTTCACCCCAAATGCGGCAATTTTGCTTATTTACGTAGCCATTCAACCAGAAATGAGTAGACCATAAATCGGACGTAAAGCGCGAAACACATTTCGAACCGAACACTGATTTTGGTAATAAAATTCAATGATTTGCAAGCGTTGCTCGTTAGTAAGTCTATTCATGATGAAATGTCAAAGCATACTGAGCATCTTTCTCTTTGACACCATGTCTGAAATCCCACGTGATCTGTCAAATACTAATGCATGAAAATCCTAACCTCAAAAAAATCACCGTTAGTTCAGAAAAAAACACCCTAATATGTATGAATATATGTACATATATATATAGTATATTTTTTTTATAGAAAATTGAACAGCTTTATATGCTGCATAAACATACTATACCTATTTTTTTTCTTTCTGGAGTTCCACTTTTTTCGAGGTCGAAAATTATATATATAATATTCTAACCTCAAACGTTCTACTATAACTACAAAAAAAAATATAAAATCACACATATAGTTAACTAACGTAAGTCGCACCAAAAGTCGCCTACCATATGAAAGCAAAATGATTTTACAAAACAACAAAAAAAAAACCAAAACAAATTTGAATAAACTGCAAATCCGTGGAATGCTACTCAACGAAAACGCGCCAGCTATTTCCGCTTCCGTTAGAAAAAAATCCTTTCACACACACACACATGCACACATATCTTCATGCATAAATTAAACATATTTATATGCAAGCACAAGCGGCTTACAGCCAGTTTTGTATGCAATTTGAATGCGCCTTGGCTATGGCGGCGCTTGTCGGACGGGGCGTATGAGTGATGAAACTATTTGCAAACTTTGTGCGCGTCACTTTTACATGTGCACGCAACAACAAAAACAACAAGGCATACGCATATGCTTAGTTGCTTGCTTCAGCTTATGTTTTTCTCGACTTTGTTGCTACTAACGGTACTTATATTGGCTAACGGCACATTTTATGTGCTTCACTCACCGCTGCTGCGTTGCAAAGCAACAACAATGATGTTGATGTTGGCATTAGCGTATAAAGTTGGTATTTTTTTTTGCGCTGTGTGTTTACAAAATGGCTGGAAATGTAACGGTGGTTTTGTAAATATATATATACATATATGTTGGTTTATGTATATTTGTATGTATTGTATGTTTATACTTTGCATACAAGCCATACATAAACGCATAAGCTGACGTAAAGTTCTGAGAGGTGTTGAGTAGTTTTATGTTGCTGTCTTGTTACGTAATGCTGGCTGGATATGTAAAGTGTTTTCTGTTGTGGCTTATTAGAATTCTTGCTTTAGGTTTGGATTTGAAGTATAGCATTTTCACTGGCTGGCACGTTTGTAGTAGTGGTTCATGTATGTTTCTTCGGTTGAAAGTTCATATTCGAGTAACGTTAACACAGCTTGATTGAAGAGGCCAAAATGGTAGCATTCTATAATATCTGTCAATCCAGAGAATTCAAAAGGATAAGTCTCTCTGCATATTCTAAAAATAATCTAAATTTCCTGAGCATATCTTGTCAAATAAAAAAATGCTCCTTTCTAATACCTGATATTGTTCGGCCAGGTTGTATAACAACTATATGTTATAGTGGTTAAATCTGAATAATAAGTAAATTCACAGATCATAGAACTTTCTTGGATAATAATCCATGCAAAATTTTATAAAGATATCTCTTCAAATAAAAAATTTTTCTATGCAAGAACTTGATTTTTATTGATCACTTTGTATGGCAACTATATGCTATAGTAGTCCGATTCAAACAAAACGTTTGCTGATCGTGGAGCTACCTTAGATAATAATACGTGTTCAATTTCATGAAGATATCGCGCCAAATAAGGAAGTTTTCCATATAAAAACTTAATATTGATGGGTCCGTTTGTATGGCAGCCATATCCTAAAGCAGTCCGATTCAAACAATATATTCGTAGATGGTAGACCTTCCTACGAGAATATTTTTTACGAAAATTCGTGAAGATATCTCAACAAATAAAAGAGTTTTTCATACAAAGGCTTGAGATTGAAGGGTCAGGATGTAAGGCAGCTGTATGCTATAGTTGTCCAATATCAGCGGTTTCGACAAATGAGCAGATTCTTAGCGAGAAAAGTGTTTGTGGAAAATGTCAGATCGATATTTCAAAATTTGAGCCACTAGTTCGCTTATGTACAGAGAGTAGAGCGGGTCGATTATTTTCCTACACATAAAATTGCGTGTGTGGTAAATATTTAACGGATCATTCTAAACCACTTTGTCAGAGAGACTATGGGTCTAACTCGGTTTCAAGTTAGCGAATTTTAGTGTGAAGCTTGAAATATTTGAAGAATCGGTTGAATGGGAGATATGTAGCATAGTTATCCTATCTAGCCGGTTCCGATAGAAAATCACTAAAATTTTAAAATATACCTACGTATCAAATTTCATTTGGATATCTCAAAAACTGATAAATAAATTTTTTTAATCCCTAAAATACTTGACCTCGTTCTTTTAGGGTTGTCCAGCACGACCCGTAGAAAACTTCCCTGATTAACGATTTTTTGTCTCTTTTTTCGAATTCTTTAAATCGACCCGCTCTAACAGAGAGACATATGGTCTTAGATAAATCGACTCACTTCATCATCATATATTATATATACATTCATATTCTTTATGGGAAACTTAATATATTCTATTCTGATTATAAAAAGAGTGTAGCGGTTGTAATTATAAGCTGTCAGCGAGTAATCGTTACCTAGACTTTTTCTGTACTAATTCTCTTAAAACTGAAACTTGCCAGAATTGCCCAGAACGCATTTTCCCATATGGCCACATGTTTTGAACTAAGCCTACATTATCTCCTTAATATTTCCTTTCTAAAAATATTCTGCTGGCAGCTTTATTTTTTTCGTTTGTGGAACACGCTTTTGTACTTCTCAAACGGTTAAAGTAATAATACTTTATATAGCTCAATGAATTAGATGAGGTATTCTGAAGAATTGTGTTGAGATAAAACAGAAGAATATGCCTCTCCAATAAAATTTACAGTGCCAGATATTTTGTTTACAAAATCTTCTTATACTTTAAGGTTTGAAATAAAATTTAAACCACTTAAGGCTTTGAAAATATAAAAAATTCAAACACAAAATAGTAATCATGGTTGTCAGTAGATTTTTAATGATATCGAAACCCATCTTAAAATAGTCGAAAACTGTATTCAGTGCGAAATCTACTAAAAGACACATTAATGTGAACAACGCTGTATACAATTTTAAATTTAGTGTATTTTACGTTACGCTTTAATGTTTTCAAAGATAGCGTCGTCGGCTTTATGCATTTCATTTCCAAAACCCTTCACTCCTCTGCTTTGACACCGCCACATAGCGCATTTTTATACTTAAAATACACAACATTTTGCTGTTGTTGCCTTGTTTGTTGGCATTTTTTGATGTTTACCAGCTGTTAACATTGTTGAATTGTCAAACGACATTCTTGCTGCTAAATCTACAATGCTTTTGTGTCAATGTATGAGTAAGTAAAGGTGTACGAGCAGCCTTTGAACCCTTTAGGGAAGTACAGAAAGTCTAAAGTAGTGAAATTTAGAACAAATTTTTTTAATACAAAAAACTATATACTGAAATTTGTAAAAGTATGACAGTAAAAATTAGTTTTGAGTAAAACTCGTTCCAGACACCCTAAATGTAGGCAACGATTTATTCAGTGCCTACCTTTAGGCTAACTAATATGCACTATTTCAGCACTCAGAGAGAAGCAACACATATAAAAATCAAGAAAGACTTTCTTCCCAAACGAAAAAAAGCATTTTTTGAGCCAAATAATACATAATTCTTACATTTATTTAACACTAGTTCAGGTATGCCCTGCAGGGTTCATGCTTGTTGTCGCGCAGTGCCACTTGTCACACATTGACATTCGCATAGGCAATGAACGAGAGTAGGTTGATTGAAGCATACAACTGTCACAGACGAGATATGCTTTTTAAGTATTACATATAATCATATATAGTATAAATATATTTGTTTGTGCGTATTGACGTTTGTGACTACGCCTGACACGCGGTTGCATGCAAATTTGTTTTCGCTGTATTCGTGCGCCTGCTGCCTGTATCATCGGCCTCTTCTCAACTCAACATATACTTTGAGTTCAAGTGTCCTCAAGTGTACGGCTATGCGCCGACAGTCATTCTAAAGTACAAAACCATTGAGAAAGCGTGTTGGTACTTACAAAGGAAAATTTTTTGCACACGACAACATATGCAAATACCAAACATTTGCATAAACTTTTGTGTAGATGTGGAATTATGAAGAATTTTCTAGCAGAGAATTTAAATTTGTGATAAATTTTAGTAAGATTTTTATTGAGATTTAAAGCGGTGGGTCGAGATGGGATTACCTCCATAATGCTGCAGAAACTAAAGGAACCTATGGTTCTAAGGATCATATATCCGAAGAAGCTGGAAAAGAGTGAAGGTAGTGTTGCCACCAAAACCAGGCAGAAGAACACACGATACTCACCTCCTTCATGCTGAAGGTTTAGAACGTCTGATGGACATACACATTAGATCAATTAAAGTGGATAACTCATCGATTGCACAACATGCATAAGTTAAGAGTCGATCACACGAAAGTGCACTACACGAGCTAGTAAATATAATGCAAAGTCATTACACCTCAAGCAATTTACAATGGCTGCCTTTCTGTACATAGAAAGAGCTTTTAACAACACAGAAGTAGGCACGATCACAGAGTCCCTGACAGAGAGTGGCATAGATGGAGAGGTGTGCAGATAGATTCAACCGATGCTTATGCAGAGAATTATTATAGCAGTCCACGGTTCACTGGCTTCCTCTGTGAGTGTCCAGCTTTATCACAAATCAGGCATCGCACTTTTGGAAACCATCACTTACCAAACCTTGAATGTCTATCTAAAAATTCATAGCGGAGATATGTTGTTTCATCGAGGGAACCACAATCATATAATGTCTTTCGATAGTGAATCCAAATCGCGCTTCCAGCGCTAACTGAGCCCAAAAGGGCAGCATTCTTACCTTCTCTCCTAAGAAGCTCACTTGTCGGAACCACCGATATTTGGGCGCTGTAACATATGTATAGCTTCTAATATATGGCGGAACCCTTGTAATGAAAACTTATTTGTTTAACAAAATATCTCCCTGAAGGTGACTAAAATGTTACAATCTCCTTATATATTTTGTCAAATCCGACCACTAAAACATATATGCTTCAACTATACAAACTAACCGGAGGATATATGAAATGCACCTGTGAAGGATACTAGAGCTACTGCGTAGCCGGAGATAAAGAAGAAGACAGTGAACACTATTCAAATGTTGCAAAAAAATTTCCTCACAGAGTTCGAAGCTGCCTCTTACTAAAGGGTGATTTTTTAAGAGCTTGATAACTTTTAAAAAAAAAAACGCGTAAAATAAAATAAATCTCATCGGTTCTTTATTTGAAACGTTAGATTGGTTCATGACATTTACTTTTTGAAGATAATTTCATTTAAATGTTGACCGCGGCTGCGTCTTAGGTGGTCCATTCGGAAAGTCCAATTTTGGGCAACTTTTTCGAGCATTTCGGCCGGAATAGCCCGAATTTCTTCGGAAATGTTGTCTTCCAAAGCTGGAATAGTTGCTGGCTTATTTCTGTAGACTTTAGACTTGACGTAGCCCCACAAAAAATAGTCTAAAGGCGTTAAATCGCATGATCTTGGTGGCCAACTTACGGGTCCATTTCTTGAGATGAATTGTTGTCCGAAGTTTTCCCTCAAAATGGCCATAGAATCGCGAGCTGTGTGGCATGTAGCGCCATCTTGTTGAAACCACATGTCAACCAAGTTCAGTTCTTCCATTTTGGCAACAAAAAGTTTGTTAGCATTGAACGATAGCGATCGCCATTCACCGTAACGTTGCGTCCAACAGCATCTTTGAAAAAATACGGTCCAATGATTCCACCAGCGTACAAACCACACCAAACAGTGCATTTTTCGGGATGCATGGGCAGTTCTTGAACGGCTTCTGGTTGCTCTTCACCCCAAATGCGGCAATTTTGCTTATTTACGTAGCCATTCAACCAGAAATGAGCCTCATCGCTGAACAAACGTAAAGCGCGAAACACATTTCGAACCGAACACTGATTTTGGTAATAAAATTCAATGATTTGCAAGCGTTGCTCGTTAGTAAGTCTATTCATGATGAAATGTCAAAGCATACTGAGCATCTTTCTCTTTGACACCATGTCTGAAATCCCACGTGATCTGTCAAATACTAATGCATGAAAATCCTAACCTCAAAAAAATCACCCGTTATAAGCATTCACAAAGTTTTGCTCTTCTTATTTCTTATCTCTCGCACTTAAGTTTTGGAGTCCGGCCTTCGTCAGATTTCATGGAGTGCTTTCAGGGGTAGCTAGCTTATACTTTGATTCACAAAGGCTGCTACTGACCTGGCGGTTCAAATATTAAGGGTTTCCTATGAGATCAACACACTTTGAATACAGCCTTACAGCAGAATTAGGATTGAATAATGTAGCGTCGATAGGTTTTTAGTTAGTTAGAGGTTATAAGGTTCAGAAAGTACTGTAAGACTTCAAGAAGGCTGAAAATCTAGACCAAATCACTTAAAGGTTCATATCAACTTGTAAAGTTCAAAAGAATCTTCATTAATGCCAGTTACCTTTTTCGAAGGTCATGTTGTTGTTGCTGTTATTGTGTTGGCGATCTAATCCTCGCTTGTGGGGTAAGGTTCGGGTTCATCGTTACCGAAATCACCTAAGGCTAGGCCCAGGAACGTTGTGTTTAGAAGGTGTCAAACCATAGGGAGAGGGTTGTTATATGATCGGCATGTAAAGCGGTGGTTAGAGTCATGCGGGGATTCATTACACGCAGGTTATATATTGGATATGTCGGGTTTGATTCCGTTTAAGTAGGAATTTAACCGGCAACAGTATTCAGCACGAACTTGCGCAATGGCCATTACAGATTCTAGTGGAAACTCGAGCTCTTCGTCTCCAATGAGTGAGGGTTTGACTCCTAGTACGCCATTTACCGAAAGGAAGTCGGCGAAGGTGCTAAGGGCTTCACTGTGAATGGTGGTCAGTGCGTGTCTAAAGTTAATTTCGTCCAAAGTCTGGCCGGCGTAATGTTCGATATCGTCGACATAATCAAAGCAAAAGCTATTGATGTTCTTAGGAAGCCACTCCGCTTGAAGAAGGTGACTGCAAGGTTTCTGCATACAATCCGGATGTGAATGGATACATGTGCAGAAGTTCACGCAAGTGAGACAAGTTTTCTGAGTGTCATTCACTTGGGAGTAACCAGAATCGATTATTTTACATATAATTCACTCACGACTTCCGGTCTTTGACCAAATATCCTCTGGGTAGCCTATGAACATCCGTTTGAAGGCGAGCTAAAGTGAGAAGGCGAAAAATCCCACCCCAAGGTTGTGCGCTGGGCATGGGACCCAGCACGTAAAAAACACCCCCACTGAAAAGAAGAAAACAGCCTCAGATGAGGGAGCCCCCTTTTGAAGCGTACTAAGGATAACGATTTTAAGCCAGAAATGTGCGGTCACTTAATTAGAAAGGTGCCACTGCGCAGCTTGTTGATGTCCTCGTTAAAATGAAGGCTGACATCACCGCCGTCAAAGAAATGCGATGGACCGAACAAAGACTTAGGCGACTAGGTCCTTGTGGCATTTACTATAGAGGCCATATACTATAAAGAGCGCATATTCGGTGTGGGATTCGTGGTGGGAGAGAGAGTCCGTCACCTAGTCCTGGCATAATTAACTCGCACCTCTACGACTAGTTGCATCAGATAGACTCCGTAATCCAAGGCACTTCTTTAGATACTAATGTGTGGCAAAGGGTTTGCACAATACAGGGGTCTTCGGTTGATAGCCAAGCTCTCAGTACAAATTTTCAAATGGTGCCAAACAGTGAAAAGGAAGAACAACTGGCGCGCTGCTGTAAACGCTCCTATAAACCCGCAAGAGGTATCTACGGCAATAAGGAAGAAGAAGAATCATATGACCCTTTTAAACCGACAGAGTTACCTGATCCTTTTTACACAATTTTTGGTTACATTCATGCACACTTAATACTCCTGATCATCAAATACAATTTTTAGAACTAGTAAGAGCGAGACAACAACATCTCAACCCTCAACCATATTATTTTCCTCAATCTTCTGTACCGCTTAAGGCGAAATAACCGAACAAAAAGAAAAATAAATAAATAAATTATTTACGCAGACGCTCATTTCAGAGGCAACAGCATTAATGCGCGCCCTCCCACACCAGCACACACCGCGCACATAGCAGAAATACATTAGAGTTTATAAATACAAAATTTCAAATGCCAAAATTTAAAAAACAACAAAAAAAATGCAGCAAAACAAATTCAATTACATTTAGTGAAGAACATACAAATTACAAAAACAAACATAGCACAAAACTTAGCCAATTTGGTGGGGGAACGCAACTCGGCTGCTCAAAGTGAAAGCTTAGGCAGCATCAGGGGTGTTTGGTGTTCCGCTATGACAAACAAGTGTGGCAGCAGCGGCAGCTGAAGTAATGTGGCATAACGGAAATATGTAAGTGAAATTATTCAACAGTATTAGCTGTAAATCTAGTGTTGTTGTTGTTGCTATTTATATTTTATTTTTTACAAGTTGTTTCACTTTAATTTCGCAAAGCGACAAGCGGACTGAATGAAAGCGTCAGCAACGAGGCAAGCACAAAAGCGCAGCGACACAGCTGTACGACAGAAGGGGGTGGAGGGGGTGTCTGAGGTACAAGAACACAGCCGTGACATTCGTAGCGACCGTGGCGAGCACACAAACAGCAAATAAATACGTGTGTCTATCCACACCACGACCGTTCATAATGTCAAGGCTTTGAAGATTGTCTCTGCCACAGCAAGCGCGCAGTGGGGGAGGTGTGGCAAGCGAGTTCATGTCTAAAACTCACCGGCTGATTGGCTCGAGAGCTGCTGGATTGCTGTTGCCAAGCAACTGTCGCTTGTGGCGCGCTAGCTTAGCCGCACGTTGCTATGCTGTGGGCGCTCACGTAGTCTGCTTTAAGGCGCATTAAAGTGGTGATTTAAAATTCATTTATTAGACCGTTAGTTGTTTGGGGCAAAACACGCGCAATTAATTTATTAAATGTCTATTTGCTTTATAATTAAGCAACGGAAATGCAAATGCTAATTTTCGTTAGAATTTTGCTGCACACACATACACACCTTTGACACACACATAGCAAACTTTCAAGTGAAGTGGTTGTGTTTTTGGTGCGGTCCTGGGGTTTTGTGAAAAAAATCCTAGTTTTTCAAACCAATAGTTAGCGATTTCTTTGCTGAGGCTTTTCGAAAGCTAGAACAACTAAACGGACACTAAATATAAGATAAGATAAGTACAATTTGTATTTTATTAATTAAAATTCATTTGCACTTACCCACACATATTTTGTGGCTTTTTTTTTTTACCAAAATATAATATTTTTCCCCTGAAAACAGCGGTCCTAACAAAACGCGTGCTTATATTTTTGCATTGCCGTTTTTGTTTTGATCACTCAGCTGTTCTCCTATTTGTTTCTCCTTTTTCGTATTCCTTTTGATTCTGGCATTGCCAAAAAAAAAAAATATAAGCAAAGTTTTAGGGGCAGTGACTGAACATACTCATTGTCAGTAGCTTCCAACTATTTTCTCATTGAGGGATGGCCTCTGAGAACAGTAGTGGATGCACCCCTGAGAATCCATTCAGAAGGAACTCAAAAATTATGAGAACGCCTCCTAATGGAAAAAGTGAGTTATCCACCGCTGCTGGATCAAAAAGAGAATGCGAAAATGCCAACCACATCGTTGAAGGTGGCAAACTCTCGGAAAAAATACAAAGTAGCGAAACTACCCAAAACTTTAACCAGTTGGGTAGTAAAATAAAAGAATTGGAGAACATGATGGCTGGCCAAAGGCACATAAACCAGGCTATGCGCGACCTAGTAAGCAACATAGTGGCTCTACATGCTAAGGCTGAGAAAGGCGGAAACCTACCCAAAAGAATTATGGTAGGGAAAGCATCCCAGGTTTCCCCAATAGCTAAGGAGGTAAATACCCCGAAAAGGATGCGTGAGACAATAGGCTTTCTACCTCCAACTAAAAAGCCGAAAAATACAAATAAAATGGAGCAGCCCACCTACAGCGAGGCAGCGAAATTGATGCAAGGCAGTAAAACAGCTAGACCCAGCGCAGAGGAAACTTGGGTGGACGTTGTTAAAAAGCGAAAACCACTCGAAAAGAAAATTAGATCGAGACCAGACGCCATCATACTTACTAAAAAAGATGGCGCATCATACGCGGATATTCTCCGAAAAATAAAAGGTGATAGTGGCTTAGAGGAATTGGGCTCAAGCGTCACCTACATAAGAAAAACGTTGAAAGGAGACCTGCTGTTAGAGCTGAAAAACCAAGCGGATAAGAGAGCCGAAGAGTTTCAAAGTGCCTTAGAAGGAGTGGTCGGTGAAATGGCTGTGATACAGCCCAAAACCCACAACGTCATGATTATCTGCAAGGATTTGGATGAAATAACCTCTCCAGAAGAAATTTGCGAAGCTATACAAAAAGAGTGTGGAATAGAAAATCCGGGAAAAATAAACGTTAAGAGTATGCGAAAGACCCGTAGCGGTACTCAAATAGCGGTCTTATGCCTGCGGGCCCAGGACGCCAAGACTGCGCTCAAGGTAGGCAAAATAAAGATCGGGTGGTCTGTATGTCGCCTCCGGGAATACTCCCCTATTCCCCGCTGCTTCAGGTGTTTCCATCTGGGGCACATGGCGCACAAATGTTCCAACCCCGTGGACAGGTCGTCTCTATGTACACGTTGTGGAGCAGGTGGACATGTAGCGAAGTCATGTACTAGCAATCCAAGCTGCATGCTTTGCAAAGGAGCACACTCAGCCTTAAGTACCACGTGCCCCAAATATCTCGAGATGGCGAAATCGTTAGGGAAATGAGGATAATACAATTAAATCTAAATCATTGCGCAGCAGCACAAGAGCTACTAAAACAGACAGTATTTGAAAAAAACATTGATGTCGCTTTACTAAGCGAGCAATACTCCCAGCGTTCGGAAAGCACCTGGACTACAGACATATCTGGCAAGGCTGCAATATGGTCATGTAAAGGACAACCATTTATGTCTCGCTCCGGAGGTCATAATTTTTTCACATGGGCAAATATACGAGGCGTATACTTTGTTAGCTGCTATGCTCCTCCCAGTGTCTCAATTAAGGTTTTTGAAGACTTCCTCCTGGAACTTGCTCTAGAAACCAGAGGAAAATCCCCAATTATAATCGCAGGCGACTTCAATGCGTGGTCGACCGCTTGGGGTAGTAGGCGCACAAACCATCGTGGGCGTCTGATACTCGAATTCCTCGGCCAAACAAATCTTACGATCTTGAATAGCGGAACGCAAAATACTTTTCAAAAGGGAAATAAAGGCTCTATAATCGACCTCATGTTTGCCAACGAGGCATTTAGCAGGCGCATTAAGTGGGCGGTAACGGACATATTTACATATAGTGACCACATGGCTATTATTGCTGAAGTTTCTTATGCCGGAGGAACGGAACGCCGCAGCAGGAGCACATGCCAAAAACGAACATGGAAACAAAACGATTTTGATGCCGAACTTTTTGAGATGGTCTGGAGTTCAGCAAATATACATAGCGAAGGCGCCATGAACTTAGTATCCTCAGTGCGAAAAGAATTGTTCACAGCATGCGACGCATCTATGCGTAGGACAGTACACCACAACAACCGGAAGCCAGCGTATTGGTGGAATGAAGAAATAGCTGGACTTAGAAAGCTCTGCCATGCAGCTAGACGCCGCCTACAACGTAATCAACGGGAAGAAAATGAAAGCAGTCTCAGACAAATATTTAAAAGTCAGAAGAAACTTCTAAAATCAGCCATAGGCCGCAGTAAGAAGAAATGTTTTGAAAAACTCTGTGAGGAAGCAAACGAAGACCCCTGGGGAACAGCATACAAAATCTGTATGTCTAAATTCAAAAATAAGGCACCACAACCCAATAGCGCATCCTTTATGAGAAATATCGTAGAAACTTTGTTCCCAAAACACCACACTACTTCCTATGCTAAGCCCCGAACCGAAGTCGTAGAGCCACCACTGCTAGTTAGTGAAGAAGAAATATTGGCCATAACCAGGAAAATTAAAAGCAGCAAGGCGCCTGGATTAGATGGCATACCAAATAGAGCATTAAAGGAAGCTATGACTTTGAAACCAAAATTGTTCGCAGACATGTATAATGCGTGCTTAAAAGAAAGAATATTTCCCGACCCATGGAAAGTCCAGCGTTTGGTTCTACTCCCTAAACCAAAAAAGCCTCCGGAGGAACCTTCATCGTATCGACCTCTGTGCATGCTTGATACTATTGGCAAAGTATATGAAAGCATTGTAAGAAACCGCTTGGAGTTAGTAATCCAGAAAGCCGGCGGATTATCAGAAAGACAATACGGCTTTATGAAAAAGAGGTCCACCATTGACGCACTATACGATGTCGTTGACACCGCGAAATGCGCAGTAAGTGGCAAGCGATGGAAAGGCGGAACAAAAAAATATTGTGCGCTGGTCACCCTGGATGTGAAGAATGCCTTCAACTCAGCAAAGTGGGCAAACATAATCAAAGCTCTGTATGACATGCGCGCTCCTCAATATCTTATGGAAATTGTCATAAGTTATTTTGAAAACAGGCAACTTTTATTTGATACAGATGAAGGCACCAAGAGCTACTCTATCTCGAGTGGAGTACCGCAAGGCTCGGTACTAGGCCCCCTTTTATGGAACATAATGTATGATGGGGTGCTAAGGAGACACCAACCGAATGATATTAAATTAGTCGCATACGCAGACGACCTTATTGTGGTAGCAGTTGCTAAACACCTCGATGACCTCCGGAGCAAATGCAACGAGTGCATAAACGGTCTGCGCCAATGGTTCTCCTCAATGAGTTTAGAACTGGCGGAGCAAAAGACCGAAGTCTTGCTCATAAGCACAAGAAAAGTGGAGGAAAGTATATCCCTCACCATAGGGGAGTGCCAGATTCATTCACAGCCACACCTAAAATATTTAGGAGTAATAGTAGACTCAAGGCTCAAATTTAAGGACCACCTAGAGTACACTGCTGGTAAAGCGAACAAAATCCTGAATGCCTTATCAAGAATGATGGCAAATAAAGGCTGCGTGCGTTCCAGCCGGCGTTTTTTACTCGCAAAGGTAATGAGATCGGTTGTATTATATGCGGCTCCCATATGGATCCAGGCGCTAGGCATCAAAGCATATGCCAGACAAATAAACACAGTGCACAGGCTGTCGGCACTAAGAGTTATCAGTGCTTTCCGAACAATTTCAAGCGATGCTGCTGAAGTAATAGCCAGTATGATGCCCATTGACATCCAGGGTGACGAATACGAACGAGTGTACAAATTATCAGAGCCAACTACAGGAGCCAAAAGAAGAGAGAGAGTGAAAAGCTTAACTATATGGCAGCAGCGGTGGCAAACCTCACTCAAAGGACGGTGGACCTACAGACTCATACCGGATATTCATTCCTGGATCGACAGACGACATGGGGACCTGGATTTCCACCTAACCCAAATATTAAGTGGGCATGGATGCTTTAGAAGCTATCTATACAGATTCCAGCACGACTTTAGTCCGAATTGTCCGTCATGTTCAGAGTGCTGTGAAGACTCTGAGCATGTTTTCTTTTATTGCCCGCGCTTTATAAGTGCAAGGGAAAAACTTAAAACTACACTTGGTGGTAGTTTTACGGTGGAAAATTTGACGACACTCATGTGTCAGTCCACTGAGAACTGGAGAGCTGTCAGCGAAGCGGCAGCCTCAATCATGACAAAACTGAGACATATAGACCAGAGTAGGCGTCCGTCAGTCCGTGCCATAGAAGAGACTTAAATGTCTTATCACTCCCACGAAGTAATACTTTATCAGGTGGTTCCGTGGGAGAGTCTGGAGTTGGGAGTAGGTTAGGTTTAGCGGATTAAAGTTCCGCACTCCGGCTTTTGATGCTTCCTCCCTTTAAAAAAAAAAAAAAAAAAAAAAAAAAAAAAAAAACCTTTGTGTGTGCATTTGTAGATGAAATTTCCAGAAATTTACGCCAATTTACGAGAGCGTAAAACTTTGCAATTAGCTTGAAATCAAAAACGCATAAACAAATAATTTATTTATCTCGAAAAAAAAATACAAAAAAAAAAATGTCAAAACAAATGCAAAAAACGAAAATTGTATTTGCTTTCAAAGCAAACTATTGGCTTTCCGGTCAGTGAGCTTTTAAGTGTAAGCTTTGGTAGTGGAGAAATGTTCTATGGAAATTAATTTTTTCAAACGAAAAGCGAAAAAAATGTGTGTGAATGGTACGTATGAATGATTTGTGGTTAGCAATTGCCACAGAATAAACACACTTAAACTTAGAGGTGAGTGGAAACAATATCGTTGGGTATGTATGGTTTACGTAAGCCTCAGAGGGTTTAAGGGGTTAGGTGGGTGTCAGGGGTACAAAGAGGTATTTTTACGATTTTTTTATTATAATATGTTAAATCAAAGGTACATATTTGAGCAATATCTCCTGAAATTGCGATATAAAAATGTTGAGTCGTCGAAACCTTATTTCCCTAAGTGTCTCACAAAAAAGTGCTCTCGCCGTGGGCAGCATAACTTATTATTGGTTCATATAAAATTAAAAAACTAAGCGTATTCTGTTACAAATGGTCGCATAGCCAGGATTGACGCCTCGAAAGGTCATGCTGAGTGTTTGATGAGATTGAAGAGGAATATCCACTAGGAGCTGCTCCAGCTTGGTCGAACGATTGATTCCACATTTTACTACCAACAACTGATGAGATTGAAGCAAGCAATCGAAAAAAACGCCAGAACTGATCAACAGAAAGGGTTTCGTCTTCCATCAGGACAACGCTGAACCACACACATTTTTGATGACTCGGCAAAAGCTGGTAGAGCTTGGCTGGGCAGTTTTGATGCATCCACTATATAGCCCTGACCTTGCACCAACGGACTACCATTTGTTTCGATCAATGCAGAACTCCCTTAATGGAGTAAAGTGGGCTTCAAGAGAATCCTATGAAAATTACTTGTCGCAGTTTTTCGCCGAGAAACTAGAAAAGTTTTACACAGATGGAATAATGTCTCTAGCGGAAAAATGGCAAAAAGTGATCGACCAAAATGTTACATATTTGGTTATTTATTTATTAATATAAATATAAAAAAATAAGTTGAAGTTTTATTAGAAATACGAAAATGCTTTTTTCGACAATCCAATATATACTACAGCAATAAAGTTGTTAACATTTCCAATTTCTCTTATTTTTTTAGTAGATTTGTTTCCAATTCTCTAAAATTCTCTAACAAAGCACAACTATGATCAACTTATTCGCCATTCAATCCACGTATCGCGGTTCAATGAATTTTATGTAGAGAATTTTTTTATTTTTTATTTTTATTTTACAGTTTTCGCTTTAGCGCTTGGCTTTTGTTTAGCCAACTTTTCAGCTAACGGTATTTTAAAGTAAGCACCAATTAAAAGTGAGTTTCTATGTAGTTGCAGAACAGCAAATATATTACTAATACATATACAAAGTAGTGCTTTGAAATTGGTATGCACCTGCCCAACGCACACACATACACACGTATAAACTCATGTTCACCTCTCCACCTCAAGCCAATTAGTCTCGAGTTGCAATTAGTTCGAAGGAAAGGTTCGCAGTTTGTTTCGAGTTATCATGTTTCGCCATCTGATTTGTGTGGCGTATAAGAATTTTAAGTGGTTATATGTGTGTGTGTATGTATATGTACGTATGTGTGTTTGAATGTATGAAGCTAGAAAGCAATGAAGTGCATTAGTGATTGAGGTTTAGAGGTTGGGTTAGAATTAAGTGCCTAAGTGTTGCGAATTAAGGATATAAGAGTACATCTATCTACATACTACTAGCGACAACTAGAATTTTTCCAGGAATAATATTTCGACAGAAATAAAATTTGGCATATTTGGTTATTTTTTTTATTTTCAGCGATTTTCAGCTTAGAACAATGTTTGTTGAATATCTGAGAAGATTTTTTGAAATTTCCCTCCAAATACAGGGTAGGCCATTTAAAGTTGACCCATCTGGCAACGCTGTAACTTTTAACAGCGCTGACAAATCGGCTAATGTCATACCGCGTTAGAAGCGTCATTCGAAGACAATTTATACCATGGAACAGTACACTCCAAAAGAACGCGCTGAAATTGTTCAGCTTTATATTCAAAATAACTTTTCAATTGTGTTAACTCAACGTGCGTTTCGCAAAAAAAATAAAATGAAAAGTGCTCCAGTTAAGAACACAATTAAGTCTTTATACGCAAAATTTGCGAACACCGGTAATCTCAGTAATGCCAGTCATGCATCCAGACAACGCACAAGACGTTCTGATGAAAATATCGAAGCTGTACGAGCCAGTATTGAGGAGACTCCATCGACATCGAGTTATCGCCGCTCTCAGGAATTAGACATCTCTCGCACCACTCTCCGACGCATAATTCATAACTGGATAACTTCTGGTTTCAACAGGACGGGCTACATGCCATACAGCTCGACCAACAATCAATTTATTGCGACCATTTTTCCCCGGGCGATTGATATCGAAAAATGGTGATGTTGACTGGCCACCGAGATCACCAGATTTGACGCCACCAGACTTTTATTTGTGGGGTTATTTGAAATCCAAGGTATACGCTAATAAGCCAAAGACCTTAGCTCAACTGAAAGCCAACATTCGACGTGAAACAGCCGCCATATCATCCGAAACATTGGCCAAAGTCATGGAAAATGTCGAAAAAAGAGTGCATTTAGCTGTCAAAGCTAAAGGTGCCCATTTACGCGATGTAATTTTTAAATATTAGCTGAAACAAATCCCCTTGGACCAAAATAAATTATTTTTGAAATGAACAAAAAACATTGTTTTCTTTTGTTCTTTTTTTTTTAGAAACAAATGGGTCAACTTTAAATGGCCTACCCTGTATTTAATTGTATAATAGTAGTAGAGTTGAAACTGATCAAATTTGTTCCAAAAGGATATAAACTACGACATTTATATTAGAGAGAAAGTGGTTCATTAGTATCAGATTATAGAAATCGTTATCAAATCAGATTTTATTCTTGGCATTGTCAATATTTTCATACAAAATTAGAAAGCTTTGGCTCCTACATATGAATGGATTATATAGCTTGAAAAGTCCTCGTTCTGACAAATAGATGGCGCTACTAGAATTAAATTGATATGAGTTTTAGTTATCCCTAACCTTCAGAAGGCAAGTGTATAAATTTGCCAACAGTCCGATCAATAGTATGTGAATTATATCTTTTTGAGTGAAGCTACGGACAATAACAAAGTCAAAATAATGGATAAAAAGGAATTTCGCTTGTTGATAAAATATTGCTTTTTGAAGGGGCAAAATCAAGTTGAAGCAAAAACTTGGCTTGATTATAAGTTTCCGGATATTTTCCCAGAAAAATCAACCATTAAGGATTGGTATGTTTAAACGTGGTGAAATAAGCACAGAAGACGAAAAAGGCAATAGATATCCTAAAGAGGCTGTTACAAATAAAAAAAAGTCGCCAAAATAATTTGGGGGGCCGTAAAGTGAAGTTATTTCAAACAACTTCAGTCATCGGACACTCTAAAGATATCAACTGAACATGTACATCATATAAGTCACGAATATTTGGGTATGAGAAAGTTCTGTGCAGAGTGGTTACCGCGCGAACTCACTTTTGACCACAAAAAACGACGAATTGGTGATTAGAAGCTGTTCAAGAGTAATAAAACCGAGTTTTTGCATCACTATGAGACAGTGAATGAAGGATGGTTCCATCATTTCACTCCGAATTCCAGTAGACTGCACATGATGAACCCGACCCAAAGGGTGGAAAAACGTAACAGTCGGTTATGGGGTCTGTATATTGGAATGCGCATGGTATAATTTGTGTTGACTACCTTGAAAAAGGAAAGACCATCAACAACAACTATTACAAAGCGTTATTGGCCCGTTAGAAGGACAAAATCTGCGAAAAACGGTCACATTTGAGCAAAAAGAAAGTGCTGTTTCATTAAGACTATGCGCCGTGTCACAAGTCAGTGAAAACGATGCCAAGAAACCATGAACCACCGTAGTCTCCACATCTTTCTCCTAGCGACTATTTCTTGTTCTCAGTTCTCAAAAGAATGCTCGCTGAGAAGAAATTTTCGTCGCATGAAGTGGTGAACGCCGAAACTGAGGCCCATTTTGAAGCCAAGGGCAAATCGTACAGCAAAAATGGTAACGAAAAGTTTGAGGCTGACTATAATCAGTGTATCAGCCTTGAAGAGAATTATGTTAAATAAAGAAAATTCGTTTCGTTTTGCCAAACAAATTTCTACTTTTACTTTTTTTAACCTAACTTTTTTATTAGGCCAGGAACTTTTCAATTGACCTGCTGTAATCAGTGGAAACGGTGGATAAGCTTAAGTGGTTACATGGGTTCTAGAAAAACGCGTTTAAAGACGCCGCACTTAGCCTACCTAGCCTCGAGCGCACAAGTCCTCAAGGCCGAAACTATTACTCGGATCAACTTAAAAAATTAGGTCAATATTCTAGAGATGATGTAGAATTTATTAAGTCAATAAAAAAAATTAATTTTCTGAAACCCGTAAACCCATGTAACCCCTAAAAGAAAGAAACCAGATGAATTCCTTGTCATAATACGATCTATTCTTGAAAGGCTGGAGAATCATCGATACATACGGGACGGTCGGTGTTCACAGTTGAAGGTGTATAATGCTTCGTTCACTTACAAATCAAATCTCTCTCCAGTTTCAGTTTGAGAAATCCTCTTTGGCAAAAAAAAAACCATGTGGACTTGCTAAAAACTCTTCCCTTCCCATACTGTTAAAATTTTCTGAGGCTGCGACTGAGAATCTTGGCTTTAACTTCAGTACTTGGCTATAGCTTTATAGAATTAATCACCTCGAAAGATTTGTGTTGACTTCTTTCATTTCAATATTTATGGCTTCACGACGGACATTTGTGGGTAACATTGATCCGGAATCAACCATAGTGAAGTCAACTCAATAAAAATATAGGATAATATAATTTCATTTGGGAAGAAAAAATGCAAAAGTTTACTTTTAATTCGTGTCAAAATTTTCGTTAAAAAATAAGTCCTTCAAAATTATCCTACAAATACCATTTTCCCTCATATACCTAAATATCTAATATTTCAACATATTTTGCAACATTCTCTTGCATAAATGTATACTTTATATTCTCATAATTATCTCTCTTATTTTCTGAATAGAGTGAATAGAGAGAGGTATATTTCAAGTATCCTTTACAGCCTCGTATCCATCTCGTGTTTGTGTATATTTCTTTGTTACGAATATTTGTTAAAACGATATTCCAGCATTCAGTTGTATTCTATTTTTCAAGTTTACTGCATCGTTGCTTTCTTTCATCTTTTCTAAACAATTTTCAATTAACTTTAAATTTTGTTTTCTAATTTTCAAAGAATCCACAATAAACAGAAAACTTTGCTGCTACTTGGCAAATTATTACGAAAATTTCGGAATTCGAGGAAATTGAAATGCAGATATACCAAATGCGCCAAGTAAATTCATATATAAGCATATAAAAATACATTTATATATGTATGTATATTATTTGAATTGCCAGAAGTGTGTGGGGTTGAAAGTTGAGTATTGCTTGTAATTGATTCTTTGTTCTGGAAATTGCAAGAAATGCTGAGGGTGGTAGTTTTGTCTTTATTAGATGCAATGAATAGCTCATAAACAATATTTTGGAAAAAAACTTAATTATATATACCGGGTTTTCCAACTGGGATGATATGAATATTCGTCAAATTGTTGAGCGTAGATTTTCTTTACATAATGTTCAAGTGTCAATAAGAGAAAGAACCCCTCAAACTAATGGAAATATTGCTGTCTTTCAAGTAAATTTTGTTGAAGACGGCACATTGTAGATTCCAAAAGGTTCTCAAGAATTGGAACCATCTAAAACCATAACCTGGCGGATTATGAGACGGGATTTGGACTTGTATCTGTATAAAATTGTTCTCACTCTAGAATGGAAGCCATTGTACCAACGAAAACGTCGTGACTTTGCTAAATTTTCCTTAGAACATCTTGAAAACGTTAACAATTCTTTTAAGAAAATCGTCTTCTGCGAAGAGGCTCACTTTCATCTTAGTGATGGGGTAAATAAATAAAACTGTCCGTTCTGGTGCGAATAAAATCCACAAATTATTCATAAACAATCATTACATTTACCTTAAATTGACCGTTTAGTGTGGTTTTTGGTTTGGTGGAATCATCGATCCGTACTTCTTTTGAAATGAAGATGGTGACAATGTTACTGTCAACGGAGAGCGATACAGATCGATAAAAACCAACTTTTTATGGCCGTAATTGGAAGAAGCTGATTCTGACAACATTTGCTTCCAACAAGACGGGGACATTTGTCACACAGCACCTGCAACACCGAATAATTGAGAGAAAAGTTTGTAGATTCCATTATTTCAAAAGATTGTGAAATTGAATGGCCTCCAAGAAGTTGTGATTTAACACCATTAGACCACTTCTTGAGGCGTTATTTGAAGTAATTGAGCTTCAGCAATAAACCAGATTCTCCTCAAGATTTCGAAGTCAATATTGGACGTGCTTTTCATGACATACGACTTGATTTAGTAAAAAAGTACTAGAAAATTGGATTCATTGAATCGTTCCTGCAAAAGAAATCACGGAAGCCATTTGAATGATTTCAGAACTTTATCGTATCGATTGTACTTCACATAAAATTAAAAAAAATTGGAATTTTCCTAACAATTAGCCTTTTCTGGAACAGAAACATATCACTTTAATTGGAAACCCCTGTATTTATTTAGTCTCCTCAGATAAGTACAAGTAAAGGGTGATTTTTTAAGAGCTTGAAAAAAACGCATAAAATTTGCAAAATCTCATCGGTTCTTTATTTGAAACGTTAGATTGGTTCATGACATTTACTTTTTGAAGATAATTTCATTTAAATGTTGACCGCGGCTGCGTCTTAGGTGGTCCATTCGGAAAGTCCAATTTTGGGCAACTTTTTCGAGCATTTCGGCCGGAATAGCCCGAATTTCTTCGGAAATGTTGTCTTCCAAAGCTGGAATAGTTGCTGGCTTATTTCTGTAGACTTTAGACTTGACGTAGCCCCACAAAAAATAGTCTTAAGGCGTTAAATCGCATGATCTTGGTGGCCAACTTACGGGTCCATTTCTTGAGATGAATTGTTGTCCGAAGTTTTCCCTCAAAATGGCCATAGAATCGCGAGCTGTGTGGCATGTAGCGCCTTCTTGTTGAAACCACATGTCAACCAAGTTCAGTTCTTCCATTTTTGGCAACAAAAAGTTTGTTAGCATCGAACGATAGCGATCGCCATTCACCGTAACGTTGCGTCCAACAGCATCTTTGAAAAAATACGGTCCAATGATTCCACCAGCGTACAAACCACACCAAACAGTGCATTTTTCGGGATGCATGGGCAGTTCTTGAACGGCTTCTGGTTGCTCTTCACCCCAAATGCGGCAATTTTGCTTATTTACGTAGCCATTCAACCAGAAATGAGCCTCATCGCTGAACAAAACACGCGCGCGAAACACATTTCGAACCGAACACTGATTTTGGTAATAAAATTCAATGATTTGCAAGCGTTGCTCGTTAGTAAGTCTATTCATGATGAAATGTCAAAGCATACTGAGCATCTTTCTCTTTGACACCATGTCTGAAATCCCACGTGATCTGTCAAATACTAATGCATGAAAATCCTAACCTCAAAAAAATCACCCGTTATGAATAGTGGGCGTTACAGATACTCAATTCATATTTATTTCAATAATTTTTTCCCTTTTTCTTTATTCTGCACATTTTTCTTCAGAATTCTGTTGTTATATGTAGGCAACAATTTCAATAATTATGTACTCCGTATACACAATTGCAATCCAAACCATTTAAGAAATTCACTCGAAAAGATATGTGATTTCCGAGAAACTTTAAAGTATGAGAAGTGGTTTTCACACAAAGTTTTGAGTTAGTAAAATGTTTTCTATAGAATCCCACAAGTAGTAATGAGTATTCTATTACTTTTTATTACATAATATGACACTCTGAGGATTCTCCAATTTTCGGGCCACAGTATTGAAACGATCACTAAAATATTTCGTTGGACCACAACAACTGGTCTTATTGTATTTTTTCGCAGCCAACTTCATACTTACTCGTTTTACTGTTATATAATATTTGAACAGCTGATATATTGTAATAACGTTCTTTTGTAAAAAAATTTCTTAAAATTCTTGGAATACTTAAGTTTTGGTACTCCATAGAAGAAACAGCATTTTACTATTTTACTGTTTTACTAACAAAAGGGTAAACATGCAGTTCAAGCAAGACGAAAATCTTGTCATGTGTACGAATAAGATGTCTAGACGAATAGCTAATGCCGAAATTTGTTTGCAAAAGGATGCACAATCATAGTCCTGGAGGGACTGTTGAAGCCGATGTGGATAAAATAATGTCGTTGGTTGATGCAAATCGCCGAATAACAACAACTTGAGAGCTTGCTTAAAGTTAAAATTTGTTTAACACTGCCGTTCAGAAGCACATGAAACGGCTAGGATTAATTTTGAAGACTGACATATGAGTTTCTCATATTCTTACAGTAGGAAATGTGCATCGTCGTGACTGTGTGTCACTGTGATTTATTTATCAAACGTCAATGAAGTGATCCATTTTTGAAGCGTTTGGTTACTAAAGATGAAAAATTTATTATTTTCAAGAAAAAAAAGCGTAAGATATCAAGGTCTGAAATGGATGAAGCAGCTCAAACCACGTCGAAGGGTGATAGTACCCAAGAAAAGGTTATGTTGACTGTTTGGTGGCATTTCAATGGGATCGTTACTTTTGAGCTTTTGTCCGACAACACCACGCTTAATTCTGAAGTGTACTGTGATCAGCTGGATAAAGTTATTGGTAAAAAAAATTTAGTGGTTATACAGAAGAGGACAGAATTGATACATAAACAATATGTAATTTTCCATAAGGATAATGCGAGACCTTATAGAAGCTTTGATGGCTCGCCAAGAGCTTTTGCAGCTAAAATGAGATATGAGTACTACGAGAGCCACCATATTCTACAGACTTGTCACATTCGGACTATTACTTGTTCCGGCCTCTGAAAATTTTTTTCGTTGAAAGAACCTTGACCTGAAATTAGCACGACAAAAACCTCTTAGATCAATTTTCTGCCTGCGAGGGTCAAAAATTTTATCAATCAGTACTGGATCAAAAAGGAGTATACATAATTTTGAAAAATTTTCGTACAACTGTAAAAGTTTTTAACACATTACTTTATTTTTGGTATCTTCCCACTATTTTCTGTCCGCCTAAATGTATGCTACTTTTCACGCATATAAATAAGAGAGCTATTACTAATATTTAGTCAAAGAGAATAAGGAAAAAATATACTCAATATTAGTATTTATATTTTTGTTTCTTAGTTTTGACAGCCTTATGCCATTTCATTAAAATTACACCTACATTATCATTGACGTAATTTGAAAAACAATAAACTGCAGCATATAGCTGCCATACAAACTGAATAATCGGAATCAAATAATATGCTATATTTCGTATGCACGCCGAAATGTATGATACACTTTTCTATAACTTTAAAGCAGTACCAAAATATTTGAAGCAAAAAGGAGTCTACATTTAAGCGCAGAGGATGTTTTAAGTAATAGGATTGATGAAAGTAAAATTAAAGAGAATATATTTCTCTAAAAATTACAAATAATTCAAGAAAAAGGAAAAAATAAGTAGAGTAAAAATAAAAAAACATTTTCTAGCTAAATTTTCCTACTAAAAAAAATTTTCCTACAAAAAATGTTATACACCATTGGTATGAGACGATCATAATTTTTTTTTTTGTTATTATTGACTAGATTCAATAACCAGAAAAAATATTTTTGTGACAGTGTAGTTATTTTTAGCATTTTTTCTTCTGGCAGCAAAAGTTGCCTACATTTAGGAGTTTTTCAAAATAAAAAGTGGAAAAAATAAGAAAAGGTGCTTTAAGATAATATTTTGAAAAACTACTTTCATAAATTATTGAAAAATTCAGTAACGACAAGTAATGTTATTTTGCCATCTAACACCGCTAAGACCTTTTAAATCAGGTTAACATAAATAAATTGTCCTGGTAAACACTTAACCGCTCTGGCATTAAAAATAGAATACAATTTCTAATCTAAACTCCACTAATGCGTCAACTTTTCAGAAGAATGCTGCAGCGTTCTTTTTGCCATATAAATCACTCTCATTGAACGATTACTTCCTCCTGACGCAACGCACGACCACAATGCGCCACATAAATCCACTGGTCATGGCAATTATTAACGCTTTGCTGTTCGTGCAGCTTCCTGCTACAAATAGCTGCGAGCTCACAACGCGATTTCGTGTGTGTGTGTGAGTGTGTGCGTGTTCGTGGTTCGTTTGATGTGCGCGGTCCCTTGACCGTTTTCGAGTGTCAGCTTGAAATATGAGCGTCATTATGGAAACCCATCTTAGCCCGGCAATAATGACCAGCATTTTGCTGCAAACACTTACAACAAACATATATTTGTGAAATAAGTATGTGCGGAAAATGTTTATTTGGGCTTAATGTACCGTTAGTTTAAATCGTAGAGTATTTTTTGAAAATTAAAAATAATTTTTGTGATAAAAATATAAAATTCATAAATATTTGTACGAAATTTATTTTAAAAAAAATCCAAAATTAGTCACCGTGTTTTTTTTGATATTTAATTATTTAAAATTGTATTCAAAATTCATAAAAATATTTTGCTCAGAAATCAAAAGTTTAGAAAATATTTTAAAACAATTAAAAAAAGATTTAAACCCTGTATTATTTGAATAATGAACTATTAAAAATAAACTATTAGAAAATATTTTTTGAAATTAAAAAAAAATATTTCAAAAATTGTGTATCTAAAATTTAGAAATACTTGTAAAAAAAATTATAAAAAAAAAATTTAAGAAATTTGTAATGATTAAATATAATTATTAATACTATAACCAAAAAATTTAGAAATATTAGTAGGAAAAAATCTAAACTTAGTCACGCTGTATTTATTTTTAATTCTGAATTTTTTAAAAATATTTTTCAAAATTGAAAAAAATAAATTATAAAAAAAATTTGGTAAATTTAAAATTAAGAAAAAAAATTTAAAATAATCACGCCTAATATTTTTAAAATAATTAAAAAAATATTTTGCCAAAAATATCAAAAATGTAGAAGTATTTTTTTTATAAAAATATTAAATAAAAAAAATTGCAATTAATAAAATAAATTTTATTAATAAAATATTGAATTTAAAAATATATAGAAAAAATTAAAAAAAAAAGATCAAAAATAGTCACCCCATACTTAAATTTTGAATTATTTAAAATTTTTCTAAAATTAAAAGAATATATTTTGCTGAAAAATACAAAATTTAAAAATATTTGTAGAGAAATTGTAAAAAAAATCAAAATGAGTCACCCTGTATTTATTTTATTTAAAATTATTTTTCTAAACTGAAAAAACAAAAAAAATTTTGCTGAAAAAGCCAATATATAGACAAATTAAAAAAAATTAAGAAGAAATCCAAAATTAATCACCCTGCATTTTTGAAAATGTTTGATTTTTAAATACTTTTGATGACTTCAAAATAGTTTTATAGGAAAAATCCAAAATTCATAAATATTTGTAAAAAATTAAAAATGTATCACCCTGTATTTTTTTGCACTTACAATGCTGACGATGCGATTTCTAAGCAATGCCACTCATATATAACGGTAAAATATATTGTTCACACACACACCCCTAAATGCATGCGTTTGTTTTGTTTTTTTTTGTTGGTCTGGTCTCAAGCCTTACGGCTGCCATTAAACGCTGATGCTTGGTCATAAATAAACGCCAAATGTAGTTGTTGTTGCTGCGGCAAATGTTGTTGTTTCAGCGCAAAATGCTGCTAGCGCACACGTGTGTTATTATTGTCCTTTTGAAGTGCAATTTCTTTATGCATTTGTGTGTGTGTGTGTGAGTATTTGAGTGCGCCAGGATATGAGTTATTCGTTTGAAGTACGCTTATTTGTATTTGTTGTTGTTTCTGTATACAGCTAGACTTTCAACTCTTTTAGCTACCGATAAATCAAAAGTTATTTGGACAGCCAAAAATGCCAACTCGCCGTGGTTCAAGGCAAACGAACGCTTTCGCAGCGAAAAAGGATGCAGAAAATGCATTTGTCATTCGGGCTAATCGCATTAATACATCGGATGCTGGCTCAAGAGAATTTTATAAGTGCTTGGGCGCATAAATTTTCTTTATGGGATCGTCGATACCAGATATAGGCATACATTTATGATTGGATTTATATGTGTAGCTGATATTAGTTTGATTGCCTTACTCAACCAGAAGCAACTAGCAAGACGATTTCTAATGATTAGCAAAGAATTACTGAATTATAATATACAAAGGCTGCTATATATATTTCTGGACTAGACAACACTAACCTATAGCACTGTGAAAAACTGGTACAACGAATTCAATCGTGCCCGACGCTCGCTCAAAGACGATTTCCGTGAAGGTCGTCCACAAACAGCCGTTGTGCCAGAAAACATCGATGCCGTACGTGAACTGATAATGCAAGACCGCCATGTAGCATACCTTCAGATAGAGACATGCCTATGCATTTCTCCCACCAGCATACATTCGATATTGCATGAACACCTGGCCGTAAAAAAGGTTTGTTCTCGTTGGATCCTGCAAAATTTGACAATCGCTCAAAAAAGGCTCGTGTGGATTGGTGTAAAGGTGACGAATCATGAATCTATGCGTATGAGCCCGAAACAAACAGCAATCGAGCCAAATCCAACGAAAAATACCATTTTCGTTGATAAATATGCCTTTCATTATTAGGCCAGAAATATATATAGCAGCCCTCGTATTTTTATCTCTTAAAAATATCAAAAACGGTGGAGAAACGACCTCTTCAACTGATGAAAATATTAAAAAAGTAAAGAACATGGTGCTTGAAAATCGTCAGGCAAATGTTAGAGAGATGGCAAGAGAGCTTGACATTTATTGCGAGTCCGATTGAATGGTTTAGTGGATATTTTAAGTATGAAACGCGTTTTTTCTTGTGTCGTTCCGATAAATCTGAATTTTTTTAAAAAGAGTCAAGTAATAGGTCTTTTTGGACATGCTTGATTATGCGAATTCTGATCACATATTTATGAAGAGCATCATAACTGACATGGGTTTATGAGTTTGAAAAGCAAACAAGTCAACAATCGTTGGAATGGAGGGGAAAACGAGGCCAAATAAAAAAAAAACACGCCAAATCCGCTCAAAAATCAAGATGATGCCCATTGTTTTTTTAGATACTCGTGCTTTGGTGCATCATAAGTTTGTTCCGGAGGTAAAGACGATCAAAGAGAGTTCTGTTTGGTGGTTTTGGTACCAACGATCAATCACCGTATTCTCCAGATTTGGCTCTGTGTGATTTTTTCTTCTTCTTTATTTTGTTACAATATAAATGGCAGTAATGAATCTATACATTTCCCTGATCCCATACACTGAAAATAATTATTTCCGGCTATTCCATTCACTTTTTTAATGAAGATTTAGGATTGATATATTCTTAGTCATACTCTTTGCTAAAAATGATACAAGAGATAACGAGGTGTTTAGAATGCCAGAAGTAATCGAAAACTAATTATCAACTTAGTTAGAAAAAATACTCCAGAGTCATTGTATTAATTCCACATGAATAGATAACACCTTTAATATTATTTTAGAAACAGCTATCTGAGCCAAAAAAGATACTCATATATTTTAGCTTAAATTCACCCTCTAAAAATACTTTTATATTTACCAATTATAAAAAAGAAAAAGAGTAAAAAAACGACTTACCACTTATTTGAAAATCTTTTGCAGGCTATCTGAGAAACTGCTGATTTATTTATTCCTAAATTTCTTTACGGAACACTTTTAAAGTTCATGAATGTAAACAGTTCTCTATTCAAACACGCGACGACTGAGGTCGGTCGGATTGTTTGGTTTTCGATTAAAAACACACTGTCACTCTGAAAATTAAGCGGAAATAAGTGATTAAACTTTAGTGTTTTGAATTTTTTTTTAATTTTTTTAGCACTTCTTTCGTTTTGTTGTTTGTTTGTGTAAATACTGTCGGAGTTGGCTTAGTCGTAGAGTTTATAACAATTCTAATTTCTACATTACATTAGTTTCTTATTTAAAAATCATTCTATCAAAATAATTTTATTTTATAACAAATTTCATTGCTTTAATTACTTTATTTCAACGTTTAACTTTGTTCGTTATATTATAAACATATTGAAAATAGCAGGAACTTTATAAGTTGAAGCAAAAGTACATATAACCAATTCTTTTCTTTTTTCTCCCTATTTCTTAGATTTTGAGCTGTTGAAGGATATCAGATTGTACCTTCTAACAAAAACTACATTTCAGGGATGATGTTTGGGGTTCTACAAGAGTATTCTCCGCATCTTTTCGTAAAATGTTCTAGCATTACCCCTGTCGGCCAGCTTGTCAAGCTCTTCGTAGTTTTAGCAATCCAATATATGGTAAAGTAAATCTACCTCATCGGTCGTCCGTTATAAAACACGAGTAAGTAAATACCGACTATTCTTCTTCTTCTTCTTTATTGGCGTAGATACCGTAAATGCCGACTATTAAGGTTAATATGTATTTATACATTAGGCACATCTGTAGAGACGTAGGTGGTGTTTTCTCAAGATATAACATTCTATTGCTTTGCTTATTTTGTTCCCATGACAGTTAAGGCCATCCGTGATGGCTTCTTCCAAACTATTTTGAAAATGTCTCATGCTCCCAACAAAAACACTAAATTTCGGAAAATCAAGCTTTAACAGAACATAAATGCTTTTAATCCAACAAATATCATATACAACATTAGCATGTGTTCTTTCAATTTTAAAATATTACAAAATAATGGATATTGATATTGATATTGGCTTTTTCGTTAAGAATTTTGGTGGCTTACAATATCACAATTAGAGAGTTTCAGGTATACTGATTGTAAAGCATTATAAAAATAATCGAAACGAAATATGCTAAGAAATTTTCGACTAATTTCGACAAAGCAGTGATTACCAAGTTAAATTCTCCAATTTTTTTTTAATGTGAGTGTATGATAATCAATATAGTGGGTAGTCTAAAAAGTCTTTTCCAATTTTGTCAATAGATGCCGTTACAGTCGTATATCTCCAGTGCTACCAATCACATTGTGTCATACCATATAATGTTGGAAAGGTGTGATTTTAAGTTTTATTCTGAGAAGTTAAAAAAAGTTACAACTGTTCAAAAATTAGTGAAAATAATGAATTTTGAATTTTTTTGCATAAAAAAGGGAAGAATGGCGCGCAAGCCACCAATAAAATTTGTGAAGCTCACGGAGACGATGCTGTATCAGTTCGTGTAGCACAACAATGGTTTGCTCGCTTCCGTTCTGGAAATATCGATTTACACTGATGAAAGTTTCACACTGATGGAATAATGTCTCTAGCGTAAAAATGGCAAAACGTGGTCGACCAAAATATTTGTATATTTATTTATTAGTATATATACTTGTATAAAAAAATAATTTGAAGTTTAATTAGAAATACGAAAAGACTTTTTCGACTACCCAATATAATCATTTTAAGCGAAACTCAAATTTTTTTTGCGAATATTAGTGGTTTAATTTATATCGTTTTTCCTTCGCCTATAAACTTATGAAAAGTGATGTATGAATAATCTGCACGAGCTGAGTCGATTTAGCCATGTCCATTTGACCGTTTGTCCGTCTGTATATAAGCGAATTAGTGCCTCAGTTAGAGGCATCGACATGAAATTTTGCAATCGTTCTTTTCTCACCAAGAAGCTGCTCTTTTGTCGGAACCGCTAAGGCATACTTATATCTGGCATACAAGCTGAACGATTGGAATCAAGTGCTTGTATGGAAAGCCTTCATGAAATTTATCATGGGTTATTGTCTGAAGCGAAGCTATAATTTTTATCAACTTATTCAAATCGAACCACTATACCAAATAGCTGCCATACAAACTGAACAATTTGACGAGATATCTTTACTAAATTTGGCATGAGTTAATACCTAAAGAAATGCTGTAAGTTTCGAAGAAATTTTCCAGGTCGGATCACTGCTTCCTATAGCCTTTTTGTATACAATTTTTTTTATTTAGCAAGATATCTTGACGAAATTTGGCATACATTATTTTCCAAAGCAAGGCTACAATCTGTGTATAAATTATTGAAATCGGAGTACTATAGCATATAGCTGCCATACAAACTGAACGATCGAAATCAAGTGCTTGTATGGAAAACTTTTCTAGTTGACGAGATATTTTCACCAAATTTGTAATGGATTATTATCCAAAGCAATGGCATAATATTCGAAGAAATTATGCAGATCAGATCACTATAGCATATAGCTACCATACAAACTGAACGATCGAAATCAAGTGCTTGTATGAAGAACTTCTCGATTTTACAAGATATCTTAATGAAATTTGGTATCAATTGTTGTCTAAGGCTAGGCTATAATCTGTGTATAAATTATTAAAATTGGATTACTAGAGCATATAGCTGCCATACAAACTGACCAATTAAAATCAAGATAAAGATATTTTGTGAACTTATCCACTATTAGAAAAGCAACTGTGGGAGGTATTATGCTTTGGTGCAGCCGATAAAATGATTTTCTTGTTTTATATTCAAATTCTGACGTTGTTTAGGACATAATTTCTTTTCGACAATTCATAAACATAATTTTAAATTTTTTATTGCTTTATAGAGAGCTTAGAATATATAAAAAAAAATTCAATGATTCTTTTTCTAGACTTTTGTAAGATATTTTCCACTTTATTTTTTTCACATATTTCATCATTATTTCGTTAGTGTCCTTATTTGATAGTATTCCTAAAACTTTCAATCTATTTTTAATGTCCCATATTTCTCAAGTTTCTAAGATATATCGCTTTAATATCATATCATTTCAAGTTTTTTTTATCAAGTTTCAACTCTTTGCCAATCAATTGCATAATTTAAACCAACAAAAAACAAAATTATAATCGTTTTTGATTTATTTTAAAGCACTTTAGTATTGCTTTTACTAAAAAATGTATTGAGTTAATATTCAATTTAGAATTATTGTTGACTTTCTAAAAGTTTTACTTTAAATCATTAGAAACACACACACTTCGTTAATAATCAAACTCCCAACACATGCATTTTCTTCCACTTTTTGCATGTGTTAGTATTAAGGCATATTCAATTTTTATCTTAAAATTTCCTTTTTTATTTTTGTTTTCGTTTTTTTTTTTCAGAAAAATATTTGTCTTAACACAGAGTAACGCTTCTATTTGCTGTTAACACACACTGTATATATACACACACACATAAAACCACACAAAGAAAACACAAAAAGTCAGCCAACAATGCCACGTCGCTGTCTGTTGAGGTGAAAAGTCCTCTTCTTACACTTTCACCAAACAATTTCTTTAGACTTTTGAAAAATTCATTCGAATATCACTTTTTTCAAGTTAAAAGATTTCTTTTGTCAACCAAATTTTCCATAAATAATAACTGTGTTTTCTTACAAATGAAACTGTTTCAATATTCAAGCACTTGATTTGCTATTTGCTCAAAGTGAGTTTTGCCTCTCTGCGTTGCCAAACTGTGCACGTTGCACGCTGCCGTCGTACTGAACACAACTCGAACTGGAACTGAACTAAAACTTTTCAATGGCTGACATGCTGACTTTGGCGTTGGCGTTGGCCAGCGTTTTCCCAGCGCATTTGAAGAGGCACACAATGCACGCACACATACGCGCACAAACACAAACACACATATCAACTCACAAAAACACCCACAAGTTCCAAGCAGCAAGCAGTAGAACCTGCGAAAATGAATGAAAATTCTTAGAATCCGAAAAAACGATGGTAAAACAAAAACAATGAGGAATGAACGAAATGAACGTTGAGCGCATAAATTTATTTTTGCATTCAGCAAATTCATTCCGTGGCTAACGGTATCCTTGTAATGCAGCGCAGCTAAATATCCTGCAGGATATACACCTATATTGCGTCTCACCGTTACACAAGCACACCGGACCACACACGCACACACCCACACATGCGCGCCACAGCATCTCAAATAACACCACTATACACTCGTTTGCATTCGTCTGCCCGAACATCGCTCGAAAGTATTCAGCTGAGCAGCCGAACGTTTCGCATTCACAGAGTTTATGCACTCCAGCTGAAGGCACTTTACTCCCCCATTACTCAATCCATGCGCTTTTGAGCGCGCTCACTCTCGCTCTCTCCCTCTCTTTTGTTTTCCTACATCGCCGCGCTTTGAAAGGTGTGCAAAAATTGTTGCGCATGTTCCAAAAATAGTTGCCTAACACTAAACAAACCAGTTATTAATATTCGTGTGGTTCGTAAATAAATTCATAGTTCGTATTTACAGTTACTAAAAATACCCATATTGCGTGCATAGCTGTTAGGTACACTGTTAACTGGTGGAAAAATGCACTCAACAGGCATTCTTGCATTGAGTGAGTGTTTCTATTTTACTCATTCAAGTTTTGTACTCACGGCCTGATAAGAGTTATCTTGAATTTCGATGTTGTTGTAGTGTATAATATGTTCCTCAAATAGTTCTAGGCAATGGCCTCCTATTAAAATGCTTTTACTGAATGTAAACTGGGCTATTTTCTGTTCAAGTAATATGTGCCTTATATACCAGACGATAGTGGCAATGATCTGATCTTCGATCTTTCGAGATAACAGTTACCGAGCTTCACTATACATTCCAGCAATATTAGTATTATCACAGAGATAATTTGTCACTTCAACGGTTGAGGCATCCGAATCCTCAACCGATAGAATTAAAAATAGTATCGGCTTTAGTATAGATTAAATTAGTTCGTAGATCCTTGCGCCTAAGGCCCACTTGGACAGCTGTGAAAGTTGGTCCTTTGTGATTTCCAAAAACTGTTGTTGTTTATGTGGATTCCCAGAAACCGAGATGTTTTAACGCCAGTCTGGCAAAAGCTGTACAGCTGAGAAAAAGTGTTTAGATGATTCCACGTCACCTTCTTCCAAACAACTTTGCTAATTTGTGGTCGACAACGTGCGGTCAGCACACCTGGCGGAAATGTGAACCTTGCTAATAGCAGGTAGCTCAGAATCACCTTGGGTTCCACTTTGAGCCAGAAGGTTCTCGGCGTACAAAGCATACAAAAAACAGCTTGTACAAGAATCGAAGCCGCTCGGCCCTCCTTAACGACATCACTTCACTCTATGGGCTCTTGAAAAGTACCAAAAAGATCCGACGTTTTCGAGCTAAATTTTGTTCAGTGATAATCAAGAGTTGTCATTTCATCCAGAAAAAACCACCGCTAAGAGTGGGTTGTAGGCCGGTGGCATCATCGGTTCATCTTTTTTATGATATCGGTAAGAATGTAATCGTCAACGGCGTCCATTATCGCGCCATGATAAGCGACTATTTGATGCCTGAAATTGCAGCTCGTGATCTCGGCGACATTTGGTTTCAACAAGACGGCGCGACTTCCCACACATTGCATCAATCAATGGATTTATTGAGAGAACACTTCAGTGAGCAGACAATTTCACATTTTGAGCCGGTACATTGGCTACGAAGATCTTATGATAACACACCGTTAGACTTTTTCTCGTGGGGATATGTAACGTCTAAAGTCTATGCGAACAATCCCGCTTGGCCTTGGGGCAAAACATCTTGCGTGTCATTCTCCAATTACCAAAGGAAATGCTCGAAAGACTCTTTGAAAATTGGACTCAATGGATGGACCGTCTGAGATGTAGCCGCGGCCAACATTTGACAGAGATAATCTTCAAAAAATTAATATCAAAGAATGTTCTTTCGCATAATAATAAACATTCACCATTAAATGTGAACTTTCTGTGTTTTTACTTTAAAAAAGTAGGCCACCTTGAAATAGATCACCCTTTACTTGCACAGAGCAGACGATTCTTCGGCTTTAGTAAAAAATTATTCAAATAGTGACTTACATCCAAGGGTATTCTTGAAAGCAAACATGGTCGGGGATGCTAATAGGATGGCGACGCCATTATTAAATCTCTCTTCTTTAATCGCTAACCTTACCTACACCGGGGTGTTATCGTGTCGTTTATGAAATAGGCTCTAATGACCGAACATGGATGGTATAATCCTTACTGCTCATTTCTTAGTGAAAATGTCAACACGATACCTTGAGATATAGCTGCTGCCAGCTGGCTGGAACTCGGCTTCGAAAACGAAGGGCTAACGATCCACTCAGCGGACATTAATTGTTATGAAATTAGCATAAGTCTCTGAAAATAACTCCAAACAACGTTACCAGCAGGCCAAAGGCCACAAAAAACTGTAGGCCAACATGATGTTGATGGTCTTTCCAGGTAAAGATCACCCCTTTAGGAACTTCCACAACTCAAAAGAACAAATAATTGAAAATACTTATATATATAATATATTTCAAAACTTAATATTTCCAGAGTATTAGTTTTATCTTCATAATAGTTCAGACAGGAGCTAATAACCTTTTAAATACCGAAATAATTTCAAACAGCGATCTCAATGTCTCTATAAAGATGCAAGGAATATTGGCGATGAATGCTTGGAGGTGAACTACATATGTACATACCTCTATGTACTGGTACAAAAAACTAAAACGGTAATTATATTTTGAAATTCTGCTGTTGCTATGCTATGCTCCTTTGAAACTCTTAGTCAACCAGGCGAACTAGCGCCTAAATATATACTACAAACGCGTTCACATTAATATTCCCTCAAGTCCATTGAAATATGTCGAATTTCTAGGTATAAAAACTAATTTGAATAATATAACAAATATTATATTACAAACACAACAACAATGATTTGAAAACTTGTAAAATGTAATTAACAACAAATCTAAAAATAGACAGAAGCTCAACGGTGAATACTATATCTAAACCAGAAACAACAAAAACATGACAAACATTACGACACATTTACGCCCCTGTTATTCTCTAAGCTCTGCATGTCCGTTATGTGTTCACAGGTGTCCTGATTTAGAGCCATCAGCACATACATGCACTTACACACATACACATATGTGATGATGTGTTGTGTATTTTTACAATCAGCATGCAATTTTATGGCATGTTTGTTGAAATCCACATTTACATAGCATGGCATAATGGCAGCGTTGCATTTATACTCGTACAAAAACAAATGACCTGTATGCGTGTGCATGTACAGTTACACTTACAAAAATATTTAATATTTTAACTATATCGACTTGTCAAAAAGACTTCTATAACATAGTATTTCTACCCTGTTGATATCGTTTGCTCCAATAGCGCTTAATTCGAAGAACAATTGAGTTAAAGACGAACATTTTAGCATATTCAGTAGAATGGTAGAGAGATAGCTTCAGCGGAGCCGCTCCGAGGTATTCGGTTTAAGGATTCGCTGTGGTCTAATTACAGCCTCGGCTCACCAGAGGTGCGGCTGCGAACTGGTGTCGATCTTGAAACAAGGGGCCACATATAAACTACACTCGGATGAAAGATCCCATTTTCAATGAAGGCCAGAGCAAATATAATAAAGACTATGATTTAAGGGCAAGCATCTGGAATCTTCGGTCCCTAAATTGGTAAGGTGCAGATTCCTAACTGATTGATGTCCAAGAAATGCGATGGACGGGGCAAAGATGGATACGAGAAGGTGCTTGTGACATTTACTACAGCGGCCATATAAAGTTGGTATGGGATTGAAGGTGGGAGAAAGACACAGTCGTCCAGTCCTGGAATTCACTGCGGTGGACGAGCGTCTAACCACAATCCACATCAGAGCAAAACTTCTCAACACAATACTGATTTGCGCCCACGCCCCGATAGAAGAGGAGGACGATATGATTAAAGACAATATGACTAAAGATACCTTTTATGGCAACTGTCACTACTACGATGAAAAAATTATGCTTGGCGATTTTAATGCCGGGGTGTGAAAAAAGACATCTTTGGTAAAACAGTCGGAAAATTCAGCCTTTATGGCGAAGCCTCTCTAAATGAGTTGAGACTGATCGATTTCGCAAGGACCCAAAATATGGTTGTCTGTAGTACTAGATTCAGTACAAGAAAATTCGTTTAAGAGGTCGTCAAACCACTGCTAGCATACGCCGATGCTCGTCACTATTGACAGTCAGTACTTGGAAGTCGTAGGTTCTTTCCCGACACCAACCGGAGAAAATGGAACGACTTATACGACGCCACTGACATTGCACAGTCTGGTTGTGTTGTTCGGATGGAAGAGAACACTTTAGCTCTGAAGGTTTTGGTTTAAGCAAACCTAATGCATGAATGGCTTAACACGATTAAGGTAATTTATGGTAATTTCTGTAATACAGCTTCCACTTATACAATTCCATATTAAAGATATAATAAAGACATTAACACATTTGCTCTTCGCTTGAAAAATTACCATATTCTTAAATTCTGCTTCGAGTTCTTGATATTATGTGCCGACCTACACTTAATCATGAGATTTAGGTTGCTGTACAGATTATCTCACTATTCTATTAGATTTAGCCAGATTTTGCAGTACCAAAATGAAAATTGTTAATCTCGTCACTGAGGAAAAATGCCGCTGCGCGACTTTGTTTTAGCGCCATCTGTTTTTCAGCAAGGAAATCAATTAATTTATGACAGTTGATTTAGGCAGTACAAAGAGAAAACAATTAAAAAAAAAAACAAAAAACAGAAATACAAATGAATTAAAAGCAATTCATCCCAATCCACGTTGCAATCGACTTCGCAAATCAAAAAATGCGACCATTCTTTCCATAAAGAGCTTTAATAACTCTTAACTATGACTGGCTGCCACAATTGTTAGAAAAGCATTTCTTAACCCAAAACACCAGCAGAAACTAGCAGGAGAGAGCACAAATTTAAAGCGTAAAAAGCTGAAAGAGTTGCTGGTTTCTGCTAGTTTCTGCTAGTGAAATTTCTACTAGCAGAAAATATCTACTGCCATATGAAGAAACAACAAATATTTGGTCGGAACATGGTATAAGATCGGATATCACTCATAATCTACACAGATTACAGCGCTTCATACTGACTCTCTGAAAGTAATGCCAAGGCAATAGATAGAATGGCTTTTATTATCAATAATACCTTCGAACATAGTGTTGCTGAGTTAATGCTTTTTCCTTGAACTAACCAGAAGTTTATATAATTTAAGAGTTGTTTCAAATAGAGAGGCCCTTAGAACATCTTCGATGAAGTCTAAAACAAAAATTGCTCGAATTATATGGTTTCATCAAAAATCATCTAAGAGAACTATAAAAATCTGACCTCTCGATAAACTAGCTACTAAAGATTAAAACATGAAAAGATTTGAAAACATCTTATATGACCACACAATTTCTCCGAGTGCATATCACATATTAATTTACTTATATTCAAATGTAGGTAAATGCAATTTCCACGCAAGTAAGAATTGGCCGTCGAAACGGAAATTGTATTTCCCATGTCGAATTTTATGTATTATTTTCATAATATTAAAATGATGAATTATGAGTTTTAGATATAAATATTTACCATATACGAGTACATACTCGTATAGCTGTGGGCAAAAAATAGTAAGACTTTTTAACTCAAATTTCGTGAAAATATTCAACAAAGAAGTTTCATTAAATTTTGTGTGCGGAATTAAATTTCTGGTGCCGAAACATTCAGAATTTTGGATAATTGTTTGTTGCGAATAAATGTTTTTGATTGGTACAAGTTATTCAAAGAGGGTCGAGAATACGTTGACGACAAACGACGTCCATGACGGCCATTAACATCAACTGACCATCAACATCTCAATAAAATAAAGAAATTGTTGCTTGGGAATCGACGATTAACATTCAGAGATCTTACTGGCATCGTTGGAATATCGGTAGGATGAATTAATACCATTTTAAAATATAATTTGGGCCTAAGAAAGGTGAAAGCACGATTTGTTCTAAAATCAATAAATTAAAAAAACAGCGTTGCGTCAACGTCTGTGAAATAATGCTTTCCAATTGCCAGGATCTTATGAAGCATATTATTACTGGTGATGAGTCTTGGATCTACACTTACGACCCGGAAACAGCGGATCAATTGGCCGAATATCGTGGCAAATGTGAGCCGAAGCCGAAAAAAAACTCAAAAATCAAGCTTATATTGACAGCTTTCTTGGATTATCGAGGTGTGATGTTCTCCTAATTCCTTCCGATCAGTCAAGCTGTCCACAAGAAAAACTATTTGTGAGCTAAGCGTTAGTTGCGTGAAGCTATTCGTAAAAAAAGCCGAAAATATGGGCCGACAACTCTTGGATTTGGCACCACGATAATGTACCGTCCTAAACTGCATTGATACTTCGTGAGTTTTTCGCCAAGTTTTCAACCGATATCGTGCTGCAACCATCGTATTTGTCTGATTGAGCTCCGTGCGACTTCGGCTATTCAGAAAACTTAAACGATCATTTGGGGGAAACAGTTTTGAGTCAATTGAAGACGTTAAACAGGAATCCCTAAGGCTATTCCGGAAAATGACTTTAACAACTGTTTCGAGTATTGGAGAAAACGTTGCCACAAGTGTGCTGTGGTCAAAGGAAATTATTTTGAAGTAGCCCACATAGATTTTGAGAATAAATTATAAACAAAGTCTAACTATTTTTTGCTCATATTAGTAAGAGCTCCATTTTTTGCTCAAGCTCATATGACAGATGCCGTAAAGCACAAGTATTTTCTATTTCAAAGATACTAACCTGACTTAGAAACTTTGTAGATTCTCTCATGTAACCTTGCATCCCCAAAGGAGAAAGTTCTGTGTTTCAGTACCAGCAGATCTTTTTATATTTAAATCGAGGTCAATGCTGCTTGACTGAATTAAAATTATATATTCATTCTCAAATAGAATGTTAAATAGTGGAGTGAGCATTATATAATCCCATATTGGGCAGATATTCATTACAAATTTATACGAGTATACCTGCGACCAGAATCATACAAGTAGTTTGAAGATGTGTTGACCTTCCGTCCAACAAGCTTAACAACCGCTTCTGTTACAATCCTCAACTCAATGCATAGCTTGTCACTTTAACAACGTTTACTTTAAATGATTTAATGAAATTCAACGAAATGGCCGTTATTGCTCCATTACATTGTCACCACGTCCATTTTCCCAACTGCATATACACAACCAAACCTCCAGTACAGCACGTTGTGGACCTTGTTGTTGACCGTTATCAAATTTAATAATGCAAACCTAATTAACTTGTATTGTTCCATAGTTGGTTTGTTCAAATCTGATTAACACTCGAACGGTCGAACGGTCGAACGGCTGGACGGGCGGACAGCCCGACGGCTGTTGGGTATGCCCTGCGGCATATATTCGCCACCTATCAAGAGAGCGGCCGCAAGGATGGTAATTACGACTGCTCATCAAAATAGCAGAGACCTGTCGATTCAGCGGCGGAGAAAAACAAAAACTACAATAACAACAAACAGCAACAACAATGTGAAGGGCCCGACACTATAGTGTGATAATAATAATAACTTGTCATATGTGCGAGAGCATATTTGCATTAAGTGGCATATAGCATAACACGCACAGACACACACACACACGCTGACATTACTAATTAGCAGCAGCCGAAATTACGCTATAAATATTTATGTAATTTTTATGACTGCACGCAGAATTGTTTGTGAATTGCGAACGCTTACGCATTTCCTCCTGGCAGTGAGAGCAATTACTCGTCAACTAGATAAGAACTAGTGAGAAACTCATGATTAACTGGTTTGTCGACTTGTCCACATTGACTAGGGTATACGAAGGGTTTGTAACACCCAGAAGGAAATGTGTGATATCCTATATACAATACATCATTTATCAGCGTGAAGAATTGAGTAGATTTAGCCATTGGCCGCTGGTAATATGTATGCCAAAGTTTTGAGATATCGATATAAATCAAATGTCTTTTTTTCTCAAAAATCTGCTCGTTGGCTGGAACCTCTATATTGACCGATCAATACAAATTTTTGTATGAAAAACTTTTTAATTTGTCCAGATTATCCACATGTTGGATAGCACTAACACCATTAGATCCGAATGGTGTATATCTCTTGTGTGGTTCTTTACAGAGTGAGTTTAATGGCAGACAGACTCTGAGGAGCTGCTGCATAAATTAAAAAAAGAGGTTCTGGTGGCTTACTTTTTTGACTATTTGTATCTTAGTCAGTTACATACAGTATAGGTTGTTTTACTTTTGAGGTAATTTAATAATACTTCTATGTACTATGTTTGGATAATTAGCAGCAGAATAAGAATATGCACTCAAGATCTATATTGATCCGGGCTGGTCCATAAAAGCTGTGATAGAAAACGAATCGATACATATTATTCCTGATTAGTACAACCTTCCTTATGTATGTGTGAAGTTTAATTTCCAAGTCACTTTCGAAAGCACTGATGAGCTGCCTAATCGATTATTATACTATTGTCATACGGTTATACAGAATGACGTTGAACACAACAATCAGCTCTTTGGTGGGATCTCTCCGAGCCATTTACCATCAGATAAGGTTCTTCAATTTAATGCTGGAATCCTCGCAAAACTAACACGGCAGTGCAAACTGACGTTACGCAATACCAAAAGCTCAGTCAGGATCAGAAAGGACCTCTCCGAGCAGTTCGATACCAAATGAGGTTTCAGACAATCCAGCTCCTTATCGTGCGAGTTCTTCAATCTAATTCAAGCTGCAGAGCTGATTAATGAAGGTACAATCTTCTACAAGAGTGTACAGCTGCTGGCGTACGCCGATATCATTGGCCACAATAACAGTTCTTTCTCCCGGTTGGTCAAGGAAGCGAAGCAAATAAGTCTATAAGGTGGCGAGCCAAGAGCGAAAAGGAAGAGCGATTGTCGCGCTGTTGTAAACTCGGATATAATCGTGTAAGTGGTGTCTGCGCCAAAAAGAAGAAGAAAAATGGTTGAAAAAGTGCTACGTACTGCAAATCAAAACGCATTGGCACTGTCTATTCTTAAAATACAATGCTACTAAGGTACGCAGATAATAATGAAATTGTTGGACTTAACAACTGAGCCGTCAATGCTAACTTTTTCTATCCTAGAAAAAGGTCTGGTAGAGAACGAGGGCAAGACAGAGTACCTGTAGGGCCCACACAAAGGTTAAAAAAGTTTAGGACTTTATATATTTTGGGTTCAGCCTAAATTCCACCAACAATTTCAGACTGCAGATGAAGTGCAGCATTATTCTTACCAAGCGTTGCTTGGGAACGGTGGGTTATTGAGCAGCAGATCCCTTTCTCGGCGGTCTATAAGTCTCTAACTATTCTCGCAGAAACATGGACGATGACGAACCGAGATGAGAATTAGCTCGGAACTTCGCAAGGTCTTTGGAGCCATTCGCGTAGGTGATGAGTATCGAAGAAGAAGACATGAATATAAGCGCATAAAAATCCAACAAATGTTTGGATTTTTTAAGACATTCGCATGGAAGATGATGCTTCTGCGAGCAGTTTGTGGACAACGCAATCCCAATGAAAGGACCAAGTACGTAGCGATGTATCTGCTCTTGGGAAGTACAACTGGTGAGACCAAGAAATTGATAATGGCAACTGGCGTAGTTTGCAGTTCTCGGTCCAGACCGACCCACAGTTGTAGTACTCAAGAAATGGAAGCTGAATCTTCATATGCCGATTCTAGTGTGTTTTCAAACTTCAAAGTCATCGAAAACATGCTTCATACGAGTCGCCGACCAAACTTCTGTAAAAGCACGATGATATTTTTAAAACCGAATGTATTCGGAAGAGATCAAGTGAGCATTGTTCAAACAAACTTTAAAGATATACCACTCAACATCTTTATTCCAAAACTTATGGAATACAATTGATTCTTAGCTACCAATGTCATTAACCAGTACGAGTATAAACAACTCCTTCAAAAGAGAGATATATAGTTTGGTAAATATAATGAATAGTGAGCTAATAGGTATTAGAGAAATAGTCGGGCTTCCTTTGCCTCCAAATACAAGTATGTTCAAATATGGTTGCCAAAAGAACAAGATTCTGTCAAACAAATATCCTCTATTAAATCAATAATAGAAGAGAAACAAACGTGGAAACGAGTTTTCCACAACTTATATAACACTTTCTTCAATAAATTTCCCTGCCTTAAATTTACAGAGTTTAAACCATCATTAAGTCAAACTGAAACTAAAGCGACTCAATTTGAAAAACTATTTCGCTAACTACATCATTAAGTCGTTGTACTAATATATTTGCGGTACAAAACCGTTACTGATTTATGTTTGCAATTGTAACGCTGTCAAAGTTTTTGCAAGTCCACGCCAAAGAAGGCGAGAGCACAGCTATAAACTACGCTTCGCCAAATGCTATAAATCATTTGGGAAAATAGCCAAGTTTGAGGTAAATGGCTGAGCATAAGATAATGTCATATTTATTGCCTTCCTATTCGTTGGCCAATTCCCATGTGCGGCCAATAAAATGAAATTAAATAAAATAAATTTTAAGTGATTTAAAGAATACTCGGATATACGTAATAGTCGAGCAAATTATGTGACTCAACTGTGGAGAAATATATGCAGTCGACCACATAACGGATAACGGTGCATTCAAGTGCAGTGAAATATGGCAAATGAAGTTGGCTGCAATGAATTGAAAGCAAGTGAGCGAGTGCAAAGGAGAGAGATAAGTAGACTGGCTGATAGTGGCGTAAACATGTGTGTTCTTTCAAGGAGTTAGATGTGATTGCATGGATGAAAGCATGCCGGTGGGGTGGGAAAAACACTTTCAGCAGAACTCCGCTTACTGGTCACTTGGTATCTACCAGATCCAAATTTCGTTACAGACAAACAATTTTCTATATTCAAAACCTGAGGCTTTGGAAGAGGGTTGTTTCATACATACAGCCTCTGTAACTTACAGATTTTCATAGGCCATCCCTTAATTGCCTGCGACTTATACCCCTTGAATGTAAGGTGGGTCGGTTCTTCGCGGTGCATTCTGGGTAACGCTAAAAGACCTGAGGCCTTCACGGCTTAACTCATGAAAGACTTAACCTCGGATTCAAATCGAACTATAAGTTCCAGACTGAAGCAAATTTTTGGATTTGGTTAAAACCTGGTATTACATCACCTGAGTATGTGGGAGTGACACTCTGCAGAAATAATTGTCGGGTTAATGCCGAGGATGCCTCTGTCCCGTTAAAACCTTGGTACGTCTCATTAATTTGAAGTGGTAGGTATATGTTGAGAAAACTTCCTCGCTGGTTGGACCTTAACATATTCTCCCAAAAGCACGTTCGTCAGCCCTCATCTTAGAGGTGATAACCTTAGGACCATTAAATGGGACTAACTTGCGGACGAAGGATCGAAGCTTTGAGAAGAGACCTTACAGACAAAAATAAGTGAAAAAACGTTTACTGTGAAAATACGGTTTCCGGCTTGAAATGGTTAGCCAGTCAGTAGAAGCCAGCCTGGCTGGATGCGTCGGTAGGGCTGAGCTGAAAGACGGAAATGTCAGTACTTGCAGAGGAATCTCTCTTAGGTTCATGGTGGGTTCGAAGATCCCAGACAGCGTTAAAAGCACCGATCCCTAGCAAGCGACAGCAGAAAAGAAGTTGAAGTCGGACCGCCCCTTAAGATAAAAGATCACTACGGTGGCAGGCAGACTTTTCAAGATCCTGAGGTGCATGCTAGCGCAAGTACACTTGATTGGGCTAGAATAGTGCTTAGCGGTGACCAGGACTGCGGATAAGCGGGCTCAAGTATTTTCCAACGTAAAGTTAAGTAACAGTGGGTGCATGAGGGGGAATCATTCATCTGTGAAAAGCAAAAAAAAAATCCAAAAAATCGTTCAACCAAATGACTTTCGCCTTATGAATGTGAAGTCTAAGATTTTGTCTCAATTGACGAAACCCTCTCCTCAGCATTTGAGGTATTCTTCTATATAGAACTTCATACCGAACAGTAAACACCCTGAAATAAATATGGGCTTAGACATCTGTTTCTTACTTTAGAACAATTCTGGCGGTTACTTAATATGTTTGAGAGGGAGAGAAGAGAGGAGAGATTTATATCAGTCAAATATTTCCAGATTGTATTCTCTTTTATAATCAAGAAAGATATAGAAAAAGAAAGAATATTCTTAGTATATCTCTCTAAGTATTTTGTTCCCTAAGCTCCCATTAAAAATTCCCCTAACATGTGTGCTCAAAGCTTTGAACTCATCAGTCCGTCATGGTTAACAATCTTCCCGGTAACACCCATTAGCTTCGACTTCCCAAGTACCAATGGTATTTTTGGCTCAAATTCCCTCACTTTTGCGAATCAAATATATCTCATAAGCCAATTCATAAAACTTTAAAAATTGCATAAGCGTCTGCAACTGCAACTTGCAGCTTCCCTTTAATTTAACTCGTTCACTTAAAACCTCGGCTACCTCGCTGCATCCACCGAGACGGAGTGCATAAAGTTTTCGCAACATTTTTCAATTAATTCTTGCTGCCTTCTGATAACTCGTTTACCTCAGCGTTTCAGCTGCATTTTCATATTTTATATTTTAAGTAAACTTTATAGTAAAAGTTTATGTTTGTGTCTTATGCGTCTTATGCGGACACGTTTGCCACTTATTTCTGTGTGCGTGTGTGTATGTGTGTGCGCTCTTAGAGCTGCCAGTGCTGCAGTTTGTGGAGGCTGCCAAGAGCTGCGGGGCGCTTCAGTGACTTTGCTCGTTGTCAGCACGAGAGACTGGCTGGTGTCTGACTTTTGTTTATAATTTGCAGGATTGCGTGCATGCGTGCGTATATGTATGTGTATATATATGTTAGTGTGACTTTGTCTATTTTCAGTTGCTGCCAAAGTTTTTTCAGTGTTTTTGTTGCTGTTTTATAGTAGTTAGCCGAGTAGTTAACTGCCACTATTTGTTGCACGTTGTCGCTGCTGAAACGTTGTAGAACAAATCTGGTGACAAGCGGTTGGTTGGTGGTGGCGGTAACACCACTGTGTTAATGGAAACAGATTATACTTCGAAGACGCACTTTTGGAAACACGCTTTTATGAAAACTCTAATGTTTTTCTTCCGCTTCAGCTTCGATCACTTGAGTCCGACGATCTTTGATATTACAGAATTAGCTCGGGGCTACAGATAAAATCCACTTTCCGAGTTCCTAGGGTTGATGCAACCGTTCACATATGATCTCACTCGCACAACCAATAATAATTTTTTTAGAAAAGAGTTTAAGAGAGAGCTCTATCTCTCTATTATATATCTTCAAGTCGGGAATGCTTCGGAAATATTGAATTTTGGTCCTTTCCTGTTTTCGCCACCAAACCACTACACCATACCTATGCATCCTTGGAAGTCCCCAGGTTGGTTTAAAGGAAAACTGATTCCATTCTCTATTTGGAAAGTCCGTTCAAAAATTCGTTTGAAGCCTGATTTCCTGATTATGAGATAAATATGAATTGCTTTTGCAATGACTTTATTGGTCCTTTGTGAATATATCTAAACACACTATAGCAATAGAATCGTTAAAGAGCATATAGCCAGCTTTTCAGATTTAATATAATTGATTAGATAGTATTATTAAAAAGATTGTTAATAGATTAGAGCTTCAACTCAATAAACAAAATCTAAAACAAGTAAGGAAGGGCTAAGTTCGGGTGTCACCGAAACATTTTATACTCTCGCATGATAAAGTGATAATCGAGATTTCATTATCCGTGAGATTTACCGATATTTTCGGTGAAAAATTAGGTTAGGTTAGGTTAGGCACTGAGTTCTTCGTGTTCGATATCAGGGACCTTGAAAAGTTAAAGTCCGATCACGACAATTTTTCTACAAGTTTTATTCCGTTATCATCATTGGTTCCTAATGTATATGTATATTATACAGAGAAGGCATCAGATGGAATTCAAAATAGCGTTATATTGGAAGAAAGCGTGATTGTGAACCGATTTCACCCATATTTTGGACATGTCATCAGGGTGTTAAGAAAATATTATATATCGAATTTCATTGAAATCGGTTAGTAGTTCCTGAGATATGGTTTTTGGTCCACAAGCGGGCGACGCCACGCCCATTTTCAATTTTTAAAAAAAGCTTGATGCAGCTTCCTTCTGCCATTTCTTCCGTAAAATTTAGTGTTTCTGACGTTTTTTTGTTAGTCGGTTAACGCACTTTTGGTGATTTTCAACATAACCTTTGTATGGGAGGTGGGCGTGGTTATTATCCGATTTCTGATTTTGAACTGTATATGGAAATGCCTGAAGGAAATGACTTTATGGAGTTTGGTTGACATAGGTATAGTAGTTTCCGAGATATGTACAAAAAACTTAGTAGGGGGCGGGGTCACGCCCACTTTTCCACAAAAATTACGTCCAAAATATGCCCCTCCCTAATGCGATCTTTGTGCCAAATTTCACTTTAATATCTTTATTTATGGCTTAGTTATGACACTTTATAGGTTTTCGGTTTCCGCGTGGGGTGTGGCAGTGGACCGATTTTGCCCATCTTCGAACTTAACCTTCTTATGGAGCCAAAAATTACCTGTACCAAGCTTCATCATAATATCTCAATTTTTACTCAAGTTACAGCTTGCACGGACTTACGGACAGACGGACGGACGGTCAGACAGATATCCGGGTTTCAATTCTACTCGTCACCCTGATCACTTTGGTATATATAACCCTATATCTAGCTCTTTTAGGTTTAGGACTTACAAACAACCGTTATGAGAACAAAACTATAATACTCTCCTTAGCAACTTTGTTGCGAGAGTATAAAAATATACTAAACATATTTGATCAAAACTTTGGGTCAGCGTGGAGAAAAGCATAGCAGAATTAGAGCGCCTAGAATTGTGCAAAACCGTTCACAGTCCAGTAAGGGTCAATGATGTAGTGTCGAACTTAATATCTTCTCTGCAGAGATAACAAAAATCACGGTAACTACACAGATGCTTTAATAGGGAACAAAAGGATTTTCATCTTGATTTTAATCGACCGGTCTTTATGACAGCTATATGTTATAGTCGCTCGATCTGAACAATATTTTCAGAGGTTTTAGCGACGCCTGAGGTAATAATCTTTGCCTAAAGATATTTATATTCGTGAAGACATCTTGTCAAATAAAACAGTTTTCTATACAAGTACTTCATTTCGACCGATCAGCTTATAAGGCAGTTTCCGTTGACTCGGAAATAATCTATGCCGAATGTTTAAATTGAGTTCAGCCTGCCCCCACTCTACTCAGGAAAACTGGCGCACCCTAATAATAAATCAGCTCAATTCACCATCTGACGACTCCATACTAATACATTACCACTCAACACAACTCACCATACTTTCCTGCGCGCTACGGTCAAGTCGACATTTACGTAATACGATGAGCCTGCGTGATAAAAATCTTTTGGGTATTCGGTTTACTTCTGTAAAGGAATATACTGTACCGACATACGCAATTTACAATAAATTAAATAATGCGTACATATACCAAATCGAGCTACGGAAGTTTTATTTTAATCAACGATATTGTACGTATGTGATGTGTGCTTTCCATTACAATGGGTTCACCCTTAAACACCGAATTTTATGAAGAAACCTTGTCAATAAAACAGTTTTCCATACAAGGACTTCAGTTTGATGGGTTAATTTACATTACAGCTCTATGATTTTATGATATAGTGGTTCGATCGATATCTAAAGGGTGATTTTTTAAGAGCTTGATAACTTTTTTTAAAAAAAAAACGCATAAAATTTGCAAAATCTCATCGGTTCTTTATTTGAAACGTTAGATTGGTTCATGACATTTACTTTTTGAAGATAATTTCATTTAAATGTTGACCGCGGCTGCGTCTTAGGTGGTCCATTCGGAAAGTCCAATTTTGGGCAACTTTTCGAGCATTTCGGCCGGAATAGCCCGAATTTCTTCGGAAATGTTGTCTTCCAAAGCTGGAATAGTTGCTGGCTTATTTCTGTAGACTTTAGACTTGACGTAGCCCCACAAAAAAATAGTCTAAAGGCGTTAAATCGCATGATCTTGGTGGCCAACTTACGGGTCCATTTCTTGAGATGAATTGTTGTCCGAAGTTTTCCCTCAAAATGGCATAGAATCGCGAGCTGTGTGGCATGTAGCGCCATCTTGTTGAAACCACATGTCAACCAAGTTCAGTTCTTCCATTTTTGGCAACAAAAAGTTTGTTAGCATCGAACGATAGCGATCGCCATTCACCGTAACGTTGCGTCCAACAGCATCTTTGAAAAAATACGGTCCAATGATTCCACCAGCGTACAAACCACACCAAACAGTGCATTTTTCGGGATGCATGGGCAGTTCTTGAACGGCTTCTGGTTGCTCTTCACCCCAAATGCGGCAATTTTGCTTATTTACGTAGCCATTCAACCAGAAATGAGCCTCATCGCTGAACAAAATTTGTCGATAAACACACATTTCGAACCGAACACTGATTTTGGTAATAAAATTCAATGATTTGCAAGCGTTGCTCGTTAGTAAGTCTATTCATGATGAAATGTCAAAGCATACTGAGCATCTTTCTCTTTGACACCATGTCTGAAATCCCACGTGATCTGTCAAATACTAATGCATGACAATCCTAACCTCAAAAAATCACCCGTTATGTCTAGAAGGTTTATCGAAAGAAAGCTAATACGGAAGCATATTTAAATAGGGAAGCTAATGTTGTGTAGTCATGCTTCTGAGTAAGCAGTTACAGCCGCAGGGTCAAACTCAAATCCTAGTATTGTGTCCTCGCAGTGCACACCGTTAGGATGGAACGATAAGCTGTACGAGATATAAGGCAACATTGCCATAGTTTAGAGAGTCAAGAGACAGCGGCTGAGCTGGCTAGGTCATAGAACAGAACTCTCCAGCTTTGAATGTATTCCATTCAGTGGCCGCCGGTGGAATCAGAAAAGGAGAAGACATCCACTTCGTTGGAGATATCAGCACGCTAGCGCTGTCTATGCTAGTAAAGCAGAAGAAGAAGAAAAAGCATTTTGCTAAAAAACCTCAAACCCTTACGACAAAAGAGAAAATATTTGGTAATAGGTTTAAATCCTACTTCAAAGGATTATTAAAGACCCCAAAACACTTTTTCTGCACATAGTGGTAAAGAAGGCTTACAAGAACTACAGGTACTATTTTTAACTGGGTTTCAAACCTCATAAAATGACGAAGTAACGGGTAATCCATTATTTGATAGCTAGCGCAAGAACTGCAGTCGCTCGACCTTCCCAAGCGATAGCGCCTCACTCTATGGGATTCAAGAAGATCCGACGTTTTCGAGATAAATTTTTTTCAGCGATAAGCCCATTTCTGACACACTGGGCATGTAAACAAGCGAAATTGCCGCATTTGTGACGAAGAGCTGTCATTTCATCCAGAAAAAACAACGGTTTGTTGTGGTCTGCATGCCGGTGGAACCATGGGTCCACATTTTTTTCAAAAATGATGCCGATGAAAACGAAATTTCCAATGGCGACCGCTATCACGCCATGATAATCGACTTTTTGGCAGCTGAAATTGAAGCTCTCGGATAATTTCTCGTTTTGGGCAGGTCGATTGCCATAAAGTGTGTGTGATAGCACAACGTTAGACTTTGTAAAGGTTGAAGTCTATGCGGACAATCCCGTTCTTTCGAATGAAAATAAACGTTCCTTATTAAATTCGAAGTTTCTGTGTTGTTTCTTTTAAAAGGTAGGGAACCTCGAAATTTATCAACCTTAAGTTTCGAGAAAAGCACGTTTTAAAATTAAGGTGTGTGTGCTACGATCTCTAAAAACCTTGCTGTCTTCCATTTGTTACTTTCCATCTACATTCTATTTCCGAAAATTACTTAATTTTTTGAAACCGTCACATAGGGCGACCCTCTTAAGGCTAAATGAACTGCTAAATCAATAAAAATTCAATATTTTGTGAAAGAAGCTTGGAAAGTTTAACCTTGTAGTTATTCTTTCTCTTTATCACAATTCTTTCACACATATTTTCTGTCAAGCACACTCAGATTTTGAAATATGAAAATACAATCTTCCGAAATCCAATCAAGACCTACTGCAATAACACAAGCGACACTAAAGTGAGTCAAGTTGTTGTTATTTAACAAACATTTATGTAATTGTTTCATAAAATCTGCTGTTTATCATACAGTTAAATAACAGTTATGCGAGTATTTACACAGACTTTATGGCAAACAGGAAAACTGCAAAACTACACGATAATGAAAACAGTTGCTGGCAGGCCGACAGGCGGATGGGCAGGCAGAAAGGCTGGGTCCCGTAAGGGTGCATATTTTAATTAAGTAAATGCCACTTTGAAATGCGCTGCACCATTGTTGTTTTGCTAGACTCGCGCGCTCTATTTCGACGATAGTCACGCAACTTGAGCAAAAACGGATGCGCCACACAGTGCAAGTGGCGGCTGACGAGTGGAGCGCGAAACAACACGAAAAAGTGTAAAATGTAAATAAAGTTACGCTGTTTACAATTCCTATTTTCCGCTTCAATATTTTTTATTTCAAACTCTTGTTGTTGTTGTTATATTTCTCTTTGCTGTCACCGCTTTTGAATTGTTTAGTGGATTTACGAACTGCTGCAACGACTTCTTCAGCGAAAGAGTAAAGAAAACAAAAATATTAAAGAATAATTCTCACATTATTAGACGGAACGCGGTACGCCCACGCTCGAAAGAAAGCCGAAATGGGCGGAAATCTGCAGATGGACAGCGAACCGGAGATCTGGGAACTAGAAGAGTGCGACGAGAAGCGACCACCAGGCACTAAGTAAACGAACGGAGCGCACAAAGCCGCAGCAACAAACCGACAAAGCAACCAACACAAATCCTAACCAAGCGACCAATGAGCAAACAAACTCGAGCTCGAGCTCGTCCGCTCAAGCGCCTGAATGACACCAGCCGCATGAAGCGGGGGTAGCCGAAAGCCGGGAACACGGCCGGTAGTAAGTAGCAACGGCGGCAGCAACAATAATCAGCGGCAAATGGCATTAGCGTGTATTTATGAGTATTTAAGCGGAAAACCGCTTAAAAGCTTTTCAGCGCGCCACAGTGTCAACAAAAGCAAAAGCTAGAGAGCGAGCCGAGCGGAGAGCGCCGGGGCGGTAAAGTTGGTAGTAGAGGAAGCTGTGTAACGTCAACAGATGCAATGGTCGCAATTTCTGTATGCAGCATCATAATGCAAACTTGCCACAAGTGGCGCGGCGGCATGGCATGCAACTCTGCTGGCTCACCTAGTTTTGCGGGCCGAGCGCGCGCACGTATTGTGACAGCTGTAGAGACCAAAGACGAAGTAGTCTGAAAAGACATTGTTCTCGCGCACACATTTTCATATTGAAATTATTATTGTTGTTGCTGCTGCTGGATTTTAGTTGTTGGTGCGAATTGTGCTCGTGTCTGTGGCGACAGCGCCTTCTTCTTCGGTCGTTGTAAGCACCTCGGCCAAGTTGCCGCGTTGCATAATTATTACGCGCATAAACTGCTTTCTCACTTCACTTTGCTTTCTTCCTTTGTCTTCTCTAACCGCGTCTTCTCTCTACGCCGTGTACAATCTTCCACGGCTGGTGACAGTTTTTGGGTTAGCTTGTTTGAATTTATTCACTTTACAGAAATGCTTATTGTCTTATTTGCATTTTGAAAAGTAAATGAAATTATAAATTGAACTTGAATGCAATTTTCGGGTTTTCTGCACATAAACCGTTAAGTTTGTGCAAAGTTCAGTATAGTTTATAAATATGTTAATGAGTTCTTCTGAGACTGTTTTCCAACCATTGATATGTCAAGACTTTTGGTTTTCATCTGATAAGCTAGATGCCCTTATTTATGTGCTGTCATAAACAATGGATCTGGAACTTCGTCTTTGCTGTTGTATACGTTTTCAAAAGAAGCCTCTAACAAGAAACGACTCATTTTGCTAGGAACTTTGTGCGGTTCAATGTTTGGTAATTCGGTGTATCCAAACTCAGCCTCTTGTCGATGAAAATGAGATGAGATTTCTTTACTTGGTCCAAAATGACTTAGCTTGATATATAAGACAAATCGAACAATATTGGGTAAAAACAGTTACAAAATATCAGACGGGGAGGCTGTATCCTGAATAATAAGTCCATTATAAGAAAAACAACCGCAGACCATCCTACTTACTTACTAGTGTACTGTTGTATGGAGGCGTTCTCCGCTAAACCATTTCTTTGACTCCCTCCATACATGATGAATACTATATATATAATCCAAAGGTATTAAATTTGGATTCATCCGAGAAAATTACGGTCTGCTGCTGATCAACGGAGTAATTTTTATGCTCCTCCGCCCATTTTTTTCAGGACCTCGGCCGTTGAATTCCGTCTTTTTTAGTCTCTATCGATCCACCCGCTAACACTCCTGTCACGTCACTAAGGTCCTATTTAATATCTGACTAGATTTTTAAGCGATCCAGTAGACTAGATCGTCAGTTAAGCTGCTCTTGGACGACTGCCGTTCTCCGGACCCTTCCAGACCCATGCTGTAGATGCATTTACAATTCTACGACCAATTCATACAATTTGGCTTTGGCGTTCATGCCGTCTTGAAAAAGAACCTATCGTCTTTTTTAACTGTGATAAGTTTTCTGAAAATTCGTCTTCGGATGTTCCAATACAAATCCTTATTGACGATTGTTTTCACTTTCCAATTGATGTCTTCGAACATAGCAGAGTATTTTCGAAAACTAATGGAGTTTCCCTCTTCTTTACAAAAAAAAACAAAAAGATCAGCAAAAGAGATCGTTAGTTTTGAGATTTTTTCCCGACAATACCACGATTAATTCTGAGGAGTATTGTGACAAACTGGAAAAATTGACTGATGCACTCAAACCGAAGAGACCAGAATTGATCAATAGAGAAGGTGTATGGTTCCACAAGGTGAAGCGAGATATCATAGAAGTTTTATGACTTGCCAAAAGCTCTTGCAGCTTGAATGGGTTGTGCTACCATATCCACAGCACCTTTAGACCATTATTTGTTCCGGCCTCTGCAAAATTTTCGATGAAAGTACCTTCGCCTCAAATCAAATACATCTTGCAACAGTTTTTTGAATGCAAGGATCAAATATTTTATGAACGTGAAATCTATCTCTTGCCCGAAATATGACAAAATTGGATCAAAATAGAGAATGCCATATATAGTTTCATAACATGTTTTACACAATAAAAAATTGTGTTTAAATCGCACTTAAAAGAAAACGAAATTACTTAATGAAGAACCCAAATATATAAAAAAAGATTTAAGAGACGAGCTGAGTCGATCTTTATATACATAAATTAGTCCTCAGTTTTTGAGATATCGGTTTGAAATTTTTTACACATTATTTTCGCTGTTTATCTGTCAGAACAGTCGATATGGCACCACTATATCATATAGTTACCAAACAAAGTGACGATCAAAATTAAATTCTTGTGTGTGAACTCTTATTTTGTTGAAGGAATACTCTTTGGTGCAATCGAAGTTAGCATTTTTTCAATTAATTCACAAAAATATTTGTTTTACTATTTTCGTAGTTTTCCGTAAGAAACATTTACCTGGTAGCGTCATCATACCTATTTTCATGAATTTTCTATTAGCAACGCAATTTTTATTACACACCATATTTTTAAAGCTAGAGTAAGGCTCTCTTGCCAATCAACCTTATTTTTTTTGCTCGAGTCCGTGCATGTCTATAGTATATATGTACATACATATACAAATGTAGTAGTTTAAACTAAATCGAATAAAGTGCGCCAGCAAGAAAGGTCATTGCAAGATTAGATGGAGGAAAATTTGTTGAACTCCAAGTACGTGCTCCAAGTTACAATTACCTAGCAGCGCATAGCAGAGTGTTTATGCAACATAAAAGTATACGAGTATATTCGGACAGATATGTGTATGCATACTTATTTTGATGTGAAAAGGGGCCCTGCTTCCACACATACACGCCGGCGGCAATTGTAAGGCACTTTAACAAGCAATTGATCATTTGAATGGAAGCTCATGAACTGGGGATGCCTGCCTATTTACATCCTTCACTCAGGCATTCAGGTAAGTAGTGGCAGATGTTTGTATGTATTGGTGTGCGATTATGGTAAGCATTTGACTAAGTAGTAGGTCCAATAGAGAAATTCTCTCATTTTAAAGTAATTCAATGATAATATATACCATACACATGTGAGATCCTTTACTTTCTAGAAATGCTTTACATTTTTTAGCAACACCAAAAACCAAGCTTTATAATATTGAATTCTTTATTTTCAAAGTTATCTATGGCTAGAAACCGAATGATTTGCTCAATAAATGCTGAATAAATTTGTATCAGCTTGTTAAAGCTCTCTGCTGATCCTTTTGACCCAAGTTTTGTTTTAATTTATGTTTCTTCCTTGCAATTTGTTTGCTAATAAAGCCTTTGTTTTTCCTACCAGGCACGACATTTTTTAGTTCTGCTCGGCCTATTTCATGATAACAAGTACATTGTATCTTCCAAATCGACAACACACTGTATACAGTGCACGGTTCTATTAATAGAAGCTGTTTACCATTCGTTAGCGATTGAAGAGTGGCGAATCAAATAAGCAACTTGCATAAGTAAGGAAAATTCGATAAAAATCTGGATCAGTTAGTAATAATAACGGAAATGTCTTACGACTGAGGAAGCACTTGAGTATCACAGTTTCTTAATAGTTGAAGCACTAAAATGTTGTTAGCAGATAAAAATTGTGAAATCAGTAAGAACGGTATCAACTCGATTGATGCGTCACATTTGTTGTTTTTAGGAAAACATAGGCCTTTCGAGATTTCCAGATTTCCTCTAAAATTATTCATAGTAAACGAAAAGTGGAGGAGGATGGAGCTATGTGTAGAAGTTCACGCAAGTATCCTCTAGATAACCAAGAAGAACTATCCTTCTGGCTGGGTTTGGGACCCTACCAATCAAAAGAACATAACACCGTCGGCTAGTGGCTATATAGAGAAGCGCAAATTCGATGTGGAATTCGTGGTGGGCGAGAGACTCTGTCGCCGAGTCTTGGCATTCACCCGGGTGGATGAACGTTTATCCACAATCCGCATCAAAGCGATGTTCTTCAATATATCGCTGATTTGGGCTCACGCTTCGGCGGAAGAGAAAGACGATTTGACCAAAGATGAGCGCTTGGAGCGCACCTAAGAGAGCTGATCCGCCACGACGGTTATCTGTGGTACTAAATAGATATCACCATAGGAAAATTAACCAAGCCTTTGGATCGTATAGCCACCAACCAGTGGATCATGTTGTGATAGATGGAATGCACGCATGCAGTGATTTAGATATGCGTATGCTCCGAACTCCAAGCATTGTATTTGTTGCAGCGAAGATACGCACCCGTCTCTATGCAGCAAATAACGTTGTATGTGCGTTCGAGAAGGTTCGACGTCGAGAAGCTGCAATCACATTTTGCTTATTTGACAAAATGAAATTCAAAATCGATATCTCCAACTGGAAGGGCTAATAATAATACAAACTGTTCCAAACTTCGAAATCGTAGATAATATCGTCTAACTTGGAACCAGCATTAACCAGCATTCAACAATAACGGCAGCCTCGAAATCCAACTCACAACACTTGCCAAGAGGTGCTACTTCGTACTGAGTAGGCAATTGGGAAGTAAAGTCCTATCTCGACGCACAAAGACCAAATTCAACAAGTCACTCATCGTCCCCGTCTTGCTGTATGTTACGAAGGCATGGACCGTGACAACATCTGCTGAGTCGGCGCTAAGAGTTTTCGTGAGGAAAGTTCTGCGAAAGATTTATGGTCTTTTACGCATTGGTAACAGCGAATACCGCGTTCGATGGAACTATGAGATGTACGTTCTGTGTCTTCCGGAAGGATGATAACACTCCAGCTCTGAGAGTATTCGAAACAGTACCCGCCGAGACAGTTAGAGGAAGAGGAAGACCTCCACTCCGTTAGAAATACCAGATTTAGAAGGACCTCGCTACATTTGGAATCTTCACTTGGCTCCAAACATTGAAGGCTATTGCCGAAATTGACTTCAACAAATTTTTCGAGGATTCGACAAAATGTTAACACTAGTGTATTGTGTACAAGGGGGATTACTTTGAAAGGAACGACAGATTTCGAAAATTATGAACAAAATCATACTATATTTTTTCTCATAGTGGTATATACTATATTAGACCTCCGACATGTTCTTCTGAATGAAACAAACAGAGGAATAAGTTTTTGAATAAGCAACTTCAAAATTTGGAAAAACAAATTGTTGTTGTAATTTAATAACTTTTAGATGTCGGTGGTATTCGGTTCTCTGATTCGGTCCATCTTACTTTTTTTTATCCCACATGCTTAATTTATGAAGTTCACTTGACTTTTCTTACTATGGTCTTTAGTGTACTTATGTTATTGAACAGTGCTGTAATGCACTTTACGAATGAATGCTGCAAAAGCACATAAAAGCGAAACACAATTCCACACAGGGGAATTTGGAACTGAATTTCGGTATGACAGGTTCAAATGTTAGCATTTCAGAGGACTCCAAGCGGAAATTAATGTTTGTACTAATTCAATATCAAAGGCCTAGGAAAATGCATGAGTAAACACATGCAAATACACGCACACACATACATATATATAGACAAATACACATATATTATTGCTATGGCTTCAGTTTCGGTTTACATTTGCTAATTGAATTTCGCAGAGATCCACAGACTTTCACTTATAATAAATTCAAATTGTCACCGACAGCTTGCAGCAAATACACACACACATACACACATACGCACAGAGGCACTTAAGTCGGCATTAAGTCACAAACTAAAATTTAGTGCCAATCCACTATGCAACTACGCATTCATATGAGTTTAACACAAGGAATTGGACTTCCGTTTGCAGCAGCACCAACAGTGGGAGCAGCTTTGTGGCACAAACACTCATATATACATTTGTATGTTGAATCATAGCTACGCGTATGACTATGCAGGCGATGCATATTAATTTGTGCAACGGCATGTCGCAACAGCCGTCTAGTAGCATTTATGCAACTGCAACATATGTGTGGCATCAGCGCGCCTTACCAATTTCTGGCTTGATGATAAGCCATCGCCAGCGACATATGAGGTCTGCACTTTCCAAAATAACCGCAAAATTCAATTCCACACAGGCCAAAGCTGGAGTGCGCGCCACAGAGCACACACACACACACCAAATCCATATTTGCTTTTGTATATGTATGTATGCACAAGTATACTTGCAACATGCATGTGGCAAGTGACAACTGCCAAAAGAGCTGCCACTGGCAATTGCCCAGTGCAGTAATATTTTCAAGGAAATTAAAAAGCGCTTCAAATAAAACTATTATGTGCGCACATGTTTGTGTGTGTGTGTGTGTGCTTGAGAGTTTGTGGGGCGCAGCAGTGCCGGGAAATGGCATAGAATTGAGGAAGTACCGAAACGTGACCACAAGCGTCGGTACTTCATCCGCAGCGGGTGCCATCTCGCTCTAACTAGATTGCGCATCGCTCTTCTCCCACTCTTCCTCTTCTCTCCACCCACCCCTTCTTGCGCCTGCTCGACAGCTGCTTCGCCTGCATTTTCAGCCCCAAATTAGCATATTCGTTTTGTGCTCGCGTCGGGTATTTGGCAGCGCTATGCTGCATTTAATGCGCCGGCTGCAGGATGACTGCCAGCGCAGCGAGGTTTTGTGGCCGGCTTTGGCTCGGTCAGCGACTTTGGCTGTGTGCGTGTTTTTCGTGTTGCACGCTGCTGTAGTTGCAGTTTTAGCCGCTTTGCATTGGAATTGGCTTCAGCGTTAAACGAGCTGAAATGGCACACGCACTCATACACACATACCCACATGCTTATAACGGGTGATTTTTTGAGGTTAGGATTTTCATGCATTAGTATTTGACAGATCACGTGGGGATTTCATACATGGTGTCAAAGAGAAAGCTGCTCAGTATGCTTTGACAATTTCATCATGAATAGACTTACTAACGATCAACGCTTGCAAATCATTGAATTTTAATTACCAAAATCAGTGTTCGGTTCGAACATGTGTTTCGCGCTTTATTTTGTTCAGCGATGAGGCTCCCCCCCCAAATTTCTGGTTTGAATGTGGCTACGTAAATAAGGCAAAATTGCCGCATTTGGGGTGAAGAGCAACCAGAAGCCGTTCAAGAACTGCCCATGCATCCCGAAAAATGCACTGTTTGGTGTGGTTTTGGTACGCTGGTGGAATCATTGGACCGTATTTTTCAAAAAAAAAGATGCTGTTGGACGCAACGTTACTTACACGGTGAATTGCGATCGCTTATCGTTCGATGCTTAAACACCACTTTTTGTTGCCAAAATGGAAGAACTGAACTTGGGTTGACATGTGTTTTCAACAAGATGGCGCTACATTGCCACACAGCTCGCGATTCTATGGCCATTTTGAGGAAACTTCGGACAACAATTCATCTCAAAAATGGACCCGTAAGTTGGCCCCAAGATCATGCGATTTAACGCCTTTAGACTATTTTTTTTGTGGGCTATAACGTCAAGTACTAAAGTCTACAGAAATAGCCAGCAACTATCCAGCTTTGGAAGACAACATTTCCGAAGAAATCGGGGCTATATTCCGGCCGAAATGCTCGAAAAAGTTGCCCAAAATTGGACTTTCCGAATGGACCACCTAAGACGCAGCCGCCGGTCAACATTTAAATGAAATTATCTTCAAAAAGTAAATGTCATGAACCATCTAACGTTTCAAATAAAGAACCGATGAGATTTTGCACATTTTATGCGTTTTTTTTTTGTTAAAAAAGTTCTCAAGCTCTTAAAAAAATCACCCTTATTTTCTAATAAACCTTCATGGACGCGTATGTATGTATGTATGAATGAATGTATGTATGAATGTTTGTATGTATGTATGTATGTATGTATGTGTGTGTTTAGCTGATCCAATAGCTTTTTGCATTTGCCTGCCACTGCTGGCATGCACTGTGGTAAATCTTTTCTCTGATTACCGCAAAGCTCGTGCACACAGAGTAGCTATTTGAGCTTTGCAGCGGTGGATAAATGTCCGCCAATGCACTTTTCGGTCGAAGCATTTTCGCTTCGATGCCAGGCAAATATCACAATATGGAGGGGGGAGAGGCAATTATTTGATAAGCTCGGTGTACACGTGTAGATAACGCAAATGGCAAATGCAATATTTAGAATAAATTGAATTTTAGAAAATGTGCAGCTAAAAGCTTCAGTCAAAGCTCATATCTCTTAGTCTTTTCTGTCACTTTCTCCATTGTTCTCACTTTAAACCAAAATCAAGGACATTTTGAGGTATTTTTGGAAATTTATCCAGAAAACTGTATATTATTTGAGGTTATATTATGGACAATATGAGACCCTACAAAGCGTATTTAGTAAAAGATCAGTGGGACGAGCTGAGACGATTTACCCACGTCCTTCTGTCTGTCCGTCTGTCTGTCATAAGAACTGGTCTCAGTTTGTGAAATATCAATCTGAAATTTAGCATACGCCCATTTCTTCTCAGGAAGCTGCTCATTAGTCAGAACTACCGATATCAAACCACTGCAGCATATAGCTGCCATACAAACGGAGCGATCGAGATCAAGTGCTTGCGTGGAAAACTTCTTTACTTCACGAGATATTAGCACGAAACTTGCCATGGATTATTGTCGAAGGTCACGCTACCTCCAAACATATTGTTCAGATCGAATGTCTTTAACATATCTTCTTCTTCTTCTTTATTAGCGTAGACACCGCTTACGCGTTTATAGCCGAGTTCACAACAGCGTGCCAGCCTTTTCTTCTTTGCGCTATTCCAATTCGAGAAGGCAAGTGCAGCCAAGTCCTACTCCACCTGGTCTCTTCCCTGCTTCCACCGGCAGATACTGAATCGAAGACCTTGAAAGCTGAAGTATTCTTTTCCATCCATCCGAACAACATGGCCTAGCCAGCGCAGCCGCGGTCTCTGGATTCTTCGTTCACTTCCCATATGGTTACTCGGTGCGAAGTATCACTTGTTGGAAAGGGTTATTATGCGTTGGTTTTCGAGGCTGATATTATTGTTGGGTTTGTGTTGGTGCTGATTCCAAGACTGACCAAATTATCTACGGCATCAAAATTATGATGGTCCACAGTGACGTGCGAACCAAGTCGCAAATGCGAAGACTTTTTGTTTGATGACAGGAAGTATTTCGTCTTGCCTTCGTTCCCCCCAAACCCATTTGCTTCGTTACCTTATCCATTCTTGAGAAAGCAATACTAACGGCTACTCGCGAATTTCGGCATGCTTCCTTTTTTGCTGCATATGCGTCTCGCTTCCCTCTGCAACTCTCGATTTCTATCCCATAGTACATAGTCACTCTGCTTTTTCTCCACTGCGACACGACAGTCCTCGTTGTACCAGCTGTTTTTTCGACCTTTACGAAAACCAATGGTAGCATACATACTGCAAACTGAGGCCAATCCAGAATTGTATGTTTTACTCTGTCTGTGGTAGGATTGGATGAAAGCCGTCTATCATGACAATCCTATGCGGCTACACTCTAAATTTTAACATGGAATGAGAACAATCGGACGGTTCGAAGGTAGTAATCGTCCAGAAGTGACCAGCCTTGGCCAATAGGAGATTAATTGTATTCCATTAAGATAACGTAAATCCAGACTGATGATGACTCGCCAAAAGTTCGGGGTACTTAGACGGAAGGTTCTTATGGATCCACATTATAGTCCAAATCTGGCGCCAATTTGCTTACTACGAGAGTTAAGAAGAAAATGCTGTCGTTATATGAGTTAGAAGAAAGTAAGTCATCACAGGATCACATTATTATTTAATAAGCTTGATCTGATTTTTAACAGATATCTACTCTTTCTTTAAAAAACTGATGAACAAAATCACAAAAAACAGAGTTCTGAATCCAGCCAAACATTTTACCGACTGCCCTGAGATTAGCAAAGTATTTGGACTAGTAATGTCTTTCCGTCTTCAGGTTGCAAAATGTTTAACACTACTAATATATTATTTACTATGGTAGAAGGCTTAGGAAGCCTTCAGTAGGCGCCAAAGTTCCTGAAACTCGCGAAACCGATTGTAACAGTCAAGAGCCTATGGAGTGGATTTGAAAAAATACAGATATCATTACTTTATACATGTTTGAGAGCTTGCCAAACCGCAGGAAGTCCCAAAGTTTCTGAAACTCGTGATTCTGATATTCGCAAGTTGGTGTGCATGGAATCGTTCTCAAGTACAAATACTATTATTTTAAACGCGGTAGAAGGTCTTCCCAACCGGATAACCGAAGATCGTGAAACTTCTTGGTGCCGATATTCACAGATGAGAGTCCATGGACTCGAACTCAGATATACTGACACAATTATTTGAAAGTTGAAACCCGCCCTCCCATAAGTTCCAGAAACTCATGATACAGACATTAAAGATGATGATATAAAGTTCCCTACCAGCAGTTCCAGTCATGATACGGACATTCAGAAATTTAGGTTGCAAAGCCCCCTACCAGATGTTCCTGAGTTCCCCCTACTCATGATGCGGCTATTCAGGTATGAGGATCTATTGGCTCAATCTCAAAGATATACATATATTATACCATTATTTGAATCATGACAGAAAGCCTTCCGTACCGCAGGAGGTTCCGAAGTGTCTGAAACTCGTGTTACCGATCCAATTATTTGAATCAAAGTAGAAATTTCAACATTCAAGAAAAACTTAAAATTCTCTCGAACCGATGTTCCTAAGTTTCATGATAGGGATATTCATAGAAGACTCTTTGGAGTCGATCTCAGAGATACAGTTACCATTATTTTAATCATTGTTGAAAGCATTCTGAACCGTAGGAGGTTCCGATGTTTCTGAATCTCGCAATACCGATTGTGGCAGGTGAGGATCTGCGGTCCATGGAGAAATCGGATAGATACAGGGTGAGTTTTACTTAACTGAAAGGGAATATATCATGCTTACGCTTTCTTCCCATTCCTTAAACCTGTGAATATTTATATTCATCTAACTTTTTTTCATTTTGAAAAATTTGTACTCCGAAGAAATGCAAGAGGGGTTAAGCAAAAATATGGCTCTGTGTTTTAACTTTTAATCTCAACAGTTCTGAATGTACATTTCCAGCCTAAATTTTAATTTTTCTGTCGAAGTATCCACATGTAACGGCATCTCGGTAAGCGTCTCCCTACATTGGTATGGTATTTGCTGTAAAGTTCGGGTAAACAAATGTCTCTGGTTAAATCTTAAACGTGTTCGCCATTAGCACAATAACCGCAAAATTTCAACTAACCTCCAAGTACTGTGTACGCTGGCCGCTCACATGCAACCCTGCGCACCGCAATCAAAGCGTCGTACATTTACATTTGCCCAACCGACAACTAGAAACTTGGGAAGTATCTAGACAACTCCAAGTAAGTTAGTGTGTATGTGAATATTTGTGGCTGTGTGAGTGTGTGTGCAACATTAGTGGCAACGCTCAAGCAAAGGTGAATGAATAGTCGTCAGTGGCGCTGCGGTCGGGCTGGTCGAGCTGCGAGGCAGCCAGCTAGTCGGCCGCACAACCGCATTCGCCGACTGTAATTTGCAACTTGAGTTGTCCTCCGGCGCCTGCCAGCTACTGCAAATGAGCAAAACTCCAACACACATACACATGAATGTACATGTAATAATTTGAGTGCGAATGCATGTGTGTGCGCGTGTGGAAGTTGTATGTAGTTGGCAGTGCAAAGGGTTGTGTTGGCCACGGCATGACCGTAACTTTCAACTTTCAACTTCGCTATGGACAATTCCGTTTGCGGTATAAACAACGCTTCAGCATTCGGTTTTGCCGCAGGCGTTCGCTGTTTGTATGTATGTGTGGGTGCATCACTTTGTAATTACTGCGGCGTATACGTAATGTGGCAGTGAAATGGAGTTCTAGTAGTGCAAACTCATCTTTTAAGTGTTTGTGTGTGTGTTCGCTTGTCTTACCACATTTATCGTTGTAGTTGTTTTTGTTTTTAGTCGCTTTTTTGTTTGTTTGTTGCTCGGCAAGCAGTTCTTTGTATGTTGCAATTTCAGTGAATCTCATTTTGTAATGTTTTCCTGCCAACAACACCAGCAACAATGATAACGCTGATGTAACTCGCTAGTTTGTTGCTGACTCAAACTTTTGTAGCGCTGCAACGCGTTTGTCGTGGGCGCTTGGTCTAGACTAGTCATTTTTATCTACCCTTAAATAGTAATGGCAATCGAAATTAGTTGAGTGAAAATTGTAATAAAAACTGCAGTATAAAATTTCGGGATCCCGAAGTATTATAGTAAAGATTTCGGGACCCCGAAATAGGAATTTAGTTAGACTATTTATGTGTCGAAAAACTGCATTATAATTTTCGAGATCCCGAAATCTTAACCTTAATAGTTCGGGATCCCGAAAATTCTGCAAAGTTTTTGCTATGTTTGTAGTATTGAAAAAGAGATATTTCATTTTGTATCACTTTAACTTTCCGCATAAATCCTTAAAGAAGTGTAACATTTGTGCTATTGTATCAGCCATAGCAATTCGGGGTCCCGCAAATTCACAAAAGTTTTAAAATGACTACAATATTGAAAATTACGTTTTTTGTGTTTCAAGATGTTTGGAAATGTATGCTAATACCTCAACAATAGTAGTTCGGGATCCCGAAAGTACACAAAAGTGATTGAAATATCTTATCCCTCATTCCTTAAAGCCGCCTGCACAGCTGTGGAATGGATCAATACTTCTTGCATTTAGTAAGTTCATGGACATAAGACTATCGCATTTCTGTATTCAAATTGGCGATGGTTCTATAGAACATATTATTCGAACTGTGGCGGAAAAACTCCTGGACTTAGTGGGTACTAAACTTCTCTAGAATCGCACAACTCATTTTTATTTGGAAAGAGTGAGTTTATGGATTGTATTTTAAAGATACTCGAACAAACAAACTGGATATGGGTTTTTTTTACTCTATAGAGAAATCCGAAAGGTTGGAAATAATAAACTTAAGACTCTTTCGTAATAATATCCACACTTTTATAAAATCACGTTGAGTGGAAGTTTTAGGTAAAAAGATAGGATAATATGAAGGCATCATTAAAGTTCTTGTCTCTGGACCATAGATCTTCCCGAATATAATTTTGCCTTTCTTATAACAATGGGAAGGGTTACGGAAGTCATATATAGGGCCAAGAGAAAAAAAATAAGATTTGAACAAGTTCTTCAAGTGCTGCTTAAGCAAGTTTTCCGCAAAGAAATGTGTCAAGTCTTAGTACCAAAGTGTGGGATGAACATAAAAAACTACTAAAACTAACGGGTGATCCAAGTGGAAGTCCTTTTTTCAATTATGATTTCAACTTATGGTCAACGCAATCGGCCTACTGAATGTACTATTCGCAACACCATCCCTATCTTGAGCCTCAGCATTCATTAATGGATAATATTCGACCGATCACGTCCAGCAGCTGGTAAGAATATACAGTAGCCGCCGCTGAGAGTGTATACAAAGACTGCGAAGAGTCGATTCGGCACCGTTCGCAGTAACTCGGACTGATGTATGGAACAACTTGGCCAATTTTACAACGAGATCTTAAATTGAAAGCATAGAAAATAAAGTTTGAGTACGAACTGAAGCTGCTCGACCTTCTCAAGCGACATCGCTTCGCTCTATGGGGTCTTGAAAAATTTAAATAAGATCCGAAGTTTTCAAATTTTGTTCAGCAATGAGGCCTATTTCTGGCTCAATGAGTATGCAAACAAGCCAAATTTTGCATTTGGAATGAATAGCAACTAGAAGAGATTCAAGTGGTGCCATTTCATTCAAAAAACAACGGTTTGGTGTGGTTTGTGGGCCCGTCAAGTCATCGGTCGACATTTCTTCAAGAATTATGCCGGTGAGAACGTAACGGCCAATGGCGACCGTTATAGCGAAATTGAAGCTCGTGATCTCGGCGTCATTTGCTTTCAACAAGACGACGCCACTTCCCACACATCGCATTAATTAATGGATTTACATCACGTCACGTCGATCACGTTTTGGGCCGGTCAATTGTCCAACAACTGTTAGACTTTTTCCTGTGGAGACATGTAAGGTCTAAGGTTTATGCGGACAATCCCCGCTTAGGCCTTGGAGAAAAACATCAAGAGTTTCATTCGCCAGTTACTAGAACGAGTCATCGGAAATTGGACTCAACGGATGGAGACGCAGCCGCGGCCAACATTTGAAAGAGATAATCCTCAAAAACTAAATGTCCATGTCCAGAATGATCTTTGGAATGACAATAAACATTTTCTGTTTATTCTTTGAAGAAGTAAGGAACCTCGAAATGGATCACCTTTGAAATATAATCAATTTAAGCGTCATATCAAGCAGGCAGTAGAGAAGGCGAGCAACGATAGTTGGTTCAGTCATGGCCGCTCATCTGTGTATATACGTGTACTAGTCCCTCAGTTTTTGACGTATAGATCCGATATTTGTTAGAACCGTCACTATCGGACCACTATTCTATAGCTGCCATGCAAACTGATCGGTCGAAATGAAGATAAAGATCTTGATATACCAGTTTTTGTTATGAGAAATGCATCTATGAAGGGTTTTATAACTAACATTTCTGGTTTTATTTTCAAACTTCCTTCTCGAAAATACGAAATATAGTATGCTCATTTTAACGCCGAAATTTCGGGATTGTCATAGACCAGCCACCTTCCACCAGCCGGCATTGAGGTAGGTCCCAGAGTTTTAGTGACTGTGCGGTTGGAACCACAAAAACTTTTCACATTGCGCCAGTGGCAACATTTTGCAACTATGCAACAAAAAAGCAAGCACATATGACTGTATGTGTGCATCGAAGCACTGTATCTATGCGTGGAAATGCAGAAAATGCAAGAAAAAAATTTGATTTTCCCCACGCAATGCTACTCCCTTTTTAAATAACCTCAAACCTAAATATAATTAAATGGCTACGCTTTGACCTTTCGCCCATCTTTCGCTTAACCGAGACACAAACACATATATATATATATATACATACATACACACATATGTAGAACTGTAACACTTCTGTGTTGTGGTTGCTAATGTTTATTTGTACATTTGTTGCTGGGCTACAAGCAAGCGGCGCAAAAGTTCCGCAACACCCACAAGTACCCCTTCTGAAGTGTCTGCATGTGTGTGTTGCTTGAGTGTGCATGTAGTTGTTACTTCGTGTAGGTAAATTAGCTACTTTGCCAAAAATACTACGCCGCTTCACTTCGCTTCTTGCTGCTCGGCCAAGTCCCGTTCCGAATTGTGTTTACGAAAATGCTTTTTTGTGCAAATATTTGTTGGTTGCGTCGCTTGGAGAGCTTTTGTATGACCCTTGCTTGTGTTTGCCGGGACTTGTAGTGGCACCTTTTTGGCTGTGTTAGTAAGATAAATAGGCATTGTAAATGATTACAAGTGTTTTTCTTGTATAAATATTTATCTGGAAATAACCAAAGTCAAGCAGTGCACAAAGTGTGCAAAGACACTAAAACATACACACATTGAAAACACATATTTTGGTCGTTGTTTTCTGGGCACTCGTGTAATTGAAAATTGAATTTCAGGTGAGCCGGCATTTTAAACACGAAAGAAGCGTCGTTTGTGGTAGCTAATGATATTTTAATGGTGTAGTTGGAAAGAATACCCATAATTTTGCTATAAAAAAATAATTGAATCATGTTTGTATCTGCTTTATAGGGTCTTCGATGTTTCCATCTAGATATTACAGACTTCGTGGTTAAATTAATATTCCTTGTTCAGGGTATAAAAATAACTAAAAGATGTGTGTAATTCAGCCACACTGGGAAATAGCTTGCCATCATACAGTATCTTTAATTAGACACCACCACTTTCGACAATATCTCCTCAGAGAAATAGAGAACATTAAAGGTACTTCAGCTCTTTTTTCTCTACAACAGCACATTTGGATATGGATTCCACACTAAAACAACTCAAAAAAGAATCGAAGAAATTCCAATGTATTAAACTATCGCCTCCATTTATTCGAGGCCTTAGCGAAAACTTTGAGTTATTGATACGACACTCGGCTGTGAGAAAGTAATGTATTATAAATGAGTTAAGTGGAATACCAAGAGTTATCCACATAGCATTTAAGAAGTCATTAGACCCTAACAAAACGTGACCCAGAGTCATTTACTTAGTGACAGACTAAGGAAATTGGTAAGTTTCACTCACATTCAAGTTGATCATAATGGAATCCTTATCAAATACTCCTACGGTAGGCAAGATTACAGGTTGAATTTCAAGAAATGTATGCTTTTGATTTTTTGATCAAGTTATGTAAGGAAAGACAGCTACAATGAGAAAGAAAGCTACTGTTTAGATCTTTGTAGAAACGTCAGAAATGGACTGCATGCAGATATCTCCTTTTTATTTTATACTAACCTCGACTGGCATATACGGAGAGGAATTAGCGATAGAGCATTTATTTTTTGAAGATTGTCTCTTTCAAATGTTGGCCGCGGCTACGTCTCCATCCGTTGAGTCCAATTTTCGATGACTCGTTCGAGCATCTCGACTGGTAACTGACTCTTGATGTTTTTCTCCAAGACCTGAATAGAAGCGGGAATGTCCGCATAGACTTTAGACTTTACATATCTCTACAGAAAAAAGTTTTATGTGAATAAAACGATCCTGGTGGTCAATCGATGAGTGGGAAGTGACGCCGTCTTGTTGAAACCAAATGTCACCGAGATCACCAAAGTGTTGTTTTTTCTGGAAAATGCTAGCTCTTGAAACTCTTCAGATTACTCTTCGTCCCAGCTGCAGCTATTTTGCTTGTTACTCATTGAGACAGAAATGGGCCTCATCGCTGAACAAACTTTTGCTCGAAAACGTCGGATCTTCTTGGACCTTTTGTACTTTCTTTTTTAGAATCTAAGTTAATACAACTATGTCAGATGAACCCGCGCTTTGTGAAAGAAGTGGCGTTAATGTTACGATCCAGATATACTCACTTAAAGATCATTCTCTAATCGTAACAAGGAGTTTCTGAGCCGGTTGAGGAGGGAATGCAAGCGTGTGTGTTTGAGATCAAACGGGTACATGAATGTTTCTTTCAAAGGAAGGGGTATTGAAATATACAATTTCAAAAAAATCCAGAACTCCTAGGAAGAAAGCGCCTGATATCTGGTGTATAACCCAAAGAAACGAAAAAATAAAACAACTTTAGCCCAATTAAAGCCATATATATTTTATAGTTTTCTGCTTTAAATATAAGTAGATTAAATACACTTCATAACTTCACCACTCTCGCTCCCCAAGAAATGCACTCCGCATTCATCAGAGATGCAGAAAAAAATTAAAAGTTAATGACTAGGTGTTAATGACAGCACAATTTCCACTGAATACCTAAGACAATTGCATGCGGAATGTTTAGGTTTATGAACCCAAAAAACCCGAACTCACTCGCACATGCCCGCAGATAGTGCATTAGCGTCTTTTGTGCGAAAGCAACTGCAGCAGCAACAACAACAATAGCAACGAGCTGACACTTGCCAACGCCATTGCACTTTGACTTTCTGCACAATTTGCTGCTGCCTCAGTTTTATTTAAATAACTACTAACACACACACACACACCCGCACACACTTGCAGCACTTTGAACAATTAAGGAAAATTGTCATAAATGCCAGAATAAGCCCGGCAAGCCTATGCAATGCTGCATAGAAATATATAAGTGCGGATGTGTTGGGGAAACATCAGTGCCAGCAGATAGGCAATAGGTTAGATACTCCGGCAACGGTCGTCGCAAAGGCCATTAGACACAGAAGAAACGGAAATAGCAGCAGCAGCAGCGGCGGCAGAAGAATCAGCAATACTTTGCAGTTAGCATTTCCCCCCGTTTCTGAGCCATTTAACATTTTTAATTGCAGCGAGTGATTAAAGGAGTGTATGCTTAGCGTTTGTCGGTGTAGAAAGGGTGCGGCAATATGGGTCAGTTAACCATGATTTAATTTGTTTTTTGATCAGATCGACTAAATTACCTATTTTCTTATTGATCCTACAGGCTTTATACCCTGGTTCTTAAGCCATGTTGATTTTCGAAGCGTCACCAGAGACAATTTCGCTAAATGGGATCTCAAGCTTCAAGTAAAGATCAGCCAAGGATCTGGACCAAGCGATATTGAAGATTTTTTCAAGTGATCTTTCCTAAAAATCAGTTATTAAGATAGTACTAAGGACTGCTGTTGGGATAATGTTGCTTTTCGCACATCACCGGAAACAATTCTGCTAGATCTGGCTTGCCTCTTCAGTTTCAAATGTCTGAAACTGTCATATCGCGAATTCTTTAAGACACTTTCCTGTTATGTCCGTAAAAACGAAATGTTTGGGCCGGAAACTCTGCATCATAAGATCTTCCCTCAGTGACTGGATATTGTCCCCATCCATATCTTTCATTTTTATCAAGCTCGAATTCATTAGTTTATAGAACTGTCGACGATGATAACCTCATGACGACCTTTCCTTAAAGTACCAATTTCTGACGCCTTTGGTAGGGAGCTCTCCAACAATCTTAGCTTTAGGCTGACGGACTGTAATGTTTTTCAGACAGAAGTGGCTTTTATTAAGGAGGCTGTAGCCCTACTGCCACGAAGAACAGTTCTTTCTGAGAAAGGAGCTGCAATTCTAGTGCGAGCGCTAACTGTGCGTTTGAAGTTAGTCAAGAAGTGTCTGTGCTCAATTGAAGTAGCATCAAGCTACTTTATCACCAGACTCGTTTGGGTGGCTGGTCATAGCGGAATCGCTGGCAACTGCCGAGCCGATGAGCTAGCCATAAGGGCACACTTATCCCGCTCACATCAGTATATAGAGAAAAGTTGGATCTCTACTGCGTTTTAAACTGTAGCGTGCGCTTAGCAGGCGCTGGTCGACGACCAGCTCGCTTGCTACTGCGAGATCCTTCTAGCATAAGTTGGAACATAAGAGATCGACTGCACTACTTGCCTTGAGCTAAGTTCATATTGCCGTTGAAAATCGTTGAAAATCTTACTGGATACTGTCCAATAGGCATTAATGCATGCCAAAAATCTTGTCGGACGCTAGTTATATAAGTTTTACTCGTACGTAGGTAAGGTGAAAACATCCAGACAGTCTCCTATAGACAGTCTAATCTTACCCTCAGTGAACCAGAAGGCATAGCCGAAGCTGAAATTAGCCATCTCAACAACTTTGTGACGGGTTCAAAGCGTTTTGACGACGTTCTAAGCTGTCCGAGATCTTGGCCATCAGTCCGAAACTGTATAGAAGCTCAACTGGTAGTTGGGTGCCGGACTCAAAGTACGGCAGAGGTTTTAGATAGGCCTCGAATCCTACCAAAGTGGTTAGTGTGTCTATTCTACACTGCCCTGATCTACGCACTGATTTGATCCATGAACATTGTTCGGGTGTGATCCCTCTTGCAAGGTACTCCATCAGGTTTCCGGAATGTCCGTTCTTACGTGGAACAACATCGGTTCCACTACTCGAACTCCCACATCAGTTTAACCTTATATGAGTAGAATAAGTGGTCTGACATTTCTTTAACTAATGTTAGCTGGACAAATTTCAACTCCATAGGACTTCCTTTTCGGACTCCCTTTCGTCTGACATTAGCCACTAATAACAGTCCTGTAAACTAAAGTTGAGACAGCCGCCCAAAAACGTTAGATTCTTAATGACGCACAAAACCAATGACCCATCCCACCTAGAGCACCCTTTATCAAAGGCTTACTTTAGCCATGTTTAGTGCGAAATGTATGTGAATGTAGTTGTGCAGGTGCGTAAATTATGCAGCATTGCAGTTTTACCGTTTTGAGTTTGCCGCCTTGATGTTTTGTGGCTTACAAAACGTTTTCACATTTTACCTTGCTCCGTATTAGTGCATACTTTTAGGCTGCGGCCAAACTGTCTAACTACCATTGCTGGCAGTGTAATTATGCGGCTAATAGCTGTGAGGCAGTTAAGTTGAGCGTAGAAATCATAATTCAGCGAAAATTGTGGATAAACTTAATGACAACACTTGTGCGACTAAAGTGACTTCGTGAACTCTTAAAAGTATGTTAAAAGCATTGTTTCAGTTCTGGAAAGTATGTCGGAAATTGTTTTTCTTAATGATGTCGGTCGGGTTTCGGCGTTAGAGATAATTTTGTTTTTAATTGTATCACGTGTTATGGACGTTTTCTTCTTGGATGTCAGTAAATTTGTTTATTCGGGGGTTTCAGTTTTACAATATTTTTAAAAAAGTAAAAACTATTAACTTCAATTGCAACGAACTGTGGGAAAACTATGAGTGCGATTCCGATCAACGAGTATTAACGGTGATTACTCGATTTCTTTTTAAATCAAATATTTCCAATTCAGTCTATCCAATAAATTGTTTGAAATACTATTCCAATAAACTCTTATAATAATAGAGATACAGTTTGTTTAAGTTCGGCATAGAATTCTATTATCGCCTTCTTAAAGGCTATTTCACCGATTTGATCTTTGTAAAATAGAGTTATTTAGACGTTATTGAGAACTTGGTTTCTAGATAACATTGTTTTTAGACACATTGGCAGATAGTTGGAGCTGGATCTGGGTTGTATCTTCATTAAACCCCAACCAAATATTTGGGATAGTCGCCTTGGGAGCTCTTCAAGGCTATTTCTAGTTATCTCTTTGAAAAAAAAATTTTTATGCTACGAGTTTTGACAATTAAGTAGTGAGACCGATTTTATTGCTGCGCTTGCGATAAACCTGTGACCTGTGTCCCTTTCACTTTTTCCGGCATCGCTCCCCTCTCCACTGATATATGTACCATCGCTCTAGCTTGTTTAGTTCGCCTGCTGCGTCAAGTTGAGTAGTCGTGTGTTTGTAGTGTTCGTCAAGAATATGGAAAAACGAAATCAAGAGCAACGCGTCGTGATTTAAAATTTTGCGCCAGATTGGGCGAAACAGCTTCGGAAACGTACGCTAAAATTGGAAGAGTGTATTTTGATAGTGCTCTTAGTCGGAAACCAAACGCCAAAGCTCACTATGGTTGTCTCCGCGCGCCCCCCGCCCGAAAACAGCTCGCATAAGCAAGTCGAAGGTGAAAACGATGATTATTGCCTTTTTTGATAGCCGTGGAATCGTCCACAAAGAAAACTGTGAATCAAGTCTACTATTGCCAAGTACTCAAAAGATTGCGAAAACGAGTCAGCAGGGTGCGCCCAGACATCGCTCGTAACTGGATCCTTCATCACGACAACGCGCCGTCCACACCGTCCAAGTATTTGGCCTCTAAAGAGATCGCCGTGTTGCAACAGCCGCCTTATTCGCCCGACATATCACCCTGTGACTTTTTTTTGTTTCCTAAAACAAAATCGGTGGTCAAAGAAACCCATTTTGAATCGATTACGGACATCCAGGCGGCCGTGGCGAGGATACTCGCGGACATCCCAGTCGAAGCGTTCCAGAACTGTTACGAAGCATGGAAAACGCGCTGGAATCGCTGTATAGCTGCCCAAGGGGACTACTTTGAAGGGGATGGCAGAGTTGTAGAATAATTTTCAAATATACGGTTTTTATGGAATCAGTCTCATTACTTAATTGTCATACCTCGTAAATTGACATTTTGATGTGGTTTTTGCTCTGGTGGAATTATCGATCAGTACTTCATTCGAAAGTTGTAGCTGGTGATACCGTTACTGTCAATGAAGAGCGTTATAGAACGATGATAAACTACTTTTCATGGCCTCAATTGCAAGAAGTTTCCAACAAGACAGGGCTACGTGCCACACAGCACGTGCAACAACTAAATTATTGCGAGAAAAGTTTGAAGATTCGATTATTTCAAGAAAATTTTACATTTAAGGGCCTTCAAGAAGTTGTGATTTAACACCTAAATTGTCTAAAACCTGGAAAATCGTGGAAACATATATAAGTTATCAAAAAAGCTAAATCCATAAGCAAATTCGTCTTTCCATATGTTTACAAAAAAAGTTCAGAAGTGTTCAATGTCTTTGCTTCAATTTGAGTTAACACAGATTTCCTCAAACACATGTGCATACCCAAAATCCGTATCAAATTTTACTTAGACTTATAAATATTTTATAAAACACCTGTATGTAGGTATGTATACTTAAATGTGTGTCGGAGAAGTATTACAGTCTTATGAATAAAATACGCATACAACAGTTGGTTGCCACACTCACTCGATATATGTGAAGGGAAGAAAATGTATTTAATACTTGCATTGTTGTTGTGTTACTCAGCAAGTATTATCAGTAAGTATATTTTAAATATTAATGACATGTTAACTGCAAAAATTTACAAATTTCACATAAACACACAATCACTTTCATTTATCACTCACACACATGCGCGCACACCCACATACTCCCACTTATAAATATATTTGCATAAAAGCATGTGTTGTTGCTATGTTTTTTAGTTCAGAAGTGTAGCTTGAGTGTGGTAGCCCCAGTAGGGAATGTAGCAGTTAGTAATACTCTTTTGAGAAAAGTTTTTAAAGGTTACGTATACCACCGTATTACCCTAAAAATAATTATTTTATTTGCAAGAATTAAAGTTCGATCAAAAAAATACATATTACGTGTGTGGAATCGTTGCGGATGTTGTAAAAGGCATACGTTGATTCAGTTTTATCAAAAACCTAAGACATGCCTCGTTCCGGACGACCTTCGAAACCTTCAACTGATAAAAATATTAAAAAAGCGAAAGATATGATACTTGAAATTGTCCGGCAAGTGTTAGAGAGATGGCAAAATAACTTGAAATCATTCGCGATTTCGTTCGAATGATTGTGGTGGATGTGAAACACGTTCTTGCTAGAAAAAGTACCATAAACAGGTTTCTTGGACATGCTTGATAGTGCAAATTTCGATCGCACATTCATAGAGAATATTATAACCGATGAGACATGGGTTTATGTGAAGTCAACAATCATCGGAATGGAGAGCAAAAAACGAGTTGAAACCAAAAGAACCACGTCAAAGAGGCTCAAAAATCATGGTGAAGCTCATTGGTTTTTTGATATTCATGGTTTGGTGCATAATGAATTTGTTCTGGAGGGAAAGACGGTCAATAAGGAGTTATATTTAACCGTATTCAGGCGTTCGAACATGGATTTTACACGATAATAATGCACCATCCCGTCGATCCACGATGTGACCAAATTGAGTTTCGAAGAAATAAAACAAAATTCGCTGAAGGTGCTGACGGCCATCCCAAAAAGTCCTTGTAAAAAGTGCTTCGAGGACTGGAAAAATCATTGGCATAAGTGTATTACGTCCTGTGGGGATTAGCAATCTGATTATCGATCCACAACTTCACACACTATATGTACGACTATTTCCTCTTCCCAGACTCAATAAGTGGTTTCCTGGAAAAGGAACTCATTTAAGTGAGGAGGTCAAAATGTACTCAAGCCCTTACTTGGAAGGCTTCGAAGGTTCACACTACCGAAACAGAAATGTTAGAGGACCGTTTCGACAAATACTTGCTCTCATATTTGTTTTACGGATTTGTGTCAAGGTTTGTCAATATTTTCAGTAAGGTTTGCCATTTTATCATGTCATGTTTCACTTGGGTACAACACTGACAAATTGTCCAAAACTATTACGCAAATTCACATTCTCCGGTGACTATTGTAAGAGCTTTTCGCGCAGAACACGGTATTCTCAGTTGAGGCCAATTTCTGGCTTAATGGTTTTGTCAACCAACTAAATTGTCGCTATTGGGTGGTTCAGAAAACGCAATTGCATTCCCAAAAATTTAATGTTTGGTACGGTTATGGCGGCATCATCGGGCACATTAGGTACGGCATGTAATTACCATCAACCAAGAGCGTTATAACACGATGTTGATCGATATTTTTCCCTCGGAGTTTGATGAAATCGACGCCATCGAGCTCTAATTTCAACAAGATGGTGCGCTGCCTGATCTTTCACGTTTAAACATAGACATACGCGAACTGGTCCCTTAGTGTTTAAGATTTCCATTTGAAATTTTGCAAACCTACAGTTTTTCCCAAGAAGTTGCTCTTTTGTCGAAACCGTCAACATCGAACCACTCTAGTATGAAGTTAGTTGCCATACAAGCTGATCGATCAATATCAAGTGCTTCCATTATAGGCTTTATTATTTGTAGAGAAATTTTCACGGATTTTTGCATAGATTATCCCACAAAACAAATATGAAGGAAAATTTCCGACTAATGTGCATAGGCACCTATGTGAGGTGTCCTGTTTACTGATTTGAGCTCACAAATTTTCCATGACGCACAGCTATTTCTGTCATTTTAATAGATGGTGGTGGTTTAACCCCTACACTGCTTGACTATAACATAAAAAATCGTACGCTTTAGGACATTTTTGCTGTCATTTTCGGCTTTAGCAACCAAAAATTAGCAAGAAACGGCCTCTAACATCACAGCCGCAAAATGTCTGTTAACTGGTGTATTGTCCAAGGCAAGGCTATAACCTAAGAATAAATTGTTCAGATTGCACAACTGACCGATCAAAATCAAAATGAAGATCTCTTTAAAAAATTTTATGTTAACGGATGATTCCAAGCGACATCACTTCGCACTATGGGCTATTGAAAAGTGCCAAGAAGATCACACGTCTTCTTGTCAAATTTTGTTCAGCGATGAGACCCATTTCTGGCCCAATGGGTATGTAAACAAACAAAATTGCCGCACCTGCGACGAAAAGCACCCTGAAGAGATTCAAAAGCTGCCACATAATCCAGAAAAAACAAAGAACGCCGGTGAGAACGTATTCGTCAATGGCGACCACCATCGCACCATGATAACCTATTATTTGATGCCTGAAATTAAGGTCGTGATGTCGGCGAAAATCGCACATGTAATTAATTCGCCAGTTACCAGTCGAAATGCTCGAACGAGTAATTGAAAATTGGACTACACGGGCGGACCATATGAGGCGTATCCGCGGTCAACATTTGAAAGAGATAATCTTCAAAAAATTAATGTCAAGAACGTTCTTTCGAATTATAATAAACTTCCCCACTAAATTGGGAATTTCTGTGTTTTTTCTTTAAAAAAGTACGGAAATGGATTGTCCTTTATAGGAAATGTGAATCTGTTTCATCACTTCAACCAAAGGAAATGTTTTTTTTTTTTTTGGTTTTTGTTTTTTTTTTCTTATAAAAATTTGAAATATTTCTAAATTTTAACATTTTAGTAGACTCTTTTTTACAAATTTTAGTATGAACTGCAAACTATCGATTACTCATACGATTCGCATCAATTACCTTTACCTGCAGGCAATCTGTTCGCCGCTCACCACAACACATGACAACCGATTTTCAAATGAAAATGAGCGCACTGCTGTGTTGCCGGGTTGAGTAGTGGTCTGTAGAATGGACGGACAGGAACTAGGAAGTGAGAAAGCATCAATGAAAGGACTTTTCTTAAGTGCTTTTGCATATTCAAACATGCGACGACAGAGAAAGCGAGTGCGACTGACAGACAGACAGATAAGCAGCCGGGCTACCAAACACTTTTACTTACACAAATACATACATACATATGTATTTATGCATTTCCGCTTATGTGGACTGACGTTGTGTCAACTCGTCGGTGAAGAAGTAGAAAGGCACTCAGAGCGAGAGCACTCTCTAGAGGTAAGCACGAGAGTGTAAATGTAAATTAATGAACACGGCGTAGGATGGGGTTAGTGGGCAACAAGCATACCGTACCGTTATGATGGCAGCAGAGAATGCGCTGACAAAGCAGCATTTGTTTGCATAAATATTCGCCGAGGAATGAATACACTCGACTATGTTAAGCATATGAGGAATTTTCCCAAGCACAAAGTGCGAGCTCGTACAAGGAAGTTGGCGCTCATGTGCTCTCATATGCATGCTTGTATTTATGTGTGTGTGTGTGTGTGTTTTGGCATGTTTTTAGCAAACTTTTAACATTTTCAACTTTAATGGAGTATAAAGTGTCACACAGTTGCACATGCACACACACACACAGTCACATAAATATGCAGCAAAGCAGAATATTCATGCAACGATATGCCTGAGTTGCACAAGTATTTGCCACTTTTACTTGTCCCTTGTTGCTGCTGTTGCTTTTATTGTTATTATTTTAGTGTCATTAAAAACACCTGCTCACATAAACAATGAAAGGCGCTGAAGACACTTAGAGCATGTCTTAAAATTGCTTTCAGAATTTCCTTCTACGCCTTTGGATTGAGTAAGCGTGCGTTGAAAGGATGTGAAATCGTGAGTGAAATGAAATTCATTAGGCGTGAAGTATAACTTATAACTTATGCAAGTTACAACAAAAAAACACCTATGTACATTTTCATGCAGGAAGCAGAGCTCAAATGAAGCGAATATGTATATTTACATGACAGATTTTCGTTCTACATGAAAACATTATTTTATAGTGTATACACACTGATTTTTAACCGCATCTGTGACTTACTCAGTATGCTAATTGCTTATGAAAATTTTACTATTTTTCGTGAGCAGCTTTTTAAAGCCTTAAATACTCTTAAAGAGTTCGCATTATCTATCAACAGCCGACAAGTATTGGAAAAAACTATAATTCTGATTTAGAGTCTGAGGTTTAATCCTGCAAGACATTAAATGTTAGTAAAGCTAAGAGCCTATGAGTATACGGATCACTTTCTTCATTAAAATTTTGTATTTATGAATTTAATATAGAAAATGAGCTTCACATAACTCTTCCTAATTATTTCCGAATCTGTATTTAATTTGTCTTTCAATACTATTAATGCAGTTGAGTTACACCTGAATACAGTTACTACTTTCTTTCCTTTCTTAATTTGAAATTCCAGCCCCGGGGACTCCCCTTCTACTGACGACCACTGCAAACGAATTAAGGATTACGATTTGAGGGCATGCACCTGGAATGGCCGGTCCCTTAATTGGGAAAGTATCCAGCTGGTTGATGTTCTCTTAAGAGTAAAGGCTGACATCCGAAGTGCGATGGACCGGACAAAGACCGCGACGTGTAAGTCCTTATGGACATATAAAGGAGCGCAAATTCGGTGTGAGATTCGTGGTGGGAGAGAGACTCCATCGCCGCGTTTTAGCATTCACCCCGGTGGGTGAACGTCTAGCCAACATATCGCTGATATGCGCCCACACCCCAACGAAAAAAAACAATGTGTCCATCCTTCTAAGAGCGCTTGGAGCGCTACGATGTCAAAATCGTGCTTGGCGACTTTAACGCCAGGGTGAGCAAAGAAGTTATCTTTGCACAACGGTCGGTAAATTTAGCCTCCTGATGAAACATACCCAAATGACCGGTATGACTGATCGACTTCACAGAGCCTGAAGTATGATTATCCGTAGTATTAGATTCCAACAAAAGACATTTTATTAAGATACTGGCTATCTCCGAATCGAAAAGCCACCAATCAGACCGATCTTGTTGTGATAGATGGAAGACATGTCTCTAGTGTTTTTGATGTGCGTATGCGCCGAGGTCCTAACATTGCCTAAGGCTATTTTTGTTGCAGCCAAGATACTCACCCGCCATCACCAAACACAAGGAAGTTTAGAAATCGAGAGCTGCAATCACAACAGACAGCAGAACGGTTTTCTACTCGAAAACTCTCTCGAAAAAGAGAGAGACCGAAATGAATGAGTATGAACAGCTTGACAAGCTGGCCGACAAGTGTAATACCCGAAAATTCTACGAAAAGATGGGGCGATTACTTACTCTTGCAGAACCTCCAGTGCTGATCTAGTGAAATTATGGAGGAAACACTTCTACAGCCTTCTGAATGACAGTGCAAGCATAACACCAGGAGATGGTGAACCTAATTCCCTAGTCCCGAGAACAGACGTTCCATTACCCGAACACGGAGAAGTTCGAATAGTAATTACCCGACTAGAGAACAGCGAAGCGCCGGCGGAGCTATTCAAAATGCGACGGCGTTGCAGTCATGAAGGGCAGATTTACCAGATATCTAATTTGGAAAGTTAATGACCAGCTTATGGTTATTGCAGTAGAATGGGAACGGGTCGGTGCTGCTGTGTCTTCATGTCTCAGCTAAAGATAAACAGCAGGGTCATCCCGGTTACCGGTTGCTTGTGTCAGCTCGAGATAGATATGGAGTTATATATACTTAAATGATCAGGATGATGAGTTGAATTCCGAATGACTGTCTGTCTGTCCGTCGGTTCGTCTGTCTATGCAAGCGATAACTTGACTAAAAATTCGGATATCTTGATGGAACTTGGTATGCGCGTTCTTTAATGAAAAAAATGACGAGTTTGTAAATGGGCGTAATCAGACCGCTGTCACGCTCACAAAACGCCATTAACCGAAAACCTATAAAGTGCCATAACTATGTACTAAATTAAGTTATAAAACTCGAATTTGGCACAGGAGATCGCAGGTACAAAAAGAAACTGTTAGCCAAATTTTTGAAAAAGTGGGCGTGATTTTTTTCAATGAGTTGTAAAATTCCAAAGCAAAAACCAAGTTTGCCATAAAATAGTCAAACTTCAAATCAAATAAAATCTATGAAACTAATAAAAAAAAATAATTGAAAACCGTTAAGCGAGTACAGTCTCGTTACAATTAAAAGCTCATACTTGGAAAGCCTTCTTTAGAGGTGTCTATCAACCAAGACATTCGTTTATTTTTATCCACGCCAATGCATGTGTTAAGCTTGCGGTTTCTTTTTCAATATATGCATGCGCTAAATATAGCTGAATTTAATACGCGCGATCATTAGCAGAAAGCCAATATAACAGTAACAATGCCCGCTGGCCTATTTTCCCAGGCGTCTCTTGTTTCAGAAAACACTTAAACTTCTACTTTTCTACTTTTCCTTCAGGAAACTTAAGCCACTGGGCTCAACGTCAGCGCTAGGGTGCAATTTATGCAACACACTTCCCTCCCCTTCTTCTTCTTTCCATCTTTCAGAGCGCTCTCACTCCCTGTGGGGACGTCTAATGTTCGCAGCCAAAGTTTCTTTTTCACTTTCACTTAACTCTTAACAAGAAAATATAAATGTTTTGCTATTGTTGTTGTCAAGCTTCGACAAAGCACATAAGCACATTGGCAAAGCAGCTCGAATTCCATACATAATGCAATGACCACACTGTTGGCAGTTCGAAGATGGCAGACGAAGAAGAATTAAAAAGAAATTTCAAGAAAAGAAATACAATATGTTGAGCGAAATATAAATGCGTGTGTGTGTGTGAGTGCATTTGAGTAAGCTTTTGAGTTTCCGTGTGTGTGTGTGTGTGATTCTGTGTGCGTGCTTTTGGAAGGTGTCAGCCATGTGATTGGCACCGGTTGGCATGCTAGACAACTGCGTGACGGCCATCAACAACGCCAACACCAACACACGCACAGCGCCAAGTACCTGCAACAACAATAGCAATAATGCGAGTGGCATATACATATATATATACATATATATATATATGATTGTGTGAGTGTTGTCAGCTGGTTGACTGGTTGGTTTTCAACGTCATCGCCCTCATCATTCACCACTCACCACTCACCGCTCACCACCAGCAAATGCCGCAAATCCCGCGGTCCCATTGGCGTGCTTGCCAATTGTTCACGGTCCGACCGGCCAGAACACGCACCGCACAATGCGCCCAGCCATGCCATGCCAGCGAATACAATTGTGGTCGCGCGAAAATGCCGAGCATTCACACAACATAACCGTTACATTTGTGCGAGTGTATGTGTCAGCAGCTGAGAAAAGCAATAACAATTATAATGGACACTTCGCAGCGTTTATATTTGCAGTTGAATGTTGGTCAAGGGGCCGGTGAGCGGATGGCGGTTGGCGGGCGGGGCGCGTTGACTGACTCTGACTGACAACCGCAGAAACGTTAATTGCCGTAACGCTTATGATTGCGTGAGCGCGTGAAAGTTCGCATTCACGCGCCTATTACGTTTCAATTATGTGCCAAAATTGTCAAGAAGTGGCGCACTGACAACAACAACATGGCGTCCGTTGCCTATTTGCGCAATTTCCTCGCATTTAGTTGTTGCCGCTAATTGCGCGCTACTTCGCCGCACTGATTTCTTAACTGTTGCCGGGTAATTTGGCGTACCTTTGTCAACGGTTTTAACTGTGTTGCTATAAAATGTTGTTTTTATTATCTGATAGCCACAGCGCGCCTCAATGTATGCTTCGTAAATATAGAGATATACTTAACGACGCCTAAAGGCATGCTTTGAAAAAATAGTGATATAATTAGCGACGCCTAAAGGTATCCTTTTACCATTTTTTTGAGGTTATCAGATTACTAATGTTAAGTAAGTAAGTGTCTGTCTAAGAAGCATTTTTAAGAGGTCCATTCTCATATCACTGTGACTAAAGTCTTCTTACTCTATTGTCACTTCTCTGAACTATCCCGTACTTTTGATGGACGTGGTCAAGAAACCCTCGATCGTAGGTTGCGGTTCTCTTTCCTATATTGATCCTTACAATCGCGTATTTAACATGGGCCCAGCTTCTTGTACGAATTGCCACTTCTGCGACATGGAGCCTGAAACTCCAGAGCACCTGCTAATTGACTGCACAGCAGTCCGTAGGCGTAGGATAAAGACCCTTGGATTCATGTTTTCAAATAGAGATCACATCTCCTCAATAGCACCTAACAGTATGTTGGAATTTATCAATATGCTGGGGCTAAGTGAGTCGTTGTAACTTAGGTGAGGTCACATTAGACCTTAGGTCGCAGTGCCAAACTCATTTATTTATCTAAGCTAATCTACAATCGCATAGGTTAAATTTAAAGGTTTCCTCCTCTTTTACTTCCAGGCAACTTCTACAATAGTCGTTATATGGCATTCCTAGTCTACGGGCATGTCTGTCTATTATACAATGATCCGTTATCACCCCTACTAGAGTTCTTATACCATTCTTTTTGAATTTTAATTGTCGGAATGTGAGGCCCATATTCCATGCATGCCACGTTTGTATGCTTCTTGAAGAAATCAGATATTGATTCCGCCGAGACTCAGCTATACTTATAACGTGCTTGCCGATTAAATGTCTGCAATTAGCCAGACTTATACGAGTATATTTCTACTTTTTCAGACTTTAATTGTAGGCTAGTGCCTATTCTGGCTTGTTCATCTGCTTCACAGTTCCCAGGGATATCACTATGCCCTGTAACACAATGCAGGTTTATCGTGAAATAGGATGTTAGATCTACTAATATATAAGGGCATTCATTCGCTCACTTAGGTGAAATCCTAAGGGACTAAACGTTGCTTTTGCCCAATATACAGCCAAAGCGGAATATAAAAATTCAATAAATAAGCACTCTTGTCCTGAGGGTGCTTTCGGTTTAGTAACTAATTGAGATGCAAAGTTTCTCTTGGCGATACACGTGGTCAATACAAGACGTATTGAAAGCGCTTTTATTAATTAATATTAAGTATTAGAGAAACCTATTCTGCCAAAGATTTGCGCACCTCTAATGCGCTGACTAAGCCAAATATAATGAAGCAAATCATCAACAAATGGCAGATGATTTTGTCAGATTTTTATTATCATCGAAGTTGGGCTGGCATCGGGAACTATCTCAACCGTCTAATATCGGAAAAACAAAAAAAAACTTAAATCAAAATTTCAGACATTTCTCATCTCAATCTAAAAATTTTTGAAACTGCTTTCGTGTGTACATTAAAATGAGAAACTAAAAACTTAATTTAATAACTTTATTACATTATTTTAGAAATAACTTACCAACAACAACATTATATTTGAGGACTTGTAAGAGGCGTACATTTTTGCTGAAAAAAAGAAGAACATGAGGTTAGTTTTATATATATGAAATTGATAAATATTCGTTTAGTTCATTCGATCATAATTTTTTTAATAAATATAAAGGCAGGGGCGGATCCAGAGGGGAAATAAACATTTCGCTCAGAGCTCGCATTCCTCAACGGAAGAGTGTAGAATATGCGAAGATAATTATGAATTATGGGATATTGGTCTACTCGCAGTTTAACGTTTCCAATGCAGTAGTTGGTTACTTGTTGTCTTTTCAATTTTACTTCTGCCCCCAATGGCACTGCTATTTCCGAACTTACCAAGTACTTAAAGCTAACACGAGCCTATCTTTTTTGGCATTCACGGCCTCGTAAAAAATTTCTAACTAACTTGTATCTGAAATGCTTCCTGCATTCATTAAAAATATAAAAATTCAATTTAACGAAATCGAAAAGAGTTTGTAAGCTAATTTTCAAAATCTTGAGAAGCTTTTATAATCAGTACATATGTGAAATTTGCTCGAAAAATGAATGCGTGATGAGCTCATCCTTACGAAATCGTGACATTGAGTAAGGTCAGATTACAATGGCTGGCTTTCATGCCATACATAGATCTATAGGTCCTTTGAATACCAGATGGAGGTTTTGTATTAATAACAACTAAAATTTACTTTATGCAAGACGTCAACGCTTTTGGCGAAGTTTAGTAGAGACTTGATATCTAATTCTAATACTTCCTCCAGTCCCTTGAACTATGAATCTTCTCGAAATCAAAGCCGTGTTCTAAATAAAGCCGGACATTAGCAAGTGTTTCAGCTTCTCTCTCAAACCTGCTTTTTTGCATTTTCGACGTCGTCACCTAAGACTACGTTTTTAATGACTTGCGCATTTCATGAGATGGTTTGGTAGTCAAGCGAATGGCACTCTCGACAATCTTAACAGTTATTTCGTTCCCGCAACGCTCTTGTGACCTGAAACCCAGTATATATTCAGCAGCTTTTCGACATTTTTGATCCGTCGGTGTATACTATACGAGTATATTGACAGTTCCGCTGGTGGTTCGTGCGGCATTATGCCATCCATCCTCTTTCAGCGTAACTTGAAACCCTCTCTCCCACATCAAGCGTTGATATGTGGTCTATTTTGTCCACCATCCAATGCCTATCGAGCTATGTCTGAAGGTTTTTCAAATAGCGCCGACCTTTCACAGCAATGTCAATTGCTGAGTGCAGCCGTTGCAGTGCCCCGGTTTTTAACTCTTCCCAGTTGATTCTCGGAGGGTTTCATGGCAGAATTTTGAACCTCCTTTTGAAGTGTATTATATTCGTCTTACCGTCATTTACCTCTAGGTTAGCCGAAATTGCCAATTGGTGTATGACCTTTAGTGCGCTATTCATCTTGCTACCAATTAAGTCAAGGAACTTGTCCATCACTAGGAAGAAGAAAGACATTCTGCATTAATCTTTCTGCAACTTAAGAGAGCTTTTATCCATTCTATGAAAGCGAGTTCTATCCTGGCTACTTCCAGACTATAAACGATTGCTTCTCTTATGTGAAGAAAGACACACAGGGCATATTTGCGACGCTCTGGGACTTTCTACGTAGCTAAAAGATTTGTTTAAGGCACCTTTTCTCATAAACTATTATTTTGCCTTTCTTTCGACCAACATAAAGCTAGATACTATCCAGTAAAGCTCACACATACTCGTATATGTATTACATATGTGTGTATATAAACATATGTTGTTGCACTTTGTTCAGCCATCTCTATCCAATGCACGTAAACCATTCCATTATACTCGTAGTCGCAGCAATCCTTTGGCGTCATTTAATGACTGTCATAAAATCCCACCAAATAAAGCATTTCCTGTCGAAGCTTTCAACGTTTTATTTGGCACTGCTGGTCTGCTCTTCGCTTTTATGTTCAAATAAAACGTGGCGTTGTTTATTTTGGCATTTTTCCATAAGCCTCTTACGGTTTTTTGTGCGTGTGAGCTTAAAGTTTAAATCTTCTAATTATCGCTTTAGTAAAAATTTTCAAATAAATTTATTATTTACGGTTGAATATTATAATTCTAATAAAAAACAGCAATTTTTCGCAGTTTTTGCAACAATTCTTTCTTCTCAATTAACAGTGAGCGATAATTTTCAGATGACATGTTGCGCGGATGAATTTTAAGCTAATTGAGAGTTTGATATTTATCCAGAATTGACTATTTGATATATTGTATTTGTCTTACGTTGAGTAAGTTTCTATAAAATAGGTTAACGGCTGTTACATAATAGCATTACGGTCTCAAAATAATGTTTCATACGAAGCAATCGTTAAGCGTTCAGAGTAGGCTCAGCGTCTGGCTCCGGAACGTAGTCTCTTCCAGAATGGTGACTATCAACTCTAAATCTATACCGCGACCTCACTGATTATGCGACCAAGCCTAGTGAAGGTATGTCTAGGGTCTTATCTGAAGCATCGAGTTACTATACGATTAGACTGGTTTTGCAGATAACTGCAAAACTGATAAGCTTGCTAAGACAATTACTTCAGTCATCATTGCCGCAGAATGCTAGCAGGTATGAGCTCTGTTGGCTTCTTGCGGTTCACTGCTAGACTGTTGGAGCTCAGACCAGCTCAGCAAGTGTTGATCAACTACTACCAGCTGTGCAGTCGTAAGGTTCTTCTGTCCTAGGTTAAATCGTAAGTGAAATTTTCGCTCGCAGTAAGGTACACCTTTTAATGGCTGTAGGAGTTCTAATTGTCACTGTCCGATCGGGATCCAGAGGTAAGATTGAACATTTTACGGGATGTCAGTTGAATCAGCGGATATAATGATCTCAACATTTCTTCCTCGATCACTTCAGATCTACTTTTAGACATCCGGGTGAAAAAGCGGATATAGAAGCAAAGGACGAAAACACTCCAGCTCTGAAAGTTTTCGACGCCGTACCCGCCGGAGGAAGCAGAGGATGAGGAAGACCTTCACTCCGTTGGAAAGACCACACGGAGAAGGCCCTGGCTTTACTTGGAATCTTCAATTGGCACCACATAGCAAAAAGAGAGAACCGACTGGCGCTGTTGTTAACTCGGCTATAACCAGTAAAGAAGAAGAAACAGATTTTTGAAAGGTTTAGCGCGCTTTGACGATACTTGATTTCGAAATACAAGAGTTTTTCATCAGGCTTCTTAAAGGACTGAACACAACAGTTTCAATGTAACCTCCTGTCACATTGAGCCATCAGTCATCTAACCTAACATAACCTCCAACGCAACTGTCTCAAATATGCTTTAGGTGGCCTACCAAACAAATTACTTCCAGTGCAAGCCTATCTAAATTTCAAGCTTTCGCAAATATTAATATGCGCTTTAAGCTCGCCGCCTAGGGTAAACAAATGCAAAACTATACATTTCTGTCAACACGCTGCCCCCCTCCTAAAACACCGCTATAAAAGCACAGTGTCACGCCCCCCAAAAATAAATATTCACAAATTTTAATTTAAGTCAAACGCAAAACCACACTTCATCCAGCTTTCTGTATGAGCGTAAGTTCAATCCACGCTTACCACGACAACAACGCTTCGCTTGACTTGGTACTTTGGATCTGCTCCTTAAATATTTCAATTTTCTTTGACTGCATTTGTGCACACTTACGCCTATTATACGCCTCTATTCGCACGCTTACGTGAGTCTTGGGTTTTGTTTTTGTGTTGCGGCTCAGCTGCTGAGGAGTTAGCTTGTTTCACTCGCTTCGGTTGTGGGCAACGCCTTCTGGGAGGTCCTATGTCTCTGCACAAAGATTAAGCGCGCCCACACATGCTGTGCAAATACACTTTGGAAGTTGTTTTGTTGATTTTGGCTGTGGCTCTGGCTCTTGGCTCTCGTGGGTCTCGGCAACAATGGCAAATCGAGCAAGTAGGTGTTACATAAATACATGCGAAGATTAACACACACACACAATCCTCGTTCTAAAAAGGGTTATTTATAAAATAATATCAAAGAGGTGTGTGTTTTCTTGGGCTCGCACTGGGTTCCAAGGTGCCCCAAATGCCACTGAGGGGTTTAATATTTATTCGCTGCTGAACTGCTTAGCTGGAAATATATTTTTAGCATAAAAGAGAGTGGGAGGAAGATTGCTTCTAAAGTATATCTGAGTTATTTACACATTTGCACAAAACAGCTTGACTTTTAGCTGAGTAGGTTCTGCTATCTCGAATCTTTATCATGGATCACCGTAATTCTGCTCCCTCTTCGAATGAACGATGGATATATGAGCACATTTTGTGGTATGTGACACCGTGTGCCGAGAAAGATCTCTTCTAAGCAGACTATTATACTAATTAATGACCCCCTGCACCCTTTAAACCGTCATTAAGAATTTAAAAATGAATTTGATCCCAGGTCCAGCACATTTTAAATTTTTAGACGTATGTACTAGATATTCTCGTACTTCGGATAATTTCTTACGACGGCTCTGTATTTAAACTTAAGAAGATAGTGGATATTTTTGAATAGGTACTCATGAAACCTTACAGTTGAAGTAGGGTTTTGGAATGCTTCCTTTTTTAAAAGAGAAGCTGGGAACGAAACAGAGTTTCCCAGAACTTTCGTAATTTATCGCTGTTTCTATGGATCTCGCTCAAGCTTAGTAAGTAATGGTCTGTAACCGGAAAATTTGCGGTTGCGAAATTGTTCTGTCCCTGAAATGAAATTTATTGAATTATCTGCTCTTTGCAAGGTTCATCCACCGCAATCATAAAGGTTCTAACTGGACATTGTCTCAGCGGTAATCATGCGATAAGAATTAAGATTTTGAGACGTAAGATTTTGGAGGACGTAAATGGTCAACGTTTCCAGAGGCAAGGTGAGGTGGAAATATCTAAACTGTACTATCCACCATCGCACCAGTCGAATTGGTTAGAATTGCAACTAGTCACCCCTACAAATTTGGGAAGGCTCAAGGTGCTTTGTCGATATGTTACAGGATTTTTGATAAAACTTAGGACTTCTGGGCATTACAAACGACCTCCGCTTCAAATCGCCCAAGTGAATTAATTGTGGCTCGATGAATATCAGCCTGATAAACAAACTTTCTCACTTCCGCTCTGTAGTTCTTCCTCAGAAGTCTCTTTTCTGGCTAATATTTTAATAATCCGTAATGTTTTAGGGGCTCCCGAGAAGGGTTACATCTGTCATTTTTTCTCAGAGTACTTTCAACTTCATCTTCTTACAACAACGCGCCAGTCGTTCTTCTTTTTCGCTTTCTGGTGCTAATTGCAGATTCCAAGTGTAGCCAACACCTTCTTCACCTGGTCCTTCCAACGAGGTGTTAGTCTTCCTCTGCTTCCCTCGGCGGGTACGGCACGAATACTATCAGAGCTGGAGTGTTTTCATATTTTCTGACGATATGACCTACCCAACGCAGGCGCTGTCTCTTAATCCGCTGAACAATGTCAATCCCGTCGTATAACTCATCGTCTCATTGTTCTATCGATTGTGCAAAGTATCAAGAATCTTCCGCAGAATTTTTCTCTCTAAAACTCGTAATCAGATGTTGTATACCATATACCAGGATGGGGATAATGAGCGCCTTGTAGTGTTTGGTCTTTGTTCGTCGAGAGAGGACTTTACTTCTCAATTGCCTATTGTCCGAAGTAGCACTTGTTGGGAAGAGTTATTCTGTGTTGTCTGATGTTCTTGTAGGTGTTAATACTGGTTCCAAGATAGACGAAATTATCTACGACTTCGAAGTTATGACTGTCAATAGTGATGTGGGTGCCCAGTCGCCAGCGCGACGACTTTTTTTTTTTTACTTACTCAATATATTTTGGTTAGATAATACTTGAAAAAACTTGGTAAGCTTGGAAAGAAATGAAGAGTCATATTGGCGAAAGTTGTTTTTGACGATATTATACCGGCATACGGCGTTTCCCAAAGAGTATTGGAGATTTCAGCTGATGTCAGACTCCCTGACTAGATAAAATTACTCGTCTATGGCGATTATGTTGAACCAACGGTGACGATAGCTTGACTAAAGTAAATACTTATAGATGTTTTGTAGTTACGAGCTCTAAAGAGGAACGACACGAATGGCAATTATGTCGACGAATCATAGATTTTCCACTTATAGCTAAAGAAAGTAGGGTACTTGATTTCTAAACACCCGCAATCGGTTTTCCAGACTAGATCTCTCTGTATGCGTCGATGAAGATCTTCGATAAAATTCTCTTATAAAAGCTTAGCATTTAACCTCTTCAAATTTAACAGCTTTGAAAATCCCCTCTCCCTCTCTCACCCTTAATTCCTCGTTGCGAACGCATTTCTTTGCATGAATATGTGAATTTGCACAAGCACAAAGAGACAATTGGTTGCTGGAGGGAAAAAAATCACGACATCTGTATCTTCATAGCTTCCACTCCGGCGGAGTTTTGTGCCCGCCTGCGACACACTGCATTCACACACACACAAACAAAAGCTGACACCAACGCACACATATTAAGCATACTGCCTGCTGCATTTCAGCGTCGTTTATCGTCGCCGTGATTGCACGCGCAATGCGTAAAAAATATGCTATTTTCATTTCCGAATTCCTTATCGCGCGAAAAGTTGGATTTCGCTGCACGACAAACCGCGCCATTGAAGCGTGGGCATGCCAAAAATATTTCCGTTGCAGGCACGAGAGCGCTGTGCGCACACATGACGGCGCCGCCGCGGTGCGGGGTGTAGTGGTGTTGTACAGCTTGTTTGCGCAATTTCGTTATTTGCCATATTTTTCGCAGAAAATTGCTAGCAAGTGGAAAGTGAGCGCGACAAACAAGTTGTTTTTTGTTGTTGTTGGTTTTTCTCTGTGTCGAGCATTTTTCAGCAAGTTGGCAAGCATGATATGCACCGGCACGAATAACTGTAAACGCACAAATACTTGCATATAAACATTTATATGTGTGTGTGTGTGCAATAACTTATGCTCACATCAGAAACCATTGCATACTTATTGGCGCGCAGGTTACCAGGAAATACTGGCAACGTCGTCTTATCTGCTTGGCTGGCAAACTGTCTGCTTTGAGCGCGTTTTTCTTTACTTTATTCTTGTAGTAGTTGTTGTTGTGTACTGTTTCTTGCCTCTTATGTTTGGCGCTTGTCGAGTGTTTTCAGCTGCAGACACCTTGGCTCGCTCGTGCATTGCGCTTTTTTGGCGTAAGCGAATAAATTAAAAGTGCTACGCACAGCCAGTTGATAGATGAGTGCAGGACTGGTTCAGATGACTGCAACAAGACGTGCTGTTATAGTTAATTCGGAACGTTTTCTTTTCGCCTTCATGTCCAGACGTTCCCTTGTGATGTAAGTTGGCACTACTGCGAAACGCCAAGTGTAGGCAAGTCCATCTATAATTAGTATTTCCAGCGTAGAGAGAGCTTCCTTATAGATATGTATATCTTTGAAAATTTCTCGAGCGTCTACAAGGTCTAATCTCTGATGGAAATCTAGGTCCTTGATGGCACTGCAATTCGCTAAACTATATCAATGACATCACAAAGTTCGTAACACCCACCGGTCGTTTCCGCGGGATATTCTTTTATACTCCCTTTGTCAAATCAATACAATTTTCGCATGCTCCTGCTCTGACAGGTTCCAAAATTTTTTCCCGAATGTTAATTTCTTAAATAAAAACAACACTCAAAAATCATTTTGTAGCACATTCTTTCAGATTGCGTTCAAACAGCCTCAAACACAGTTTGGAAATGGTCTCAAGGCTGCTCTTTTGCCAGTGTAAGCCCAGTAGCACCCACTACAAGAACAGCTTTCATATCACCAATATTTCATGCAGAATATGTCTCACGCAGTTTTCTGAGATGCCTGCTATCTCAGCTATCTCTGGCCTAATCAATAAGCCATCTGTCTATACGAGACCGTGAAGTTTTTCCACGTTAGCTACCGTGATAATACCACACGAGAGTAAATTTCAATTGCGATAGTAGCGGCAACGGGCGGTGAGCTTAAATACTTATTGGACATACTAGAATATAACTTCAGCGCTTACTCCTAGCATCATCGTATTCACCCATATACATACATATGTATATACATATAAACTGAAGACCTCGGCAAAATCAAACAACTAACCGATTATCTTTCAGGACCTTAAGTTATGCCTTTGAGGTCTATTATCAGCCAACAATGTCGATGGATGCGTTGGACATCTATGTAGAGAAGAGAAGTGGTGACACACACATACCAGTTCGGCTGATAAACCAGCCAAAGCAGGTGCTACTCTACAACTAGACTCCAAAAAAGAAGGAACTTACATGCCACTTGTGCTACTTGTAGATACTTAATCCTCAAACATGTTATCGATAGAGCTGAGTCTCGATGGAATCAATCCCTAACTTGCGCAAAAAGCAGGCAGAAATGATACAATAACTCTAGTGGGGATTATCACCGCATATTTGAAAGACTTGTCAGCAGAGAAGGAACATCATACAATGACTATTGTAAAAGCTGTAAAGAGGTAGAAGAAAAAATATGCTGTAGAGTATCTTCTATCCGAATGCAAGGTTTTGTATAGGAAAATAATTGTAACTATCAGTCGAGGGTTTCCTGAAACTCAAACTTCATTATAACTGGAAACCGTCTTAGCTGCGCAGAGGCAAGTAGTGGACTTACGACCCTGACTCTTTTTCTGAATTCTTTATGTAGCAGCTTATTATGTCAGAAAATTACCCAACATAATGAGGTTCCAAAGTAAATATACGTATAGGTATGACTTCTTGTTTAAGGAGTTTACTTGATTGATTTGCAAAAGACAAATACGGTTCCCATTATAGACGGATCTATGAATAAGAAGCGGATCCAAATTTGTATTCCGCCAACAACGGTCATTTCGGCACTATTCCCCAATTTTAATTGGAGGAGGTTTTCTGCCGTTCTGACAGCAATCTCAATGTAAATCTATAAAACTTAGTCGAAACAGTCGTTCACTTGCTCTCTAAAAGTATAAAAATAGATTACGAAACCGAATGGGGTCTTGCTAACCGACATTCGTTAGGAAAAGTGCAATAAAATTAAAAATATTATTTTTAATATTTGTTCTAGTAGAAGAAAGATGTATGATTTTCAGGTTTAATTCTAAGGTTACACATTTCGATTCGAAAATAAAGTTCCAATGGCATCGAATCGGTCAATCCCTGACACTTCTAGACGACAGGTCAACTTTAGTCATAAACCTTACATTTCGGCATTGTCTGTCAAAATGGAAAACCTATGAGCTTTGTGACAGCTTCGAACTGTTGACAGTTCTGGCGAGAAGTTCTTTAATGTTAAAAATATTAAACAAAACCGAGGAATGACCCCTATGGGAAAATCGCTACTCAATAAACTTGAATTTTTCATCAACCGGGACTTGAACCCGTCAATATTCGAAGATTATCCCTTAAAAGCTCATATTCAAGAGAAATGTGTCGTTGATCCCCTCGCCGGTCATCACACCCACTCGCCACTAATTATTTGTATTCTTCAATTTCTATGTGGATTTTATCACACTTGTTTTACCCTACTTGCAAATAAACTTGTAAGAGCACTTCAAACTTTGATTGACATAATGCAGCTAATTCAGACATATCCACATAAGCTGTTGGCTTGTGGTAACTGTAAATGGCAGATGGAAAATTGCATTGAAGAATTGCTCTGCTTACAACGTTAAATGTAAGCGAAGCATGTAGAATGCAGCAGACATAAATATGCAGTGCAACACACATACGCCCGTGGTATAAATATATAGTCCGCAGGGAAATTAGATTGGAAATGAACTAGTTCCAAAACGACCAGACTTGTTCATTGACCCCTCTGAGAATGTAGATTCACAAAGTTTTTAATAGTGAAACAGGCACAACAATATGGCTATCAATTTAAAGAGCTTTTTGAAAGCTTTCCGTTAAAAGTTATTCTAGATGGGTTGCCACCTTTTTCGGAATTGCATTACTTTAAAAGAACAATATTGAAATTGGTGAATATTCAAATTAATAGGTTTAATTAGTACTTTTGTCTGAGTTATTTTTCGGCAAAGTTGCCACCTGCAGTAAAATATTAAGTATGAAAATTTTTTAAAAACTTTCACAATATGATGGGTGGAGGTTTAGAATTTTAATTTTTGAAAATATTTTTAAGAATGTTGCCACCTGTTTTAAATTGCAGTATATTAATATTTGGAAACTAAACTAAATATAGTAATATGTGCAACAAAATTAATAGATTTAAGAAATTTTTTTGCCCAAAATATTTTTCAGAAATGCTGCCACCTATTTGAACATTTTTGCATAATAAAGACGTTGCACTAAAAAAAATATAATGTTCAGCAAAATTTATAGTTTTATCAGGAATTACTGTCCGCGATATTTTGAGAAGAGTTGCCACCTATTTGAAAATTTGAAGTCCTCAAAATTTTTCGTAGCCTTTAAAATATGTGTATGGATCTAAAAAGAGGTTTGGAACAAATTTTGTTAAAATTTATTTTGTTCGCAGTGTTGCCACTTATTTCATTTATTAATTTCATAAAATTTGTGAAGTAAGTTAGGTATTACAAACTAAAAAAAAAAAACAAAAAATGGTGAAAAGACTAGCGGTGTAAAATATTTTTGAGAGAGGTTGCCACCTGTTTAAACAAATTTATGTAAACTGATACATATTACATATTATTTAAAATAATGGGATGTAAAGGGCTATCAAACAACAGTTATTTAAAAAGTTTTTTTGTAAAATATAAGAAAAGAGTTGTCAGCTATTTACAAATTTTAATTCTAAAAAAAATTTATTAAATGTATAAAGCAAGTTGGATATTGCAAAATGGAAAAGACGAAAGAGAGTTGAAAAGTCTAGCAGTGTAAAATGTTTTTGAGATACATAGGTTGCCACCTGTTTAAATAAATTTATTTCAACTGAATTCAAATTAAAGAATTTGTTACAATATGACTATCAGACAAAACATTTTAAAGAGAATTTTTTTAATAATCATAAAAGAGTTGCCACCTGTTAACAAATTTTAAGTCATACAAAATTTTGTAACAAATTCAATGTAATGTTACTGCTCATATGCATTCCATTTGAATTCTAATCGAAATTTACATACATAGTAGTCAATATCTCATAGACATACTAGTCACTAAATAGCTTGAAGCTATTTAATTTTCCTACAGTGATATTTTCGAACGTACTCTCTAAGTAGCACCTACATAAGCAGTTGTCTACTAAACATTTCACACAGATCCACGACCACTCTTACTTTAAGTGCTCATTGAAGCTCTAAGCATACATATAATATATGTATACAGTCGCACATAGTTAGTATATGTGAGTGTCTACAGCGACCATGTCGTGACAGTAGAAATATATAGTGTTCGCCTGACATTCTAGTCAACAGCAATCAGCACTGAAAGCAAACATGGAACATATGCAGACAGGCGTTCTTTCCAAGAATGCAAACGAAAATATGTAAGGGTAAAATGTGGAAGAAACGGAAATGCGGAAATGACATAAGCGCATTCAAGATGGCGCGGTTTCCTTCGTCTAAATTCATATAAAACAGACACATACATGTGTCTTAAAAAAAGTAGAGGAGAAACAGAAAGCAACTTAAATTTCAGTGTAAGTACAGGTTGTATGAGCGACTTATGAACTGATATAAACTACATAAATTATAGGCGTCTTCTATCTGACACTTTGTTGTAAGTTATGTTGTATCTTTAGGTGTGGTTAGTGAATCAGGCTGATAATCATGAAGTCAAGAATGAATTGCCGTATTTAAGTCAAAGAAGGCTAACCTGAAGAGATCCAAAAGCTGCCATTTTTTATTTTCGGCATGAGTATAGCAAGTTCTGTAAAAATGATGCCGGTGAGAACATAACCGTCAATGGCGACCGTTATTGCGCCATTATCACGTTTTGGGATGGTCGAATGGCTACCAAGAACGTTTGATATCACACCGTTAGAATTTTTCCGGACAATCCCACTTCGATTCAGTTCTTGGAGCAAAACATCACGCGTGTCATTCGCCAGTTACCAGTCGAAATGCTCGAACGAATTATCGAAAATTCGACTCAACGGATGGATCATCTGAGACATAGCCGCGGCAAACATTTTAAAGAGATAATCTTTAAGAAATAAATGACAAAAAATTTGTTTTCGAATGGTAATAAACATTCCCCATTAGATTTGAAGTTTCTGTACCGTTTCTTTAAAAAATAGGGAACCTCGAAATGGATCATGGATGGTCTGATTACGCACAACTGCGCACTCGTCTTTAATTTTCAATGGTCAATGGTCATACCTCAATTGTTATTCATATCAGAAATTTGGACTCCACACTCTTCAATAAATTACCAAAAATGATATACATCACGACAACGCGCCGTGTCACACCGCCCTCAACGTGCCCCAGTATTAACCGCCGTGTTGCAACAGCCGCTTAGAGTTGTAGAATAATTTTCAAATATATGCTTTTTATGGAATCAGTCTCATTACTTGATTGTCATACCATAGTATGAGGGCTTTTCTTCACGGTTTCGCCAAAATCCGTGTCGAACTTTGAGAATTTATTTGTAATACGAAACGCAGTGATTTAAGCTTACATTCAGGCCTGTTCATGTTAACAAGAGTTGGTCTTACATGTCGCAACACCTAACTTAGCACCAGCCATATAGATAACTGTTGAAAGCTTTGGTTAAAAAGAAAATAGAGTTGTCACCACAGCAATCAATGGATTTCTAGCATTATAAGGACGATACTTTAATAATTGTTTCGTCTACTGAAAGTTACAATCAAAATTCGGACAAAATAGGAATATATCTCTAACAGAAAGTCCTATAAAAATCCCCGCCAGGCTTTGATGATCTTGGCATGAAGGCACTGAGAAGAGTTTAAGTTTTTACAAAGTGGGGTTTGCGCTTCGGTTCCACAAAAGTTGACTAATACTTAGTTTGGAATTTTTTGAAGTCAAAGGGGTGTTGTGTAGACAGCACAAATTTGAACATCAAAATAGTCTCCCAAAGCAACCCTATCATTTGGTCACATTTCTAACGCGCTCCTATGCAATATTACCTATATATTGTAAATAAGTTTTAAGTGCATAATTTTGCTCGATTACATATATTCAAGTATGCCCAGGCATAACTCGAGTGCACGTCTTCTCAATTACTGTGTCTCAAGTACGTTCCAACGAGCCGAACCGTTAAGTTTTTCAATCCAATTGAATTCAATTGAATTCAATCTGCAACTACCGCCAAATAAATGACAGCCAATTAACTTAAATGACATTAAAGTGATACGCGATGCTTTATCATATACGCCTGCAGTACAGAAGCCAGTCTATGCCATCAGTCAGACAGCCGATAGGTGACGGTAGCTGTGACTACACACACACACACACATTACGCGCGCTCAGACAACAGCCGTAACACGTGCCATACCACACCTCAGCCTACCCACAATCACTCATACACACACACACGTAACTACACTTCATCTCGCTACAGACACCTTTAATGCCACCAGCTTCAGGTTGTCTCTATGGCATTGCCAGCGTGAATTTTTCTTAACCTGGTTAGCAGCTGACATTGCGCGCAATTGAAAGTTGATGTTTTCAATTCATTTAAATTGCCGTTGTCGCTGCAGCAATGCGACGCTGCTGCTCTGCCCTCTCTCTCTCTCTTCGCAGGTTAGAGGTGGGGCCAATGTACTTTCCGGCTGCAGTTGGCAAAGTGTCAAAGGATAAATACTGCAGCAGGCGTTCTCGCCGGCACATAACGGTCTTGCGACAGCAAATGCAGCTGTGCCTCGGCGCCAACGGTAATGATGATGAAGTTGTGCCGTTAATAAAGCGAAAAAGTAGGTTCCGCAGGAGCGTGAGGTAGTGGTGAATATTGGTGCAATGAATGTTGATAGTACTGTGCTTGTTGGTAGGCAGTACCGGTGACGGAGACTAGAAGTACTGAAGACGAATTTTAATAGAATTCTGTTTGAAGGGTGAGTATAGGTAGATGTATTAATAAGTGTTTCCATTTTTTGAAAATATATTGACAAAGTGGAATTTTGTTTCAGAGGCTTAAAATCTTAGAGTTGTACTGAGGTTCAATTGTACATGTTGTCGAGAAGAAGGAAGAAGCCAAAAGGAGGAGCCAGAGTGAGATGAATATGAGTTGCGGTTTTTTCGACTAAAAATCGACTAGCTGGAGGCCCACACTCTGCACCTAATCCTTCTTGGGCAGCTGAGGGACAGAGCAAATAATCGGATGCCTTGAAAGGCATACGAATGGCTGTGCTGCCTCTGAACTGCCCGGCGGGGACTCTAGGAGCCGAGAAGGATCTCCTCATGGAAAAGGTGTAAAAGGCGTGCAACTACCCGGTATCCTTCCATGAGGTGTATTTCAACGACGGGATGCTACAGGTTGGCTGCAAGCATGAGCAAAGTGCTAATTAGCTACGGGAGATCGCTCCCAAGCAAGTGGACTAGGAGGCCCCATCCTATGCGCTAAGAGAGGGAGAACACTCCGCCCATGTAAGCATGGTTGACGGTATTCCTCCCCAGATGTGCGAGAAAACCACACGAGTTTGCTCTGGTCTAATCTTATCTAATACGACTTCGACTATAAGCTAGATAGCTCAGGGCGACAATTAAACCGGCTACCTAGTAAGATTTGTAAACCAGTTTTCGACAAGTTTTTATTGAGAGATTACTTTTTTAATTGATTATACTAAACTTTTGCGTTTATACCAGTTACTTGTTCGATTCGCTATTCTTTTTAGGGCAGGTAAGAACTGTAATCAAAATAATTGGCAAGTACGAATTTTTCTTTGAAAGAAAGTGTCTGAAATTTCTTGATCGAAAACTCTCGACAAATAGGTTCAGTCTTTCAAAAAACTGCTTCCGATTCCAGTGTATGGCTACAGGTATGAAATCCAAAGAGTAACAATCTTAATGCTGTAGGACTAAGATGTTTCTACCTTGCCTTTTTTAAAACTTTTTCGATTGTTGACATCTGACAGAACTCTTAGCCGCCCTGCAGGGATCACAATTGAGGAATGATAGGTTTCTGAAAAAATTAACTTTACTGAAGGCAATCCCAGTGATTTCAGGTTCAGCTTAAAACCGCAAAAAGCAAGTAGAACTCCGACTTGTGTCTATCTGCTGACATCAATACTTTACGGGTTTACATAGTTCGACTCGTTGCAAGCAGACAATTGATCTTTCTTTCAATCTTTCTGCAGAGTATGTTTGTCTATTCTCTGAGCACTAAAACTTACTGAGCTAATAAATATATTTAATAAGGCCATTATCCTTAAATTATAAGATATACGGTCTGATCAAATTTGACTCGGATTCGGAACATTGGATTAATCGTTGGTATGCTTGTATTGACTCAGGAATCTATTTTGAAAGCGAAAATCAAGATTTTATCAAAGTACGAGAAAGTACATAAATATATCAGTCCGGGTCAAATTTGATCAGATGCTATAATAATAAACATTAGAGGTAACGCTCCGATACTGTAATCCTTTCAATTTTATTCTGCGCTCCCTTGTTTTTCATTGTCGAGAGAGCATAGAAGAAAATTGTAGAGGTCACAACAGGTCGGCGCTAAAGCAAGAGGAAGACCGCTTTCAAGATGAATGGAAGACCTCAAGATAGAACGAGAAACTCGGGGAAGACATGAAGAAGCTCTGCTTGGAGGGCACATATACAGCAAAAATATTCAGATTTACCCAAAAAATGCCTGGATCTCCCTTTCGTAGAAACAAAAACTTTACCGCGCTCGTCATAACCTCAATTAAGCGCCTTAAGTTACACAATTAAATAAAAATCTATAAGTCTTTCAATATGTCTACAGAGTTTTGCATCCCAGTCTACTTCTAAGCTCTCGTTTGAGTTAAGCTAAACACGCACGTATGTACGTAAAACCTCACAGTTAATCCAAAACACTCAGGCACAGACGAAGTTTCCAAACAAATTTTTTTTTTTTTTTTTTTTTTTTTTTTTTTTTTTGTTTCAATATCTATTTTATTTATTGAATCTGCTTTTTGTTTTGAAAGCCTAACAATAAGTAATAAAATCTTAAACCTATTTAAAAACTAGACACGCTCAAGCAAATGATTGAGGTGTTTTGGTGATACATTGCTCCTCAGTACGCGGGCATATCTCGAAACAAAATGATGAGCGAAATAAGAAAAATAAAGTTCCGATTACAAAAGACCAAGAAGAATAAAAATAATTAAGTAAATAAGAACAAAGAAAAAGAATACTAAAGAAACACAATAAAAATAAAAGCAACAATAGGCAATATCATTAAGGACGACCCAAAAATAATAATGAGCCGGCGAAGACAATGACAACAAGTCAATGGGCGAGCGACAAAGTAAAGTAACTAAAAGCCAAGAAGGTGGACACGACTTGACGCACAAAGTCAATAACAACAAAAACACATAAAACTTTCGCAATCAATTTAACAAAACAAACTCAAACAAGAAGCTAAAGGACAGCGCACAAGGTATGGAACCAAGGGGTCACATTAAATTTAACATGGGAAACAAACTCGCACACACACAAACACAACTATAGTTTGCAGTATATTGAATGTTTTCGAAGAAAGATGAGTGGACAACATTGGCAATAACAGTAGCTAACAACAATAAAAAGCGCAATAACAATAATAGCAACAGAAGTGGAGACAAAAGGCAAGGAAAGGCAAAACAAGACTTGAAGTGGACAAAAGGCAGTCAAGTTGAAGTGGCAAATGTTAAAAGCGACGAAAGAGGTGGAAAAATAATAAAAATTAATTTCGTCTCTTATCAACAATATGACGCAGGTAAATAGACAATAATAGAGATAGGTTTTTGTAAAGCGATCGGGTCGGCTCATGGGTATTCCGTTGGGAGTCGCAGATCTGTAAGTAAAATCAGTTAAGCAATGAATGTTAAAAATTAATATACTTAATAGGCTAAGGCTATCCGAGCATGACTTTAATGCACGTGTTATTAAGATAACGGTTTATTAGATGGTTGGTAGAAATGTCGCTTGTGTATATTCACAATACGATGCCTAAGTACCGCTAGGAAGACATGAGTAAGCTGCATGAGATTTAATAAATGGGTGGCTTACTAGGGTTAGAGGAAAAGGCTGAGAAGGATTGCACTTAGTATAAATGTCAACCAGTATTTGACATTTACTTGACATATTAAAGGTCTAAGCTTACATTTTTCCCAGGTTAGATGAAAACTGACGTATAGACTGCGAGCTTTGCTCTATTCGCACTCGCATCACGGAAGATAAGGGCACTAAGAAAGTCTAACAAAGATTTTGGGCCAATAAAGTGCTGCCTTTATAGATTCGCTGTTTGGCGCGAATTGGCGATTCCAAGTGTATTCAAGTCCTAATACTCCTGGTCTGTCTAATGGAGTGGAGGTCTTCCTCTTCCTCTGCTTAACCCGGCGGGGCTGGAGTGTTTTCATCCGGACGACATGACTTATCCAGCGTAGTCGCTGTCTTTCAATTCGCTGAACTATGTCGTCGTGTATCTCGTACAGCCCGTTCCATCGACTGCGATATTGTGTGCTGGGTTCAACCACTGGGGTTGGGATCGGCTACGTAAAAAACTCTCCCAATGAAAAGAAGAAAACGAGGGAAAGATAAAATATTTCCTTCTAGCAATAACATCCTTCGGATTTAAGGAGTAAATACTCTGGTGTATCTGCAATTAGGTCAGAGAACCGGACATTTCCGTTAACAAATTTCTAGTTTTGGGTATGTGGAGGATAGTAATACACTATATCCGTTTGGTACTCTGAAAAATGTGTTGATAGACGTCTCTACGGTAGGGTCACCAAGTATGAGCTCTTTATTTTAAGGGAAAGGTCCTTTGTCTAATGATTTTCTATTGTCTTCTTATTATCAGTTAGAAAAATTTGTATATCGCTTCCAATTATTGGAAAAACTTTTATTCATGTCTGACCATTTTCAAGCTGTGTCTCTCTAGAAAGAGCTTCGCCTCACAAATTAGAAATATTAGTAGGCAGCACACACCCCTTTTCAGTTTATTTTTCTTCCTGAGCTCTTCTTAAATGGTGTAAAGACCAACCGCCAAGTTCTTTCCAGTGGGATTGGCTTACCGGATACCGCTTTCCTACAGAGATAGTCAGCAATCTTCTTTTCCTGAATACCCATAATTCCATGTTGCTATACTGCCATGATTTTTACCCTAGTACCATTGTTGATATAATTTCATTTAACGATATATTTAGCTTGAATATCGCTGAGTATGAAAGGCGTACCTTGAGATAGTTTTATTCTAACATATATGGCACCTGCTCAAATTTGGACCGGACAGACAAAACATCATACATTTTCACGCATTTTAAAACTTCTCTTTCATTTTTTCGTGTTATTGGAGTAGGGTTCATTGATTTAATTTAGTGAGCTACTCGGCTAGAAGCCATTAGCTTGGATATATGCTATTTTTAAGTCCTAAGCGTCCGATGAATTGCCAAATAATGTCACCATAAACCAGCTTAATTAAGCGGCAGAGCCTTACAGCGTGTGTTCCCACTTAGCTTCTCCTTCAGACTATAACAGCCAATCGTAAGCAACTCAAAGTCGATAGATTCGTCCATAGCTTAACCAAAAAGTACTCAAAAGTTGAAAAAAATGCTTAACTTTACAATGAAAAACGTAATCGCCTTTTAGGCGCTCGTAGGATTAAGAATTGATTTCATAGTTAAGGCTTTCAAAGAGAAAAACATTCATATACAAGCAAATAAACAAAAAGTTAAAATTAAAACAAAAAAATTTAAAAAGTCAAGTGTAAACAAATTGAGTCATTTGGCGGTGTTTTCCAAACGCTGCCATACACACACCCAAACTCATCCACAGAGCAATATTTGAGCATGTGAAAATATAAATACTTTTGTGCAACGGCCAGCCTCGATGCAAGTATGTATATCTATATATATGTATATGTAGAAACAGTTCATATATGCTGGCCTATATGTGTGTGGTGATTAATGGCAAAAGTTGCAGTTGGCAAACAGATTGCTTGCGTCGTCGGTGTACGCTGTGTGCCAGTCATCTTTGCTTTTCTAAAAACAGTGCGTACGTTTTTATGCCTGCCTGTCTACACAGGCACACATACAGTACATATGTATACATATGAACTTTGTATAGTATATATAGAGAGATGCAGACATGCTCTTGTTGAGCGCAGATAAAAACTTTTTATTTATTTTGGTGTTATGTTGCAGTTTTTTCTATTTCATACACTCACATGTACATATGTAAATGTGTATAATGCATGTACATAAATATGTGTTTTCTAATTTTTCTCTTTTCTCATGCCGACAAATGTTTTTTTGGCAAACAACTACAACACAGCAATGAAGTTGCAAGCAAATGCGGCGTTCGCATTTTCATTTTCTTTTGTTTACATTTATTTAGCAAAACGCAAAGTAATAAGTATGTGTTTGTATGGCAGGCAGAGAGGATACACTTCCATAAGAGCGGATGAGTGTGCGCATTTTTTTTATTAGTATACTTTTGTGCGCGCACCGTACACACGCTGGTTGAACTTGTGGTGGCCATTTAATCATAGAATATTGTGATTTGTCATCATAATTGTGTTTGTTTCCGAGATAATGAAAGAAGTCATTTTAATTAACTAATGTTCTTGTAGTATATATTAAGAGCTAAGAGATTTTTCAATTATAATAAACTGGAATGTGGTAACCTTAAACAAAATGGGCAGATCTATTTCCTGTCATTCAAGGAAAGTCATAAATTAAATACCCTCACGAACTCAACTCAAACTTTTGTTTCAAACGAAGTGAATTATTATAACGAAATGGTTTGACTACTCCGAAGAATCTTGATATCTCTCTCTACCTGTCTAACGTACGCAGCAAGCATCTTTCAAGTGGAAGTACTAGGCATAGAAAAGGCCTGTGGAGTTTTACCGTATACAGTCTGTCATATACAAGTTAGCCAGGCGGCTTTGCTAGCCTGGTCGTTGCCAAAGATTAATTACACCATAGTCAGCAAATATAGGAAGGCTTCAAGCTCACAGGTTGATCATCGCCACTTATCCGTAATTTGGGTTTCTAGTCACAAGAACCGGAGGATGGAGTCATGCGTAGAAGTTCACGCAAGTGAGGAAAGTTTTTTCTGATCATCACTTGGTATATAAATTCGTCTATCTTGGACCAGTACTAACAGCAACAACAATGTCAGCCTCAAAATCCAACTCACAATAATATTTGCAACAGGTGCTTTCTCGGACTGACTAGGCAATTGAGAAATAAAGTCCCTCTTGGCGAACAAAAAGCCAAACTCTATAAGTAATTATTCCGGGTCCTGTATATGGTGCAGAGGCATGGACTTTGAAGGCCAAACATCTGATGAGTTCGACTTGTGAGTAGCAAGAAAAGCTTTTACGGAAGATTTCCAGTTTTTTGCGTATTGGGCAACGGTGAGCAGTCGAAGGAACGATGAGCCTGTACGAGTTATATAACGACATTGAATAGTTCAGCGAATTCAGAAAACAGCGGCGACGCTTGGCTCGGTCATGTCGTCTGAATGGACGAAAACAATCCAGCTCTGAAAGTAATTGACGCAGTACCCGCCGGGGGAAGCAGAGGAAGAGGAAGACCTCCACACCGTTGAAGGACCAGGTGGAGAGGACCTGGCTTCGCTTGGAATATCCAATTGGGCCACCATATTGCAAAAAGAAGAAACGAGGCGAAGTACGTTCTTACACTCGGCAATAAACCGGGCCTAAGCGGTGTCTACGCCAATAAAGAAGAGAAAGATTCCGTAAAAATAGGTACGTAAAAATAGATACAGGCTAACTTCGTAACATTTAGAGAACATGTGCACGTGAAAATTACTCATAGCATAAACTTTGTGAGCGAAAATGACTCCAAACGTTTCCATTTTTTGTGAAATACGGGGACAATGAGCGAAAATGTAAACTTTCTCTGTCGCGTCAGCTCTACACCAAACCCGACGTAGAACGCTTGGGAATCCCATAAGGTACTAAAACGTTGAATGTCCATCTACAAAAAATCATTATCATTAGTTTCATTAACATCAAATGCTTTGAATGGAAAGATGAAACGAGTATCAATATTAAAATATTCTTAGGATAATTTACCAAAAATCACGTATCCAGCACTAATTGGATCCCAAATGGGTTGCACCCTAGATACCCATACTCCGGACAGATAATCATTTAACAGCTTACACTGAAATATCGAATCCGATTTATTTCCTAAACTTCCACTCACTTCAGAACTTGAACTTTTCCCACCTGTATCTTAAAAAAAATAGTCAAATAACTATGGTCTTTCATTACAATTTTTTTTTTATTACTCTCAACTCAACGAGAGAAACACCTCTACTGTCATCACTCCATCAAACCCGAAGTCTGAAGTGCATTTTAATAACCTACGATGACAAGAATCCTCCATCAATTAGAAATATCAACAACATTCGCATTGAAAATAATGCGATGGAATCTCTGAGGAACTCAAATCCATTACCACATAACCTTCACAGTTATATTTGGAATATTTTAGCTCATTCTGGTTAATGAAAATAGAAAATACAGTGGGAGTACAGTGATTGGGATTAATTTGCATAAAAGCCCAATTAGACGCCTATCACCACACACGGTTGCACATAATAAATTAAAATTCCATATCAAGCCCATTATGGAGTTGCAACAAGGACGTCATCAAACACCCACACACACACTCGCGGGAGCCCAACACTTTCAGGAAATTGTTAATTTACTAAATTGCGGTTGCGCAGCAGTGCGTAAATCAGCGAATGTGTGTAAAAGCAAAAAACAAAAAAAAAGTACAAAAACAAAAACAATATTCTATGGTTGGTAATAAATTTGAAATAAAAATGAGGCAAACACATATGCGGCGGTAAAAAGCGTGTGTGGAGCAACAATATGTGTGTGTGTGTTATAAAGTTGCAATAACAGTAAAAAGCTTTAAATAATAAAAATATTGTCAACATTTGTCCTTTGCGGTGTTCGGCGCGTGCAGTTTTTAATTTTATAGATGTGACGTTCGAAGGCGCATCGGTTGGGGAGGGGGGTCGTAGAAGCCTGAATTAAGCTAGCATATAAATAATTTTAGAAAATCTAACTCTCCCCAAAAAAATATTAAAATGATAATTATTAATTTTTTTGAAGCAGTGGCAATCCTATTTTCGTGATCCATTTGGAGGTTCCCTACTTTTTTAAAGAATAAAAATAGAAACTTTCAAACTGGATGGAGAATGTTTATTATAATTCAAAAGAGCATTCTTGGCATTTATTTTTTGAAGATTATCTCTTTCAAATGTTAACCGCGACTATGTCTCAGATAGTCCATCCATTGAGTCAAACTTTCGATAACTCGTTCGGGCATTTCAACTGGTAGTTGGAGAATGACATGCGGGATGTTATGCTCTAAAGCCTGAATCGAAGTGAGATTGTCCGCTTAGACTTTAGACTTTACATATCCTCACAGGAAAAAGTCTAACGATGTGATATCACACGATCTTGGTAGCCAATCGACTGGCCCAGACCATGAATCTGCTCACCGAAGTCTTCTCTCAATAAATCTATTAATGAATGCGATGTGTGGGAAGTGGCGCCGTCTTGTTGAAACCAAATGTCGCCGAGATCACGAGCTTCAATTTCAGGCATCATAGAGTCGGTTATCATGGCGGGATAACAGGCGCCGTTTCCGGTTACGTTCTCACCGGCATCATTTTTGATTAAATATGGACCGAGGATTCTACCGATCCACAACCCACACCAAACCTATGCTTTTTCTGGCTGAAATGGCAGCTCTTGAATCTCTTCATCTCCTCCCCCTTCACGGTCTTCGTGTACACTCTCACATACTGCGTGATGGACGTGGTACAGCTTGTCAGGACTCACAAGTCAAAAAAAGGCTATTGGAAAAGCTTATATCACCCGTTAAAAATAAGCTTTTGGCCCGCCCTAAACAAAGACGTGGAGTTACTTGCTGATGGCAGAATTGTCAGCCAGCGGTAATTGAGTAGCTGATCGCGAACGGTCCCGTTCCGATGCCCGGTCGAGGATGAAAGTAACTAATGTCTTCTCTCAGCATTCCGAGACCAAATATGTACATCAACACAACAATAACAATAACAAATGACACCTTGATGACTACCAAAACGACTACAGGGACAACGGCAAACTTTATATTATTCCGATGAAGGCAATCTCCTCAACCCCTATCAGGAAACGATAAAGACCATTACCGGTTGTAACAGCCAAAGTACGTCAGCAGTGGCTGTAACATAAACAGAGGGTACCAAACAAAGCATCCAAAGCACGATATGGAACCGCCCACCTCCAAAGCAGAAAAGAATTTCAACCAGAGTACTCTGGCTGTCAAAGGGAGTTACAACGCCAAAAAAGGGAAGAAATTCCAAAACCAATTGAGGAAAAGTTCGTCCGGAGCGCAGTCTCGGAAAGAAAATAATAATCAGGCTTCTAACAACTCAGTTGACGAAGAGAAGATAAAGCGCCTAATACATAATACGGAAGTTTTTGCAAAGGTATCAATCAGGACCTCGCGCGGAGACCGCCTAAAGAAACAAGGATGAAAGAAATCGCTCCCACAATGAAACATTGGAAACTCTGCTCAAACTCTTAAGCACAGGGAGCCGAAACAAAGCAAGATAATTTTGTGATGCGGCCAAGGACTGCCTGCAAATGTCCATTACAGACTAAAACTCCTTCTCATCTAACATAATTCAAGAGAGATGAGTGGCGATTGAAGTCAGATTGTCGAGTCTAGTGTTGAGCTACGTTCTCAACAATCCGGCGAGTCCCCATTCAGAGTTTGATTGACTGAACAATGAGCTGTATGAGATCCGAATGGACGAAAACGCTCTAACTCTAAAAGTTTTCGACGTACCTGGCGAGGAAAGTAAAGGTATAGGAAGGCCTCCACTCCGTTAGAAAGACGAAGAAAGAAGGTGGAGAAAGACCTGGTTTCGCTGGAATCTCCAAATGGTGTTGTTCAAATGTCACATCGAATTCGTTAGTCCACCCTCCGAAAGAGTTGCTAACTCCGCCACTGTGCGCGTCATCTACTCTAAAAAAAAGCATCTAGCGGTACATATGCTTTACGCAAATAATTTTTTCTCTAAATGTGCGCGTGTGTGAGTGCGCATTTGTTTAACAATTTACATTGACATATGCTGTTGCATGCCACAACTGCGTATGTGGTTGCTAGATGCAACATACGTTGTTGCATATGCATATACTCTCGTGTATGCGTGTGTGTGTGTGTTTTGTCAATGCATTTTTCATATTTCCATTTTCATTTTATATTGCACCGTTATAATGTTAGTATTTACGAGTGCGCATATGTAGTGGTTTTACGCCTCACCTCCACGCATTGTTGTTGCCATTGTTGCCTTTGTTGCGCAAATATTTCAACAACTTTATAAATTTGCCAAGCAGCAAGAGTGCAACACACACACACACCTCACACTTTTGCGTTTGTCATTGGCGTGTGGATGCAACAGCACACCTGTGTTGCAACTTGCAATCACAAATGGAGTGGTAGGGTTGCCATTGTTGTTGTATTTTCTTTCAGTTTTCGAATTTTTTTGTTAACGTATTAAACTGCCACATTTTGTGGCACTCGTGAGTTTATTTAACTAATAATAATGTGCGGTTATATTATCAATTTATTATTATTGTTGTTGTTTTTCATGCTCTCGCACCATATTGCAATAGAGCATAATGTTTTTGTTCATCTAACGGATGTTTGTAACCACTAAAACCCTATTTTTTGAAAGAAAAAACACAGAAACTTCAAATTTAATTTAAATATCAGTCTTACTTTTTTCTCTTAAATCTTTTTCTCCCTCTCTCTCTTTCTATCATCACTTTTATCGACTTTGATCGATTTCCAGGATTTCTAATTTTTGAAAAAACATTCTTTGTCATTTATTTTTTGAAGATTGTCTCTTTCAAATGTTGGCCGCGGATCCGTCTCAGATGGTCCATTCATTGACTCTAGTTTTCGATGATTCGTATTTCGACTAGTAACAGGCAAATGACAAGCGTGATGTTTTGCTTCAAGGCTTGAATTGAAGCGGGACTTGAGGCAGAAATGGGCCTCACCGCTGAAAATCAATTTGGATCGGAAACATTGCAACTTCTTGGAACTTTTCAAGAACCCATAGAGCGAAGCGATGGGAAGGAAGCTTGGGAAGGTCGAGCGACTTCAGATCTTGCACAAGCTGTATTCCATACGTCAGCCCGAGTTGCTGCGATCGGCGTCGAATTGATTCTCTACGGTCTTTATGTACACTCTCAGATATGGCTGCTTTATTTTTCACAGCTTGCTGGACGTGGTCTATTCATCCGTGCAACTATTCGTCCGTCCGTCGGCCTACCCCAGACGCGATAGAGTAAAAGTTAAGATATATTGATCCTAATTGGTATCCCCTTGCGTCTAGAAGATGTTGGTATTGCAAATCGGCGGAACTCAACCACACTTATTGAGTGTCATAGTCTACACAAATGTTGTAAACCTCGCTAAAGGCAAACAAAAAGGTCAGCGATCTCACCAAAGGTCATTTTATTAGGTTAGTACGGTAGTCCTCGCTAAGGATAAACAAAAAGATAGAATTCTTGTTGGTCTCGCTAAAATTAAGAATGGTCGCCATCGAACTATAATATCAAGTCACCATATAGCGAATATTCGAACCTCAGTATGGACAACTGAATTTTTGCCAAAAATATAGGGGATATACTATATATTACTAAAATACAGATATAGCATTGAGAGTGTCTTTTCCCCACAATAATTCGTCTAAAATGAGTAAAATCCGGTCAATCTTTTGATTCACAAAAATCGCGGAAGTAATAGATTATCGCTTCCACCCGAACTTAGCTCTTACTTACTTGTTTTTATTATCTTTCCTGAAGCACTTATTTGCCTATCCTATGCATTTTGATTGTGGTACGCAATTTATTTATGTTGCAACTAAATTGCATGCAACAAAATTCTCGAAATTGCTTTTGGTAGGAAGCAGTGATTTATTAATTAAAAATATTTTGATTTCATTTGGAATTATGTCAATAACAGATCCTCTCAGATTAGTTAATTTGCTGACGCTTTAACAGCCAAATGATTGCGCATTGTCCATTTCAGTCTTGAAAAGAGCATATGGTTTAAATAATAATAAAATCTAAAATTTTAATTTCTTGACATAATTACACCAATGCAGTGATACTTAGAAAACTTCTCTACTCTGAACTGCAGAACGTAACAAAAATGCGAACGCTCTAGGCACTGCCATAACGTTTCTTTAAACGTTGATTAAAGCATTAGATGGCAAAGGAAATAATTTAGGGTTTTGGAGCACAACTAATATAGGACTCAATACAAAAATTCGAGGGAATGTGGATGATCCTTGGTCCTCAACTTGATTCTGAATGAAGTAATCTAATATTTCAATTCAGGGAAAGACATCTACAGCATACAGGGTTTGTCCGGAAAGTAATAGGACTGATTTTCTTTCGCCGCGACTGTACTTCGGCGTGCACGCACCGACTGGATTCGGTAGAGCGCGTTCCTAGCTAACGAACGAGCGGCTGGTCGTTGTATCCGTGTCTGGAGAGTCAGGACAAACATTTTCGCGCGACGTGTTTCTGTGAGCGGTGCAAGCCGAAAATGCAGCGCTCGTTAGACCAAAGGTACGCGATTAAGTTCTGTGTGAAACTCGGTAAATCTGCGACAGAGACGTTTGATATGATCGAGCAGGCTTACCCAGGTTTTGCTTTAGCAAGAAGTGGTGTTTTTCGGTGGCACCATTCCTGTTTGGAGGGTCGGGAATAGGTCGCTGATGAATGAGAAATCCAAAGTGAAAACGATGCTCATTGTCTTGTTTGACATCAAAGGCATCGTCCACCATTAATTTGTCCTTCAAGAGACTAGGCTATTCCGGAGAATCACTCAGTTTCTATTACTTTCAGGACAAACCCTGTAAGGCATACCCAAAACGCAATATTACATGAGATAAAAATTGACCCGCACTTGAGTGCCACAAAGCATTCAGTGAAGGTCGTTCAGTCATCAATAGCCTCATAAAAGTCTATCTCTGTTATTGATGATAAAATTGTAAAAATTAAAGAAACAGTGTTTCAAAATCGTCAAGATAGCATCAGAGATGACAAAGAACCTCAGCATTCTGGCGACATGTCGTGAGTTTATGAATATAACGACGAAATTGTGCAACAATCTATCGAAAATTAGTTGAAACCAAAATTCTCTAAAGGCAGTAAAACTCTACACTTATAACAGACTTATAGCGCTATTTAAGTGCCAAGCCGGCACTTAGATTTAAATCCATATGATTTTTAGTTTCACAGTATCATTTTGAGTGAAGCTACTTTTGTTATTGTGAACAAATTATTTAAAGAGAATAACATAAAATTGAAGCAAAAACTTGACTTAATGAGGAGTTTCCGGAAATTGTCCCAGGAAAGTCAACCATCAAGGATTGGTATGCTAAGTTTAGATTAGATGTGAAATGAGCACCGAAAACAGTGAACGCGGTGGCCGCCCAAAAGCGGTTATTACCGACGAAAACATCAAAAAAGTCCACAAAATAATTTGAATAGTCGCAAAGTGAAATTGTTCGAGATAGCTGAGACCCTGAAGATATCAACTGAACGTGTACGAGGTAGGACAATTAAGCAATGAGACTAATTCCATAAAAACCGTATATTTGAAAATTATTCTACAACTCTGCCATCCCCTTCAAAGTAGTCCCCTTGGGCAGCTATACAGCGATTCCAGCGCGTTTTTCATGCTTCGTAACATTTCTGGAACGCTTCGACTGGGATGTCCGCGAGTACCCTCGTCACGGCCGCCTGGATGTCCGTAATCGACTCAAAATGGGTTCCTTTGACCACCGATTTTGTTTTAGGAAACAAAAAAAGTCACAGGGTGACATGTCGGGCGAATAAGGCGGCTGTTGCAACACGGCGATCCCTTTAGAGGCCAAATACTGGGACATGCTGAGGGCGGTGTGGCACGGCGCGTTGTCGTGATGAAGGATCCAGTTACGAGCGATGTCTGGGCGCACCCTGTTGACTCGTTTTCGCAATCTTTCGAGTACTTGGCAATAGTAGACTTGATTCACAGTTTTCCCCGGTGGAACGAATTCTTTGTGGACGATTCCACGGCTATCAAAAAAGGCAATAATCATCGTTTTCACCAACGACGTGCTCATGCGAGCCTTTTTCGGGCAGCGGGCTCGCGGAGACAACCATTGTGAGCTTTGGCGTGACTAAGAACACTATCACCATACACTCTTACAATTTTAACGTACGTTTCCGAAGCTGTTTCGCCCAATTTGGCGCAAAATTTTATCGCGACGCGTTGCTCTTGATTTCGTTTTTCCATTTTCGTGACGAGCACTACAAACACACGTCTACTCAACTTGACGCAGCAGGCGAACTAAACAAGCTAGAGCGATGGTACATACATCAATGGAGAGGGGAGGGATGCCGGAAAGGGAATTCCAAGCGCGGCAATAAAATCAGTCTCATTACTTAATTGTCAAACCTCGAACATCATATCATTTACGAATATTCGATATCAGAAAGCGTGAAAAAACGGAACAGACGGCTGACAAAGCTACGGTGTCTATATTTCGGGATGAGCATGGAATAATTTTTATTGACTCTTTTGAAAAAGGAAGGAACATCAACAGCGACTATTACATAGCATTACTGGACTTTCTGAAGGACAAAATCACAAAAACACTACCGCATTTGAAGAAAAAGTAAGTGCTGTTTCACCTGGACAATACACAGTGCTACAAGTCAGTGAAAACAATGGTAAAAACCTATGAATTTGGCTTTGAATTGCTTCCACATCCACCGTATTCGCCAGATCTGGCTACCAGAGACTATTTCCTATTCACAGATCTCAAAAAAATGCTCTTTGGGAAGAAATTACCCTCGAATGAAGAGGTGATCGCCGAAACTGAGTCCTATTTTGAAGCAAATAACAAATTATAATGATGTCGAAGGAGGCGTTGGAGGCTCACTATAATCAGTGTATTAACCTTGAAGCAAAATATGTAGAATAAAACAAATAAAAACACGAATTTTGCCAAGAAAATGTGTTCTACTAAGGTAGGCCGTGGACTGTTCAATTGGCCTGTTACTTATTGGTCTCTCTTAAAAATTGGTAATAAGATACTTGGAGAGATCAACAATCTTCTTCGAATTGTTTTAAAAAAATTTCATTACCCAAACTTTTAGACCGACTCTTGTGCACAGAGAAATATTTACTCAATATTTTTTAAAGCAGAAGCACTAAATATATTGAATATACCCATAAACCTCTCCCGTACTTCACCGCCACCAACATCACGTCCAGCTCATTCATACGCCTCTATTTAACAGCTTGGTTTCGTCTCTTATTCCAGCTCACCGACCATCTCACTATTTGTATTTGTTGTTTTGGTTAGCACAAGTGCACCAACATTGGTTTACGCGTTTCCCGGGTCCACGTGACAATACAACACTGGCCAATATTTGTGAGCAAACAACAAATGAAACACACACACACATACATACAAAGAGAGACAGCCGCAATCGCACACAAATGTGTAAACAGTGCTTATTGTGCATGTGTTTGTGTTTGTGCAGCTCATTTGGTATTTGCTTGCAGCAGCTTTGTATCGGGAGGAGGGGGTGGTCAGGAGATTGCATTGGTGGCTATGGCAGCGGTGCCGACTGCGCTGCTTACCATTCATCTGTTTCCTATGGAGGCGGAAACGGAAGTACAATAACAATAAATGCCATGCTAAGGATAGCGTTGATTTTTCATCGACATTGTTGGTGCTGTTGGTGTTGTTGTTGTTTGCTAACGAGTGGCCATTGTTGGCATACACATTAGCCATGGCGTTGGCCGCTGTCGATTTAGGCGGGTGTTTTCTTTGTTTGTCAGCTTACAATACATTTGTTGGTTGTTTTTTTTCTGTTGTTGTTGTGCATTGATGCCACACGTTTTGTCGCGCTCCATTGCCGTTTGTTTCACAAACACGAGTGGCGTGCGATTATTTTTGAAAAATAAAATAAATTTTCTTTAAATTTTCATTTTTCCTTTTTTTTAATTTTTTTGCTGTCCCAAATTGTTGCTGTAAACGCATCAAAACAATGAGCTTGTGAAAAACGGCACCTTTCAATGCAAACAATGATGGTGTACAATTGACGGTGCGAATGGTGAATGACAAAACGTTCTCATATTCACACAAAGAGATAAGAGCCGTTACCGTTGCTTTTGTTTATTTGTAGTGATGTATGTATGTATGTATGTGTGTGACAAAGCACAAATGCAATCAAGTTATTTGGAGCGATGTTTTCAAGTTCTTGTTTTCGTTATTCATCGCTCTACTTTAGCTATGAGGGTCCATAAATTCGGGTGAAGTCGAATTTCTTGGAGACCCTTAAGCCTCAAGAGGAGTTCATGGTCGTGACCAGTCCAAAATCTTCCTAGCAATAAAAAATCCATTACGTAAATATTATATTAGAAGCTTCTAGTTAAAAGTATCCAATTTGGGTGTAATATGCTCCTCTTCGTTCGATAATTTGTTGGCATTTTAAAAGTAATTTCTTAAAGCCAGCTTCATAGAGACCATCGTTCATATTGGTAAAACACTGGTACAGTCGATTATCACAAGCTTCTCTTAAGGCGAAGTTGTCACCAGCAAAAGCTATCGCGATAGATAAAAACAAGTAGTAATCACTTAGTGCCAGTTCTGGGCTATAGGTTCGGTTAATATCGTACGTCAATAAGCCACGAATAGCCCGGTTTGGCCCTTTGCGATACCAGATGGAAGTCAGTTTCTAGGTCTACTAGGAATAGTCATCCTTTAGGATGCCTGCTCTTGATTGCGACCTCACTATCGATACCTCCTCCAGTCTATAATAACCTGTGAACCCCAGGTGCTTACAGCGTAGTTGTGCCAACGCGAGACAAGTGCACAAGAGATGCTCCATCCTATTTCCCTGTTGCCTTTTTCTAGACATATTCTGCAGTCTTCTCGACCTCTCAGTGGCATTCTGCGGCCGTGTGCCGCCATCAGATCAGTTTGGATTCCGATCATGTTCCTACAGTCTCTTCTATCGAGTACCAATAGGAATTTTGTATACTCCCGAACTACTGCTTTGCACAAGACTTTTGCATTTATGCACTCAGGTAGTTTGTTCCAACGGCTTTTGATTTTCTTTACCATGCTTCTGTCGCGATCGTCGTGTAAACAATGCATGGGTTTATCATGTTTTCGTAGCCGCACACCATTCTTGACAATTTCGTCCCTTATTTCATTTCCCTGGATGCCTTTGTGGCCTGACACCCACTAGAAGTGAAGCTGCTAACTTCTGGAAACACTTATGAATTATATGCCGATGCAAGATTACTTTTGCTTGCGGTTTTTTGGAGGTGTATTAGAGGCTAGCTCCGCGGTTTTCGTAATAGCAAAGATGTTAGCTTAAAATATACTGCAGTGGTCCGACAAACTTAAAAGACCCATAAGGTGAATGCATAAGAACCTTCCAGTTAAGCTTATAAGAGCCTCTCGTTTTCCTAAGGAATACAAATCCATGTTTTTGGCCAAAGCTGGCCTTTGTAATGCCAGATGAAGATGTATTAATACGAGCTGAAGTCTACGTCGTACAGGACATTAACGCTATTTGCGAAGTTTAATAGAGACTTAATGCCTAATTCATCCAGTCTCTTAAACACTCGAAGCTCCTAGCCATCTAAACTGAGTTTTAAATAACAAAAGCAGAGTAGGTGTTCCAGCATCTCGCTCATACCTACTTCCCTGCACCTTCTACATGTGCCATTGTTAATAATACCCATATGTGTTATATGTACTCCCAGTATGTTGTGACCTGCGACCAGACCAATAACCGTTCTGCAGCCGGTCCTTCGCTCATGATCTTGACGATTCTGCATGCCTCTAAAACATTCCATATCACCTTAATTCGTCTGTCAGCCTTCATTGTGTATTGTTTTCAACGATTTGCGTAGTTCCTGAAATAGTTCGGTAGTCAAACGGATCTCACTTTTGGTAATTTCATCAGCTATTTCGTTTCCCGAAACGTTCTTGTGGCCTGGAGCTCAGCATGTATGTAGCCGCTTTCCCACAACAATAGATATGCCTTCCTGGTTTTAGGGATATTCTCTGACGACATATGTATATATGTTGTGAGTTTATGACTTTAATAGCCGCTTGGCTATCCACGTTTATTTCAATATTCTTTATGTCATTTCTTGCGTTGTTAACTAACTCAGCAGGCTTCCTGACCACAAGGCCTTCTGCCTGGAAAATACTGCAGTGTTGCGGAAGTTGAAGGATTGCCTGAAATCCGTCTTCGTACAATAGATCACCAAGCCTACTCCATCAGTCATCTTTTTTCCGTCCATGTATATGTTGAGAGTTCCGCATGTGGTTCGCGTGTCTATGCGCCATCCACCCTCTTCTAGCGTGACTCGAACCTTCTCTCCCATATAAAGTGTGACGGTAGTATGTGGTCTATTTTATCCACCGACCGTCTGCCTATCGAGCTATTGATAGAGGACTTCATATGGATCTAGTAAAAAATTGGGTGTGGCACTATACTACTGTGTCCAAAAAATAAGGTGACATTTGAATTTAAACTGCACGCGTCGAAGGATTTGGAGAATTATTATTTTTTTTTTTTGGTTGGTGGTACTGTCAGTCACATTTATGTCAAATTTCATGTCAAAATATTCATTAGTGTTTGAGATACGTGTCGTTTTGTGAGCTGCTAAAAGTGAGTTTTTCGTTTTTTGCGATGTCGAAATTTGTTGAGCGAAGAATTTTCATTAAATTTTGTTTACGGAATAAATTTTCTGCTGCGGATACGTTGAAAATGATGCAGAAAGCCTTTGATGATGAGGCTATGTCTAAAAAAATGTTTGCAAGTGGTATAGTGAGTTCCAAGCCGGCCGTGAACGTGTGGAAGACGAAGAGCGCCCTGGGCGACCATCAACCTCAACCGACGAAGCTCACGTTCAACAAATCATAGATTTGGTGTTGAAAAACCGTCGATTAACAATTAGAGACTATGCTGATGAAGTTGACATATCGAAAGGCTCAGCCAATACCATTTTGAAGGATGTTTTGGGCCTCAAGCGCGTCAAATCTCGACTGGTACCGAAAACATTGAATTTTTTGGAAAAAAGGCGTCGCGTTGAAGTATGTGAAACGATGCTTACCGACTACCAGGGTATCACGAAATGCATTATAACTGGTGATGAAACTTGGATCTATGCTTACGATCCCGAAACAACCGATCAATCGAGCGAATTTCGTGCCAAAAGAGAGCCGAGACCAAAAAAATCGCGCGCTCAAAAATCAAGGTCATGTTGACTGTTTTCTTCAATTATCGTGGTGTTGTGCATTATGAATTCCTTCCAACCGGTCAAACAGTCAACAAGGAATATTATTTGAACGTTATGCGTCGTTTGCGTAACGGTATCCGCCTAAAAAGGCCGGAATTGTGGAAAGACAATTCTTGGTTTTTACACCACGATAATGCACCATCCCATACTGCCCTCGTAATTCGTGATCATTTCGCCAAAAACTCAACCCATATCGTTCCGCAACCACCGCATTCACCTGATCTGGCGCCGTGCGACTTCTGGCTGTTCACCAAGCTCAAAAGACCGCTCCGGGGACACCGTTTTTATACGATAGAGGAGATTCAAGCCGCAGCGAAGACGGAACTGAAGGCCATCCCGGAAAGTGACTACAACCAGTGTTTCGAAGATTGGAAAATCCGTTGGCATAAGTGCATTGCATATATAGGGAATTACTTTGAAGGAGATGAAATTGATTTGGAAGAATTAATAAAGAATTTTCATAATAAATACAATGTCACCTTATTTTTTGGACACAGTAGTACAATTTAAGAATAAACATCATATCTCACAAATAATAAATCTTCAATGCCTTGAGAGAGTTTCAATTTTCATTTCTTTATTCTTCCTCCTCACAAGGTGGTTTTTCAATAATTTTTTATGGCTTACAATAAGCGCCCAGCTCAAGTTCAATTCATATCAATTTTCTTCAACAAATGATTTTCCACACTCGAGCCTTCATAACGGTAATTATTAGGCACGCAATTAGCGCTACGAGCATATCGACCTACTAAATGCTTCCCTTAATTAAAATTTAATTTACAAACAGCCATAACTTCCGAAAAGGGATTAAGTAAAACAACACTGGGAAACTGTATTTACGCTTACATAAACAGAAATAACAACAATGCGCATTGCCGACGATGTCTTTTCTCGAGCAACTGGCGCTATGCGCCACTCCACTCACTCCCTGCACAACCCGTTATGCCATTGTTGCGTTGACTTGCGATGAGTTACAACTTGAAACTTGAAACTTGACTTCCAAGTACAAGTATAAGTACAGCGCGCAACACTTGTTAGGCCAGCCGGAATTCCCTGCTAACGGGAAATGGTTTGTTCGCATGCGATGCTCGGCTTGGTCTTGGTCTATCCAGTTTTGTGACCATGATACTTTTTAATTAACTGCATCAACTGCAGGTGGCGACTTAGATAAAGTTTAGAATTTCAAGCATCGCCCCCCGCTGTGCCCGTTATGTCGTCATCCCAAATCCGAAATAGACGCCCAACCCGCCGCTTTGTACGAGGAAGTCTACGAGGGGCTTAAGAGGAAACTTTTCGCCGTGCAACTCGTACTCGTACTTGGATTATGGTAATGCTACGATTGTTGCCAACATTGTTGTTGTTTATTCATTTGTTTCTGACTTGTTGGCTTGGTTTGTGTGTGTCTGTGTATGTGTATGCTCTTTGAAAATCTCAACTCGGTAAGTGTTCGTGTATTTTTGTTATTGCACGAAACTTTGTGCTGCGGCAACGTGAAATTCCGGCAACGAACGAACGGTACTAAGTTGGTGTAATTGTGAAAAGTAAAAATTATGTGAGCGAAATGTAGCCCAAACGGAACTTTAAGTGTGCAATCGTTAGTGTACCTCGGCGAAAAGTTGCGCTAAGGTATTTTCAGTTTTGATCACTTTGTTTGCAGTTGTTGTTGCATATTTTGTTCGTAACGCTGGCGTTGGACTTATCGTTGGGGTTGAAAAGTTTCCAATTCAACTGTATGCCGTCAAGCGGCTTAAGAGTTCCTTGTTTGGTATTATATTTTAATTTTGAGGTTCGAGGGATCAGGAAAACAAAATTTAATACAAATATAAATAAGCTCGACAAAGATTTCCCGAAAAAAATCTAACAAAGAGAAGACAGATTCATATTATAATTTCAAATAACACCGTTAGTTCCGCCGAGAAGTACAGTATCTCTTCTACTTTTTTGGCATAAACAACGCGTATGCGCTTATAGCCGAGTTCAGCAGTCGTTCTTCCTTTTCGCTACGTGGCGCCAATTGGATATTCCAAGCGTATCCAAGTCCTTTTTCACCTGGTATTTCCAACGGAGTGGAGGTCTTCCTCTTCCTCCGCTTCCCTCGGCGGGTACCGCGTCGAATACTGTCAGAACGTTTTCATCCATTCGGACGACATAACCTATACGGCGTAGCGACTGTCTCTTAATTCGCTGAACTATGCCAATGACGTTGTATGACTCGTACAGCTCTTCGTTCCATCGACGGCGGTATTCGCCGTTGCCAATGCGCAAAGGCCTATAAATCTTCCAGAGAACCTTTCTCTCGAAAACTCCTAACGCCGGCTGATCTGATGTTGCCATTGTCCAAGCCTCTGCAGCATATAGCAGGACGGGGATGATGAGTGACTTATAGAGTTTGGTTTTTGTTCGTCGGTAGAGTACTTTACTTCTCAATTGCCCACTCAGTCCGAAGTAGCACCTGTAGCAAGAGCTATTCTGCGTTGGATTTCGAGGCTGACGTTCTTGTTGGTGCTAATGCTGGCTCCAAGATAGACGAAATTACCTACAACTTCGAAGTTATGACTGTCAACAATGACGTGGGAGCCAAGTCGCGAGTGCAACAACTGTTTGTTTGATGGCACGAGATATTTCGTTGACTGTCAGACTCATTTGCTTCGCGTCTTTGTCCAACCTGGAGAAAGCAGATCTAACGGCGCGGTCGAAATGGTCAATGATATCATGTCATCGGCGTACGCCAGCAGTTGCGCACTCTTGTAGAAGATTGTACTTTTCTAATGAGCGATGCAGAATTGAATTATTTTCTCCAGCAGTAAATTGTAGAAGTCGCACGATAGGGAGCCGACTTGTCTGAAACCCCGTTTGGTATCAAATGGCTCGGAGAGGTCCTTCCTTATCCTGACGAAGCTTTCGGTATTGCGCAACGTCAGTTTAGCCAACCTTATAAGTTTTGCGGGGAGACCACATTCAGACATAGTGGCATAAAGGCAGCTCCTTTGTGTGCTGTCAAAAGCAGTATTAAAATCGAAAAATAGGTAGTGTGTCTCGATCTTCTTTTCACAGCTCTTTTCCATTATTTGGCGCATGGTAAATATCTGGTCAGTTGTTGATTTTCTAGGCCTAAAGCCACACCCTTAAGGTCCAATGAGTTTGTTGACGGTGAACCTTATATGCGATGTTGAGAACGCTTGTCCCACGTTAGGGGAATTGTGGAGTCTCCCTTTTAGTAGATTGGGCAAAACACTCTTAACTTCCAATCGTCGAGCATGCTTTCGTCCGACCATGTTCTACAAAGAAGCTGATGCATGTTCTTTATCAGTTCTGTAAGATTGTATTTTAATAGTTCGGCCGGCAATCTTTGGCCCCCGCCTCTTCAGACGTTTAATTGCTATTCGAACTTCTTCATGGTCTCCCTGCCATTCAGCAGGCTAGACCTACTAGATCACTTCGGTGATTCTACAAGAGTATGCTCCGATCTTGAAATCTCCTGTTTGTTACCGCACCTTTTCGTAAAATTTAGAGCGTTAGGCCTGTCGACCAGCTAGTTAAGCTCTTCATTCTCACGCAATTCATTCTCTTTCTTTTTTCAATTGCAAATGCATCTCACTTCCCTCTTCAACTCTTGGTATCTATCCCAACCCACAAGTGTTGTGTTCGATTGTAACGTTGCGTGGTGGGCAGTCTGTTTCCCATCCACTGCGACACGGCAGAGAATGAAGCCATGTGTAGAAGTTCACGCAAATGAGGAAAGTTCCCTAAGCGATCTTAGACCAAGTATTCTCTGGGTAGCCAAAAAAACATACTTTTGAAGGCGAGCTAAATTGAGAAGGCGCAACATCCTGCCATGTAAAAAACACCCTCAATGAAAATAAGCATTGGCCCACTACATACCCAAAAAATTAACCAAAAGATCAATGTTTACTTTATTTCTGATGCCAACTCAACGATTTTCAAGCACTATTTATTTAAATTTTTTCGATTTTACATAGAGATTTTAACAGAGGTTAGATGGACGAAACGCATGAACAAAATTTGGAAAAGTGAGATTTGCAGCCAGAAAATTCTCAATTGCTAGGTCTCCTTCAGAGTGGAAAAATTGTCATAAGAATTTTGGAGCGAAAAAAACAATAGCTCTATTTGTGGTCATCTTTGAGCTCTATATGAGATTTGATGAAGATTTTTGTATATTCGAAATTCGATGGAGCTATTGCGAAGTAAGTTCGGAAATGGTGTTAGATGCCGGCTGGACGGTCGGACTCTTTCTCTTTCGAATAAAACAATAAAATTTGGTATAAAATGGTTGAGCCCCTAATCCCTACTGTCTTCAGCATTAAGCAGAAACAGACTGTTCTAAACTACTAAGTCAATGTGACAATATAGCACCTGTTTAACGGTAAATGCACATTAGCATCAAAGCATTTCTAACAAAAATCAATGATTCAATTTGAGGAGCGTTTATTTATCCGACCAATTAGTCATAACAGCACTTGAGTAAGTCGCAACAAATTGCTTAGCCACCTCTTTGCCTCACCTACAACAACAATATACTTTCGATATAACACAAATACACGTATATACATATGTATGTGTAAGGGTACAGGAATTCGTATGGGGGCCTTACTGCTTTGGATTGTTATGACTATTGCTGTCGTTTTTGCATTTTGCCAATTGAGCGCAAATTGGCTAATTAAATTCACTTGCGAACATTTCGTTGCTGTTGTTGTTGCTTTGGCCGACGCCGCCGCTGCAGTTGACAGCACATCAGCACCTAACATTGCTACACTTTTACGACTCCATTAGTTGCATAATATTCGCCGATTGGTAATGTGGACGGCGTACCAGAGGCGGCGGCGGCGGAGCAGGTTGTGAGGACAAGGGCGGTGGCACAAGGCATGTACTTCAATTACAAGTCAATTCTTATTCAATTAACCGTTAGCAATAAAAATCAATTTCAAGCAGCGAGTTGTTCTAGGCAAAGCCATTGTAATTATTATGAATGTGCTCGGCAAAGTAAGAGGAAAATCAAATTACACAAAACAAAAAGCAGAAATAAAAACAACTAAGAGAAAATAATAGAAGAAATTATTATAATGAATTAGCAATGCAATCGTTTGGCAGTGCGGCTTTTGGCGATTGCGAGTGACTTTCCAGCAGTGCTGTTTAATCAATTGGAAAAGTCAAATGGTTATTAGCAGAATTTTTTTCTCTTTCTCTTTTTTGTTTGTTTTTCAAACATTGTTAAGCGAATAGCTGTGACGGTAAGGTAGTATAACTATGTAGCCATGTAAAATGGTCACTTTAGGAACCCAGGTCAAGAGGTCTCATTATATTCCAGATGGTTACAACTTTGGCTTGCAGTGGTGACAATTCATTAGCAAAGATGAAAAATTCTCTTGCAAATTTTCTTAACTGAAACGTAATTTGAGAGCTGCACGACTCTTGCGAGGATAAGTGAAAAATGCGCATTTAATTTTATAAAAACGTCAACTTCAATTGCTTTAAATATACCTTTCACAATTAAACAAAAGTTTTCCATACAAAAACTTGACTCAGATCGTTCAAAAATGATTTGTACGCGTATTGCGGCGGACATTGTTGCATCGACTCAACTTTTCACGCTGTTGGATTACACAGTATTTTATAGAATCTTCCACGCTTCTTTTTAGGTGTTACAAACTTTGTGACTCTGTTCAGGGTATACGAGGTATGACAATTAAGTAATGAGACTGATTCCATAAAAACCGTATATTTGAAAATTATTCTACAACTCTGTCATCCCCTTCAAAGTAGTCCCCTTCGGCAGTTATATAGTGATTCCAGCGCGTTTTCCATTCTTCGTAACATTTCTGGAACGCTTCGACTGGGATGTCCGCGAGTACCCTCGTCACAGCCGCCTGGATGTCCGTAATCGACTCAAAATGGGTTCCTTTGATCACCGATTTTGTTTTAGGAAACAAAAAAAGTCACAGGGTGACATGTCGGGCGAATAAGGCGGCTGTTGCAACACGGCGATCCCTTTAGAGGCCAAATACTGGGACACGCTGAGGGCGGTGTGGCACGGCGCGTTGTCGTGATGAAGGATCCAGTTACGAGCGATGTCTGGGCGCACCCTGTTGACTCGTTTTCGCAATCTTTCGAGTACTTGGCAATAGTAGACTTGATTCACAGTTTTCCCCGGTGGAACGAATTCTTTGTGGACGATTCCACGGCTATCAAAAAAGGCAATAATCATCGTTTTCACTTTCGACTTGCTCATGCGAGCTTTTTTCGGGCGGGGGGCGCGCGGAGACAACCATTGTGAGCTTTGGAAACACCTGAGCACGACTAAGAGTACTATCACCATACACTGTTACAATTTTAACGTACGTTTCCGAAGCTGTTTCGCCCAATCTGGCGCAAAATTTTATCGCGACGCGTTGCTCTTGATTTCGTTTTTCCATTTTGTTGACGAGCACTACAAACACACGTCTACTCAACTTGGCGCAGCAGGCGAACTAAACAAGCTAGAGCGATGGAGTATATATCAATGGAGAGGGGAGGGAAGCCGGAAAATCCCTTTATATATAAATATATAAAGAGAAAAGGCAATTTCAAGATTTACCACAAGCGCGGCAATAAAATCAGTCTCATTACTTAATTGTCAAACCTCGAACATATCATTATCTGCTTCCACTGTCAGATATAACCAATATATAACCGATTTATGTGAGTGTATGACAACCAATATGCAAGTATAACCATTTTATAACCAAAACTCAAATTTTGTATCTGTGAGTGGTTTCTATTATATTATTTTCCTCTCGCCTGTAAACTTATGAAAAATGACGTGACGTTATTTTGCATTTCAGGTGATATGTAGGTGTTCATAGTTGTGTCACTAAACTTGTATCCAAATATTTATATTCTCTCTGACATTTATAATAAATTGCGGCGAGTTTATGTGGTTAAGCAACTGCCTGCGGCTTACTGACGCGTCAAATTGACTTACGCGCTAAACATTTAAAGGGCGAAATGTCAACCTTAGCAAATTACAAGCGGATAATCGCGTCAAATTAATGAAAGTGTGCAAAATGAGTGGAAGGCATTTGCAATGTTAGTGAGGGTAGCGTGAAATATTTTACCAAAATATAGGGTGTTCTTGTAGAAGCATGGAATTTCCTAGAGCAAAAACTGACATAGTAAACATACTTAATTGGTATTTATGTTCAGCAAATTCTAACAGATGACCATCAAAGGCTTACAGCGGAAAAGCGTTTTTAAAATTTGAAGACTGAGCTCTAGACTTTAGTTCTGTTGGATCTTCAGTGATTAACCACATTTCTGGCTTAAAAAAAAATATTTTTTACACATTCTGAAGATAATATTTAGGCTACTTTTTAAAAGAAAAAAAATATGTTGTGATTTGAATGTCAATTATTGATCTATACTTTTTTAAAAATGTGAATAGAACTCTAAGGTGAACACTACAGACAAAATAACTCAAAATTTTTAATTACCCACGTCAATCTCATTCGGCTCAGTGGTAAATACTTTAGAACGTGTGAAATTACCATTTTATTGAAATGAAATTCTGTTTATATCTTGAACTAACCTCCGTCGGAGGTCCTCGGTTTTTGAGATATCGAACTGAAATTTTGCACAGATCTCCGCTATCCAAAAAGGAGCCACAATAACATATAGCTGCCATACAAACTGTTCGATCAAAATCAAGCCCTTGTATGAAAAACTTTTTATTTGACAGTGTATCTTTAGTATTTGGTCGCTTGGTTTTTCGAATTTTTTCCCCAAAGCCTAAAAACCTATAGTTTTATGAATTCATAATGAAATTCCCAGAGCGTCGACTTTCTGCAGCAGTTTAAAATGAATTCTCAAACTTCCGCCCAGTGATTGGTGAGACAGCTGTCAGCCATCAGTGGTGTTAAATACAGGAAGTGTTTAGTAAATATTTTCTCCCCATCAAACTACTAAAACCGCCGCTAAATTTCGACTATGCAATTAAGCTACGCAATTTTGTAACCAAATTACTGTTAGCCGGCTACAATTTAATTTCACTACCGTTAATCGCTAGAGACGAGCCGCACATAGCAAGTGAGTAACCAACAGGTGCCTCGTACAAGTAGTGCCAACGAAAGACCCAACGCTGATTGAAGCTGAGAGCTTTTGCCCACGCATCAACGTGCTTTCAGCTAAGCTTATTGCGGTTTATGAGTTGATTTTGTCTAAGCCGTCAATAAAGTTTACCTAATTGAAAAGTAAATAAAAAAACTGTTTGGTAAGGTGGAACAGTGCTTGTGTGTGAGACGTGTAACAGACAGGAGTTTTCTCCACATGTAGCTCAATGTCATAGCAGGGTTGTAAGAGCAGACGAAATAGAAATATTAATGAATGAGTTCAACAAATTTCGTTCTACAACACCGAAGCAGTGAAAATGTTATTCGAGTAAATGAGAAGGGTATTCGAAAAATTACCTGAATTTAGTATAAGTATATGGTATGTAGAAAGTTCTGGACCGAAAATAGTAAGCGTTGAATATTAAAAAAACGGCTTACGAAAAAAATATATAGTACATTCTTATTAAATATGACAACTGGCGAAAAATTGTCTGTCTACTGACGTGGCTACTATAACAGCCTTTTGTATTGCGTAGAGCCACTGATCACAGTATACTCGAAAAATCTAGAAACTTCCAAAATTACAATGACTTTCGAACCGAAGTAGCGTTCCGTCACTACTTTTTATTGATATGAAAAATCCGGTATCGATATATTTGAAAAAAAAAAAAAACTTACCTGTTACTCCGCCAATTGTTACACATTCTTACAAGTTCTAAAATGGGAAAGAAAACAAAAATAGAAAGTTAGATAAAAATTGATTTAACAGTAGAGAAGTAATTAAAAATATAATGAAAATAATCTATATAAATATATAAATCATCCACAAATTTTTACATTTATTTATTTTTTTATTTTTGTATTTTTTGTTAAAAAAAAAATAGAAAAATTTACGTTTTTGGTCCTAACTTCTTCCTTATTACTATTTTCTCCCTTAATTTGCTAAACTTCATAATCGCTTTCTTTCCTTCCATACAAATTATCCACCAAATTATCGCATTTTAATTTGCCAACTCACATGGAGACTCCAAAAGAAAGAAAAACGAAGACTGAACGCGCTATAAACTGGGCGTTTTGTCACCGATGAATAATGACTTGGCAGCACATAAGCTGTTAAGGCGCTGTTGACAGGCTGTGTCCCCGTAAAACCATAAAGGCAGGCGGCAAACAAATTTAAGTATGAAAAATGACTTCGCAAAGCCTTATTAACAGGCTAATAAAAAAAATATGGATATATGTATATACATTTGTGTGTTTGTTTATGTGTGTATTAAGTGAGAAAAGAGTGTTACGACATGCACGTGCAGCACACAACGGCTCCAAAGTAATTAAAAGCGTGCTTTATCGCAAACTCGATTTTGCACAGGGCAATATTTCAAAAGTGGTCAAAAAAAGCGAAAATAAATATTTCGGCGCGATAAATATTGAACATAATAAATGTGTAGTCGTGCATGCCGACATATTTTTGTTGAAAATTATTTTCAATTTTGGCGTAAAAAATCGGTGAATTTTTTCAAATGTTGATATTTAAACGAGCAGACCGAATAGTCATTATTTTTAGAAAAAACAGAGTTGCCGTTTTTTTGTGAATATAACTGCATTAAAAATTTGTCCAAAAGGTTTTCGCAGCTTCTCCCATTCCCAGTTTTACATTTTTTTTACACTAAATAGGTGGCAACCCTACATTTTCTCAAATGTTGATATTTAAGCTAACAGAGCGAATAGTCAATGTTTTATTGATTTTTTAATATTTTGCATTGTTTTAATATTTTATTAAGGGTGGCAACTCTGTTTTTTAATATAACTGCATTAAAATTTGTTCAAAAGGTTTTCGCATTTTCTCCCATTTGTATTTTTATATTTTTTACACCAAAAGGGTGGCAACCCTGTTCAAACAATTTTTTTCTTAACGTTTCTCCAAATACTTATCTAAAGGTTTTCTTGAGCTCTTTGCGTTTTAATAATTTTTTTTATAAAGGGTGGTAACTCTGTTTTTTTGGATGTAACTGCGGCGGCTAACAGAACACCGTATCATACTCTTGTAGAACCCCCAGAGGTGATCTAGTGTCTACTGCCTATCTGAAGAACAACAAACCGGCGGGGCCGATGGATTGCCGGCCGAGTTATTCAAACACGGCGGTGAAGAACTTATAAGGGGCACGCATCAGCTTCTTTGTAAAATATGGTCAGACGAAAGCATGCCCAACGATTGGAATTGAATTGTGCTCTGCCCAATCCACAAAAGGGAGACCCCACAATCTGCACCAACTACTGTGGAAAAGGAACTGCCTTAATGCCACTATATCTGAATTCGGTATCCCCGCAAAACTAAAACCAAAAGCTCCGTCAGAATGGGAAGGGCCTCTCCGAGCCGTTCGATACCAAACGAGGTTTCAGACAAGGCGACTTCCTTTCGATGGACTTCTTCAATCTACTGCTAAAGAACATAACTCGAGCTGCAGAGCTTAATCGAGCAAGTACAATCTTCTATAAGAGTATACAGCTGCTGACAATATCTGATGAATCGACATTACGAGTTTTCGAGAGAAAAGTTCTGCGGAAGAAGAAGACAAGGAAGCGGAAGTCCTCAAGCCCTTAGGAAAGACCAGAAATATTTTGGACTATCAAACGAGTTATCTATATGAATAGCCCACTTCTGGTCACAATCTTCAAAATTTATCGCAACAACTTTCAAAAATTGCTTTTTAAGGTTAATGTTTTTGTTTTCTGAACTTCTTCGTACAGCGTGTGTTTTTAGTTTGTAAATTTTGCTTTCTCTTCTCTGTTTTGTCAAAAATCAGCACTGCACACAATGCTTGTTCCACCTCAAGTGCCCGGACAACAACATCTTAGCCAATTAGTAAAATTTATTGTTTCAACAAATCAAAAGTGCAATATCACTACGAAAACCTCACCCATTGCCCTTGTCTGTGCCGTCTGCTGCCTGCTTGCAAATCATTGCACTTCACAACATGACAACCACATTTCCGGTCTAGAACGGAAGTGTGTAGAAATGTAGCTATTTAGGGACACAGTCTTTAACAATACACTTATAGCAGTATATATAAACACATAAATATTTCTAATCCTAAATCTTCACATTTAGATACATATGGCATACATACAAGTATGTACATTAGGGTGTTCATTATTTCTCCAAGTTGATTTTTTTTTTTGTAAACACCCCCTGAAGTGTCAGTTTTAGCCCCAAAGCAAGGATCCAACGTAAATCAGCATTTTTATTTTCAATTTAAAGCAAAATCATTTTACTTTGCATACGGTACACCATGTCGTATGAGCAACACAGAATGTATGTAGTATAAATCACTTCTATGAATGCCAGTACACTTGATGTATAACTTTAACTGCGCATAACTTTAAAAGGAGATATTTTATGGAAAAAATTATTAGGACCTTTTTTGTTGACTGATAAATTTTGTATTAGAAAATAAGATTTTCAAAGTTGTAGGTTTATTTGCTTTTTGTAAAATATCAAAAATATTTTTAAAGGCATAAGCTGAAACTTAATGCTGCCAGAAAAGTCAATTTGGAAAATAAAGCTCACCCTAATATACATATTTATATGTATGCATACATACAATTTCATACATAAATGTACTAAAATGCATACATGTTGCTCAAGTACCCAACGAATATAAGGTACAACATACACATTGTTGTTGTTGTTGTCAACTTCTTTTGTTGTACTTTTGTTGCTGAGAATGATTCATCTGTGTCTTATATACGTAAATTTGTATATAGCGACCGGCATGGTCATGAACAAAGAAATTGTGCGCCGGTCAGGCATGACGCAGCAACCAGCGGGGGGGAGTGCGTGTGTGAAGCAAGAACAGAAGTGTTTTGTTAAGAAAGGAAACTTGTGTGCGTTGCTTGCACGACTTTGTTGCCAAAAATTTGTGAATGATCTTTTCATGCAACGCGGACACATTTACTTGCTTATATACATATAAGATATATACATACATATACATATATAATCTACAAAAAATAAATGCCAAAGAATGTTCTTTCGAATGATAATAAACAATCCCCACTCGATGTGAAGCTTATGCGTTTTTTTCTTTGAAAAAGTAAGGAACCTGGAAATGAATCATCTTTTATACCATCATGGATCGAACAGGGTAATAGACTCTATGTAAAGCATGTTTTTCCTTCAACAAAATAGGCAATACTATTTTTGTGAACACGGTTACATACACACATACATATGTATATACCTTCCAAGCAAATACAATTTGTTTCTCACAATTTTTGTTATTCCACTATACACATGTTGTTGTTATTGTTGTTGTTGCTGACGTTTTCATTTAGAGTGCAAATCGAGGAAGTGTTTTGCAAATTGTACATTTAGCTCGCTTCGAAGTACTTACATACATATTAGTATATTCACACACACACACACACTTAAGTATACAGAAAGTGGAGTTTCACGAGAGTTCGCCTAGATTGCAGAAGAAAACAAGAGCTCACCCAAAGGTACCTTGCAAAAAATAAAAAAATGCGATTTATTTCTCGCTACACTTGATTCAGCAATGATCTAACTTCTTCAAGCCGTCTAAAAAATAAGCCGTCTGGTAGGCAGTTCTGCAAAGTAGATCTCCTTCGCGACGATAACCTTCCCATTCGACTTAAATTTTTGCCCGACGAATTGCTATTTCAAGCTCGGAAATATATAAAAGTCACAAGGTCCAAATTTGTAGTTTGTAGTTCGTATCCTAAGTTAGTTAAGGTTTGAGGTATTTTAGAAATCGGGCTGATGACTGCACATTGAGTCGCGAGCGCGGAGTCGCTAAAGTAAAGTGCGAAAGAGGCATCCCTTGGAGAGTTTCGAGCAGGCTGCATAGCCTTCTTAAACTTTCTGATGAGCAACGTCCGTATAGGCGCTGAACTGGACAACATCAAACCTGCGTAGCTCGGCGTGTAATTAAGTAGCCATGAAGTTGATAAGATTAGACCATCTCCGGGAGACTTGCTGAGAGGTTAGGATAACATGTATCCCTAAAACTGTTAAAAGCTCGCACATTACTGCTAAAGACTCCACTCCTATCAGTCCTTTCACGTGTCTATTGAAAACGTTGAAAAGGCTCATGAACTGTTCAGACTGAGGAAGATCGGTTGATACTTCTTATTATTAAATTACACATCGCATGGTCTTCATCGCAATTTTTACTACAGTTACAGCTTGTACGGACGGACGGACGGACAGACAGACAGACGCACGAACTTCAATTCGTCTCGTCATCCTGATCATTTATGTACAAGGCGCGTTCCAAAGTAAACAGGACTTGAAAAAAAAAACAAATGTTTTTTTTCGGCAAAATCAATTTATTTTATTCAAAATAGTCTCCTTCTGCTTCAATACAGCGTTTTGCACGGTCAAAAAGCATGTCGAACGAGTGTTTTAGCACGTTGGTCGGTATGGCCGCCAGTATGCCGGTGCAAGCTTTTTGAATGGCCTCTATGACTGCATAACGCTTTCCTTTCAAGGGCAAATGCATATTTCCGAAAAGGAAGAAGTCGTACGGCGCCATATCAGGTGAATACGGGGGTGGTTAATGGTTAAAATGTGATTTTTGGTAAAAAAAAATCGGTCACAAGTGTCGATCGATGAGAGCAATTTTTGGTCGTCAGTCAATTTGTGCGAAACAAACCGTGCAGACCTTACGTAAGCCCAAATGTTCGATCAAAATGCGATAATTCGATGTTTTTGAGATGTTCAATTCCATTTCCATGAATTTCAATGATGATTTCGGCTGATTTTTGATGAATTCACGCACAGTTTCGATGGAATTTCCGATAACCACGGATTTTGATTGGCCCACATGTTGATCGTCATTTATGTCCTCACGAGCACTTTGAAAACGTTGAAACCACTCGTGCACTCTGCTACGGGATAGGCAATCATCGCCATTTCGGTAAAAGTTTTTCCAATTTTAAAACAAAATTTAATGTTGGCTCTTTGTTCGAAGCTCATTTCGCCCCGATAACACAAACATACTGACACTTAAAACGCAATAACTTCACTTCGAATCTATGAAATGTCATGAAATTCTCACAGAACAATCGATAAAGAAAGCAAATTCTAACGCACTAGTCAACATACATACATATATGTAGATGGCGCCATAAGGTGGCGCTAGATTCAAAAAGTCCTGTTTACTTTGGACGCACCTTGTATATCTATACTGAATTCACAGGAAAAAACATCTTCAGTATATACTATTAAAATATATTTTCAAATAAATAAGATGTTAATTGGAGATTATTAAATCCTTATGTATTCTTTTTGCTTCTATAATTCTTTTTTTTCAAACTTCACCTAAAAAATTGTTTTTACAAGCCTCACAACACTCATGCGAACTTTCATCCATTCGCCCTCACTGCTGCTGTAAACAATGTATGTATGTACATGAGAGAGTTCCGTTACATTGCATGCCAGCCTTGATGAAGTTGCTATGAGCGCAAGCAATCTAAAATGGTCGATAGTGCGCTGATGCAGCCAAGTGCCTAGGAAAATTCACTCATATATGCCTAAATAGACTATGTTCATAGATAAAGTGCAGAAGTATATTTATATACATACATATGGTATATATGGTATAAATATGTACATGCTTATATGCAAGTCAGGATGCCATTTTTGCATTTATTTTCATTTACTTCACGCTTTGCTAGCATTTCCATTTTAATTCTACCGCAATGTAGCGCACAGCACCATTCGACGTATGCACTATTCAACACAGTGTTGCATTTTATTGGCCACACGGGGGCGTAAAATGCACAAAATACCTTTGAGGCGTTAGCTGCTGCAGTAAATGCTGGCCATAGATACGTGCTGTGCGTTTCCAATACAAAAACAAAAAATGCAGTCGCATACACAATCAACACACACACGCACGCATGCGAATGTAATAAATTCCAATGCAATTGACCTAAAAGGATTTGTTGCCGCTCCACAGGCTTCCGGCGTTGGGAAAGCATTTTGCGAACTATTTGTTTTTTGATGATTTTTTTTTGCTTTTTGGTTCATTTCACTTTTTTTCTACCTGTGAATTTTTAAATTTTGTTTGTACCTCGGCAATAAAATGCCCGCGGCCAGCAATCGAACTCAGTTGGTGAGTTGTGCCCTCCCCACTCCCCCTTAGTATTAATGGGTGGGTTGTATCTGTTGCAAACTAAGCTGATGAGTTGTTGGCATGTTGAGTAGTGAGGCTGTAAATGCCACGCAAATGGAAAAGTTAACAAATAACTGAGTTTGTGGGGCTTGAGTCACTATTTATTAGTGGAACAGCATTATTGCCTCCTTATGAGGGAAAGTATGTCTGCAACTTGAAGCATATAAAGAGGCATTATTTTACGATGGAATCTTAACGCTAAATTGAACTGGAAGGTTTTACAATGGATCAATTCATTTCAGTTAGTTAATTTGGTCTGAGTTGCGTGAATTAAGGAATTTTGAGAAGTATCGTATGTATCAAGCCTTCAGGAATGTATCCCAAAAATTTTATAAACAACAACAACAGCAGAAAATACTACTTCGACATGAAACTTGTTTTTCTTACCGTAAACTGTTTATTAAACAACTTACGAACAAATTTGATATATGTACATCAAATCCTACAATTTGTTTGGGCTTTCTCAAATTTGAACAAATTGAATTTTTCCAAATTTTTAACACTTCATACCATTCTATTAGTACCCGAAGGCACTGTGCTATTACAATAATTCAATCTACTACCCACGTTTGACAGCAAACAGCTGATTGTGATTTGACAATCCACTCGTGCAGCGCCGCATCGCAATATTTACGTAAAAATCTAACACCAATTGCGGCATTTAATATTACCGCACAATTCATTTTAAACAATTTATGAAATAAGTGAAACATTAAAATGAATCAAGCCGACGTTAGTAAGCTGATGTCGCAATTGCGTATCGCTGTTAAACCACATCGTAACCTACGTAATCCAGATGGTCCTGAGGGTCGTTTATTGAAACTACGCAAAACTGTGACGGCGCTAGTGAAGCATGAGCGCATAGAGTTATACTACAACAGAGCTGATGAAGCGCGCGGCTATGCAGAATTGGTTAGTAAATTATAGCACAACAATGTGTTAACATAATAATTCTTTTTTTTTTTTTACAATTGCAGTTAATTTCCAATGCGATACGTTATGGCGATCGTCATAAAGCTACAATGGAGTTGGCGGATTATTGGTTGCTCGAAAAACAATTGGTGCATAAACTTTTCAAAGTGCTAGTGCCACGTTTGGAAAACTGTAATTTTTCATATACCCGCATGTACAAAGCACCGCGTGATTACCCTGGCATGTATTATAGAAAATCGGTGCTGGAGTTGCGTGGCAATCCATATCCATCGTTATTGCCTGATTATACAAACAATCGTAATTTAATACATAATGTTTTATTGGATGAAGCACGAAAAGATTATAGACGTGAAAAGCTAGCAGAGCTAGCCGATAAAATAGCTTCAGAATCGGCGGTGAATGCTGAGAAAGTAGGGAGTGAAGGTGATGCCAAAGAAGCAGAAAATGTAGAGAAAGCATAAAAATTGTGCTTTTTACCTAATATAATTGTTAAATTAATACAAGTAATTTAATATTAAACAAAGCATTTAAATTGCTTTTTATTATACGGGGCCACAACAACAACCTTGGAATGTTATTAGAACTTACATATAATGTTAAAACTTAATTTATTGTGCCGCTTGAGATAGAACGGTATATTTTCTTAAACATCTTCAAATGGACTAACATGGGAAATGATTATAAAAGCTGTGGCATGTTCATAAGCGGCGCTTTTAAGCTGCAAACAATGGGCGTTACCGAAAAAATTGCAACTGCATATTTGTTGTGGTTTTAATAACTAGGAATTTCAGTTTTTAATTCATAACTACAAAGAACACTGTAAATACAGTTTTAGAAAAATTTTCAGAAGATTTTTCACCTCAACTTCATGTACATAGTGCTTATGCTGGTACAACAACACACTTTTGCTAAAAATATTATTGGAGCTGTAAATTAATAACACATTCTTCCTAAACTTTATTAAGTTGCAGCTGTAGTGCGTTAACTGTACGAATTATAGACAAGCCTCTCATATTTAGTCGGTTGCTGCTTTCTAATTTTTTATATAATTATTTTAATTAGTTTTTTATATCTAATACACTTTAAGGGTAGCAATTGTTAATTTGTAGCAAATTAGAAATGATGTGGCTTACCTTGCAAAGAAAGTCGATTTCTACTTATTGTTTATAATTTTTGGAAATACATACACTTATTTATACAGGTACGCTTCACATCACAGTAGTGAGAACGTTCTACACTAATTTACTAAAAGTTTTTAATTTGATTTTAGTTATAATTATTATTTATAAATTTCACTAAAACATAAACCATTTAATTGCTTCCATCGATGTTGCTACGCGAAGCCGATATGGCAGTAAAATATAAAGGCAATGCAGTTCAAACAATAAAAAATTGGAACTAAATTACTGTACAATATTTGTACACAAGTGGTTTCCTGTGTTTTTAATCACATTTATAGAAATTATGTACATACATATATGCGAATATATGAGTATATAAAAACGCTGCAGTCGGTATATATGTAAATTGGTTAGAACTCCGTTTTTGTAAGCAAAAGCAACTACTTGCAATTAGGTAGCATCATTTCATCGTTACCTCAATTTTTAACAGTTCATATTACTATGTGCATATGTATGTGTATATACATATGTACATACTAACGGATTGCATTCATGTATACATCTGTATATGCATGTACATATATACATATAAATTCAATATGCGAGGCTCATTTGGCGAATATTTTGAGGTTATCTCACCTAAATGTATGTAAATCCATTTAATGAATTCAGTGGAAGAGCACCTGGACACATAGCAATTTCTTATTAGCCGTTGTTGGTTAATTGTTAACATACACATGCATTCATTTCTGTCAATGTTCAAGAAAATTGCGAAGCCGAGAGCTTACCTCAAAATTGCAGCCAGTCACTCATAAAACTCTATATGAACACTTTTAATATACCGCTTTTATTTTATTTAAATAAATATTACACTCGCGGAAGTATTTTACGCGTTTCCGTCGGCTTACAATCGCTAAACTGACAAGGCAGACGGAAATCTTTGCTTTCTACTGCTTAATCTTTACCATTGGCAATGCAGTTCCGGTAATCAGGCGGTAACGCCTTCCAGTTATAGATGCCACACCAGAATTTGGCATTCTGTGCAAGGTTTTGGCAGTCAGATTTGAAATCATCTTAAACAAATTGGCAACACCGCCAAGTTGTGTATTTGACATTCAAAATTCTCCACTTCAGGAAAAAATTTGTATAATTATTTGATAAAATCATATTTGAATAAAAGTGAAACGAATTTATGTACAATATAGTGTAACATGCTTCAAGCTTTAGAAATTATATTCAAAGACTGTAAGACAAAGATAACTGTCCTCATGGATCTAAAAGAAACTGTTGCATATCGGAAATATCGCGACATAATCTGTTACGAAAGCTGAATAATAAAAACAGTACTGGTCCTTGTAAGTTTGACTTTATCCGATAAGAGATGAGAATAAAAATGATAAATTTTATCCCAAAACGCAAGTATTCTTTGATAATATACTATTTAGTGCGGTGAGCCATCATAGATGTAAGTATACTATATATTTGTAATACTGTACATTACCGCCCATTAGCCTAATCAACCAATCACATTACTTTAACCCTAATGTTCTATGTACGCGGAAAAATTTTATTTCTATAATATGCATGCGGGTGAGTGTGAAGTACAATTTTATATAAGCATAATGATTTAGTAAATAGTTACAATATTAAAAATGTTTACAATGTGGTATAGGCACTAAAGTCCTTGTTATTAAGGCCTCAATGGTATTTATATTTCGTTGTGCGTTGTTAAAACAATTTGAAACGTTAAAGTTGGCATATTGAATATAAACCACCACAAATATCACATCTCCACCGTCTACAATAACTATTATTAGGATTAAGTGAGGTAAAGTAGTCATTTAAAGCCCTCAATATTTCTTGCTTTTTGTTATATAAGTATGAAAATGTTTGTGATTCGCATCTCTTTGTGACATACAAAAAAATGCGATAAAGTATGGTCTCGGCGGATATAAAAATTTGTATCGTATTCCTTATCATTTCTAAATTTGTTTCAACAAATTCTTGTGCCAGTTTCATGAGAAAATCAAATGTTTTCTCCGAAAAAACATTACCCATGGTAGTTATGATGTCATCAAAGCTGTCAGGATTAGCGATGATCTCATAAAGTCGCGTACCATATTCGCTTAATAAAATTAAGATATTATTCGGAAGCATAATGCTACCCATGCCAATGCTGACAGTGCTTGGTTGAGCTGATAATTCGCTTTTATTGAGTACGTTTGAGAACAGTAATTTGGAATTGCTAACGGAATTTACTTCAGCATGCGCTGTAGGTATGGGTTTGTTAACCGAATTTAGCACATTAGGACCCTTATTATGTTGAAGATTATTGCGTAGGTCGTTGGTATTGACTGCCACATCATTATTGAGCACAACTCCTTCCCCAGCTGCGCCGAATGCAGGTCGTACCTTAGCTTCATTTAATTTCTTGTTAATTTTGTAAAGATCATTTAGATATTGTTTGCTAGGCATATCGTTAGCTCCACGTATAATATCTACTTTTCCTTGTTGTGCACCTTTGATACGAATTGTTTCCTTTGACATTTTATCAAATATTTTTCTCTGGCGATTACTTAAAGACTTTCGGTAGTCCTGTATTGTGGCACTATGTGTATCATTTACTAGTGTTGATGCCATACGGAAATTCGATACAGAATGTGTGAAGAGTACCAAAGAGGCAGCCAATTGCACCAGTTCCATACTTGTCACCTCCTCATCATCGACAAATTTCTAAAAGAAATGTTAAAAGCGAAGTTTAAACTAATTATAACGATTGTAGCATATATATTTTAACTTACAATTAATAGATCTAGAATTCCATTTGCAACCCCGGTTCCGGATAGTACAATAGATGAAATGTTCATACCGTTCACAAGTAATTCGGTAGCCTAGAAATAAAGCATGTTAATACAGTATTTCAATAAAAAGAAACAAGAAAAACAGTTATTTCGACACCGCAGCTATAATATATATTTTATATGTACTTTTCTTAAAGCATAAATGGCTATCAAAAAATAAATAACTTGATTTTGTTCGGGGATTGTAGCGTCGCCTTGAAAAATAATCCATGCCGGAAAAATAAGCAGCTTCTTGGGGAGGAAAGCACATGCATAAAATGTCAGATCGATATCTGAAGAACTGCTGCACTAGCTCGCGTATAAGAGCCACAAGTTGGTAGTAAAAATGACGTCACCACTTGCAGATTAACCTTTATGTATAACTAACAATTCACACAAGCTTCTTCAAGATTATTTAAAGTTATTTAAGGGGCTATACCAGTATGACGCATTAAATATTAGGCGATTTTCGTGATTTTTTTTTAAGAGAAAGTACGCAATTGATCATTTCGAACTTCTTTGAACGTAATAAGGTATATTTTCAACTATATTTTACGATTTTTTTTTTTACAAAAATGTTGAAAAATAACGGAGTTACGGGCTGTCTACGGAGGGGCCAAAAAAAAGTGCCCCTACTGCTGGCATGATTCCGGCCAAATGAGTAGGTGAAAAAAAAATTGAAAAGTCTATTAAACTTAAAGATATTTCCTATACAATGAACTACGATCTTTGAAAAATGTCGAAAATTAACAAAATGGCGTAATTTTGAAAAAAAAAATCGTGTTTTTAAGTAAAAAATGGTCGTTTTTTTAATGCCAAGTTGACAATTTTCAACCAATCAAAAAGATCGTAGTTCACTGTATGGCAAATGTATTCAAAAATACTCAGTTTTAATTTGAAGTCGATCGGTCAATATCTCGTTTAGTTATGATGTCAGCAATTTTGAAAAATGATTTTTTTAAAGTGTCACACTGGTATAGCCCCTTAAGGCATTGCGTTTGTTGTGGCTGTAGCTGATATTGTTTTCGCAGTCGAAATTCATATTTTCATAAAATTTATAATTTTTACTTACCAACGATATCTCCTTTCCCGCAGCAGCTGCTTTTGTCATGGCAGTCGTAGCACGTGAAGCACCTACACCAACAACACCAGCTCCAACACCTATCCAAGCATTTCTAGCTTGCGAGCTATCCAACCCGATAGACTGTCCGTGGTTTTTACGATCTACTAAATTGAATACTGAACGTACGGTTGAGTATGCCGCTGTGGTAGCACAAACAACACCAGCACCAGCTATTAAAGCCGGCGCTACCGTCATCATCATTGCTGCCAATGGTATTGCAGCTGCACCAAGTCCGGCTACAGCCGTTGCTGTATCTGCAACACCCAGTACCTGTCTAGCGGCGCTACCGTTTGGTGTAGTACGCACCTCTAATTCGACACGTCCGTTATAATCGGTGGTATAAATACCGTTAAGCGGTGCAATCATCAATCCACTTGGTAGTTCATTATTTGCCAAATATGTTTTCCAATTTTTATAAACGCGGCCCAGTTCATCAATGAATATCATACAACAATGCGAACTATCGTCATCAGCTGAGAAATTATATACATACATACATACATTTAGATATATGAAGTAAGCTATATGCACATAAACGGAGATAATACACGAAGATACTTACTTGTACATTTTCTTGTTCTAAAGACGGGATGACAGGAGAATTTCGTAGCGTTTATGGCACGTACTTTACTATCGCAATCGGTTACAAACACATAAATAATTGCACTCAAAGAGTTTCGGTTAGTGTATTTTCCTGAACGATAAATTTGAATGTTGGATAAAAGTGGTGAGGTTTCTTTTTAGTTTGCATACTCACTTTGTGCCCAAACACTGTCAAATATTATTTTTCGCATTTCCTCTATTTTTCTATTTCCTTTTTCCTGATCAGGAATTAGATTGTTTAACTTATTTTTCAACATTCCACTTTGATTTTCAGCTAGCCTGTTTGGTAATAATAAATATTTGAAGGAAAAGTTATTAATTTAGATAAAAAAAAACCAAGAAAAATGTCAGCTACGGTGGCACGGAAGCTATAACATCTTTCGCAAATACTAACAAATTTAGTATACCGCGTTGCGGCTATAATAAATTCCACCGAATACGCGAGCTTGTTGTTTTTGTAGCGGCAGAGAATATTCCTGAAATAGATTTTAGGAATACTATAGAGTTTGCAGTACTGGGACCAGTTACGTTGGCCTGTCCGTCGTAGGGACTTTTATTACGACACCAATCCTCGAAATTAATTCAGTAATGTTTCTGCCACTACAAAAACAACAACAACAGGGTTAAGGCAAACTAAAGAGTACAATCACAACAATAAGCGTGCTAAGGATATTTATTTCGGTATAACCATAGTATGTAAAGATGTACATCTATATGTGTACTCACAAGTCCCAAATAATTTCCTTTTTGAAACCGCTGTTGTTTGCAAAATCTTGCTGCACTTCCAGAACTGTACGCGTTCTATTTACGGTTTTTGGCACTACCACAACTGTAGGCATTTTCTTTACTGTTTTTGGCGTCGGCTGTATGTATAGATTTACATTGCCATTTTCATCTAATGTGTATTCGCCATTAAGTGGTGCAACCATTATACCCCCTGATAGGTTATTATCCTTGAGATAACGCTCCCAGCTCAAATATATATTGCCTTCTTGGTCCTCATAAAATATTTCAGCTATAGATTTAACTGCCGCAAATAACAATGATAAATTAAAATGTTAGTAAATTTTACAGTTACAATATTGAAGGTATAAAATACTTATATAACATACAATATAAAGGATACGATTTTCAATTAAAAAATATAAATAAATTTTAATTTATTCAAATCATTATTATCGTCAACGAAATTAAGACCATTTTACATTTCGAAAATGGTGTTTGAAAATTTAGCGAGTAACAGTACTTTGGTAAATAATAAAAAATGTTAATTTCGGCTCCACCGAAGCTTCAATAACCTTGAACAATAAGTTGCGCAAAATTTAGTGAAGATATTTTTTCAAATAAAAAAAGTTTTCAATACAAAAACTTTATTCGGATCAACCAATATGTAAAGCGGCTATATGATATAGTAGTCACATATCGGCAATTCCGACAGTGCAGCAGCTTCGGAAGCAAAAAACTTCCGTCAAGCACTGACCGCCATTCACAGTGGAACCATCAACACCTTCACCTACTTCTTTCCAGTGAATGGCGTACTCGGTGTCAAACCATCACGCCATGCAGACGAAGAGCTCGAGTCGCTGCGAGAAACGAGTGTGCCATTGCGCATCTTCGTTCTGTATACTATAGCATTCGGCTACGAAGTCTGACCGTAGACTTAATTCTGGTACCACGGGGAGCAGGAGCCCTTGGAGGTAACTCCAACCTGCTCATGCGGACTGGCCCCTCGGGGAGTATCGTGGTGGTTGTGGTTGAAACCCAAATCGCGGGAAGAACTGACTTTGTCAGTTGAATGTGGAGTTGCATTGCAACCGGGTGCCGGACCCAAAGCACGGCAGAGGTTTTAGATGGGCCTCGAACCCGACCAAGGTGGTTAGTGTGTCCATTCCACACTGCCAATTGGTACTGAAAATGCTTAGCATTCTCAGGGCGCTGATCAACGCATTGATTTGATCCGCTGTGCTTTTGAGCGCCGTGGAGTAAGGTTGTCGACAACAGGTACCCACGTAAAACACACCGGACGTTGTATACTATAGCAGATTAAACTCCTACTTATCCAGAATAGACCCCGACATATCCAATAGACAACCTGCGTGCAATGAGTCTTCGCATGACACTGGCCACCGCTTTGCATGCCCCACCAACCCTATTCATCTGATACCCCTCTTTCTTTGGTGCGACTCCATCGAAACAGTACGTTTCTTGGGCCTACGTTGGATGACGTGGACGACATCTTGTTAATCATTTGCCATCCTAACGGGGACTGACTACCCGCTAAACAACAACAACAATGTAGCAGTTTCCCGTGGAGAAAAGGTCGTTGTAAAATTTCAAGTCCTTATAATAAAAACAGAGGGATGTAGATACAGGTTAGGTTAGATGGCTGATCAAAGATCACACGTAGACTAATAGTAGTCCTTTGCGATGCCATTGAAAAAGAACTCCCGTGTTCGAACTTACAGATTGGCGAAGCGAAATACACAGACAACATTCGGTGTATTTTAACCCCACGGTGCTCAAAAGCGCAACAGGTCAACTGAATGCGTTGATAAGCGAACTGAAAATATCAGGGTACCAATTGGTAGTGTAGAATGTACACACTAACTACCTTGGTAGGGTCCGAGCCCCATCTAAAACTTCTGCTGTACTTTGTGTCCGACACCCGGTTGCAATGCAGCTTCACATTCTACTGACAAAATGACAGTTCTTCCCACATTTGCGTGTTAACCACAATCACCACGATACTCCCCGAGGAGGAGTGTATCTAAACTAACCATTGCTTGATCATTCATTAATTGGTTTTTTGTGCAATAGCATTGACTAATTTCCGATTCCCTAAATATACTAAGTTAAGGTATAAGTACTTACTGGAAAAATGTGATAAGAATACACAAATTGCCTGTACTGCAACAGTTCTATAATTTTTTATCTTGCGTGCAACGTGTTACTTTACAAGTAATGTATAATATATGTTTTTTATTTGTCTGTTACACGTCTAAATAAGATAAATCAAAAATGAAGATTTCTTACCTGTATACCCCTTTCGTTTAACGACAAAGTCCTGAAATTTTTTTGCTTCCAGCGCATTTTCATGTTCATTGTTTGTGACCAGTATATGTAGAATAGACGAGTCAGCATATTTACCTGTAACACACAAAAACAACAATAAACTACTTTTAAACAGCTTTCCTACTCACTTATTGTTGCGTAATGTTGTTGCAGGCTCCTAATGGTAATATCACCTGAGTTGTGTGTTGACTTTGGAATGCAAGCCGGCGTTAAACATATCTCCAAGTCGACATTTCCATCCTTATTGAAGCTGTAAATACCATTTAGTGGAGCAACCATAACGCCTTCGGGTAAATTATTTTCCGTCAGATATAATTGCCAACAAAAATATTCATTCTTTTCGTCGTCCATGTAAAGGTAACTTTTAGCTGTAAAGAGAAGTTTTAACAGTTTTACACATATTGAATCACATTGATGGCTTATTTTAATCGTACTTGTGGTATTTTGTATCCTTTGCACTTTATGAGTTGTAAACTCCTGTGAATTCATGGCATCATACATGTTCGTTTGCTTTGTGACTAACACATAAATACTGCAGCTTGTACTATAAGCATCGGATGCACTATCTACAAAAGCAATAAAATAAAAATATAGTAATAATGGGCTACAATTTGATTTTTATTCATTTAATTACCTTTTCGCGCCTTATGATTATGATATTCATGAATCGTAAGCGACTGACTGCTGATGTTGTTGTTGTCGTTATAGCTACATTGGCGGCTTATATTCATGTTCGGTTTATTTATAGCTGCTGTTTTCCAAGCTTCAAGCTCGACTTGACCATTTGCAGCTATGGTGTAACGTCCATTAGTGGGCGCGACCAAAATGCCTGCATCCAATTTGTTCCCACTTTTGTAAGCCTCCCAATTTTTGTAAGTGTTACCATCTTCGTCTACAAATGTTCCATTTCGTTCTGCAAATTGTTTAGTAATATATATTAAAATTACAATTCCATATCAAAATTAGTATAAACATATATGCACATACCGGAACGTATTACAGGATGATAACTAAATACTCGCGAATTTTCAGCTCCTTTTAAATCATTAGAATTTGTGACCAATACATATATTGTTTGTGAACTGCCACTTGTTTCATCTTAAGACAAAAACAATATAATACATTAAGTATAGAAATATATAATAAAAATTTTACCATCGCCTGCAAAATCTTGTTGTACCTCGCGAATCGTAGGTCCTGCAGAAGCGGCTGGAGTTTCGCTAAATTCTAGTTTTACTTTTCCAGCTGTATCAAATGCGTAATAACCGTTCAATGGCGCAACCATAATACCACCCTCCAACGTAATTCCACTCTTGTACGAATTCCAATCAGGATATATTTTACCATTTTCGTCTGTAAAAGTTCTGCTATCACCATCTGCTAAAATGCATACATATGTACATATATCAATGTAGTGAAAGCAGTCGTGTTAATCAAATAGTTGATCAGTGGATATAAAATTTCTATTACTATCTCTATCATTCTAGCAAATATTGTATTTGCAGTTGGCTCACCTGGACCTTTCCTTAGCTTGGCGATGACTTGATGGCACTTGAAATCCTTGCAATTCAAAATATCTGTGACATCTTTTTCAACCACTATAATAAGGATCCTTGTCACAGGCAAATTCGATAGACGCACTTTTAGTTAAGACGAATATATGTGTAAATTATTAAAACATTTTACATGTACTTATAAAGTAGTTTTCAGAAATTATATTTACCATTTTTGTTAGCAAATTCTTGCTGTGTGTCAACAACATTTTTGGACGACATATTAAAATGTTAAATTTGTAGAAATTTCCACGGCAGCTCGAACTAAACTGATGTCTTGACTTTGCAAAGGGGTTCCCCAAATTATAAAATATATTCTCACAGCATAGACTATTTTTATGGCTCACTTGTCAGCTGGCAGCGAACTCTGATATTTTTTCTGAGCTGGCAACAAAACACAATCAGGGTCCCATCAATCAGCACTTATTAAAAAAGGCGGGATGCCAGAAGAATAGCGCTAAAACCAACTGTAAAATTAAATTAGATAATCATTTAATCTTTGCCCACCGAAGGCTGTTATTTAGTATTCCCAACTTTCAAAAATTTGTCCCCCTGCAACTCCAACGAAAATTTAACGAACTAAAAATATTTTTTTTATTCCCAAATTTAAGGGAAAACGCTGATAAAACTGCTTTTATTATGCATTGGCGAACTGCTGTGACATTCGATATTAGAAGAAAAAGACATTGCCATTGGTTTCACTTCGGTAAATGTTCAGGAGAGCGGCTTTTCCGAAAACGTGCACCAATTTTCACGGGAAATGTCTTAAAAAATTCGTTTTTAATTCCGATTCACGAATATGTATGGCGCGTTATCTAATTTTATGTATTTTTGCAATAAAAACAATAAAAAATATTTCGATTTTGCACAATATTGACGCTATAAATGGCATCACTGTTCGAAATTCAATTAAGAACTACCCAGCGGGATAATGGTTCACTGCTTACATTTTTCTTTGAAGAATGCTTCGAAGAAAATTCTATGTACAATTCTTCGATACCAGGTAATGCATAAAAGTAAGCTATGCGGGATAATGGTTCACTGCTTATATTTTTCTTTGAAGAATGCTTCGAAGAAAATTCTATGTAGAATTCTTCGATACCAAGTAATGCATAAAAGTAAGCTATGCGGAATAGCTTACATTTTTCTTTGAAGAATACTTCGAAAAAAATTCTATGTAGAATTCTTCGATACCAGGTAATGCATAAAAGTAAGCTATGCGGCTAAATTCTACTGTGTTCATATTTACAAGTCAAGTAAGTACGTGAAAAACGACAAATACAAATTGATGGAATAAAATTTATAAGTAAATTTTTTCATTATTTCGTCAAATCATCAAGCAAAAAGTTGGTTACTATTTGGTAAGTATTTCGTGTTTTTAACATTGAAGGACATAGCTTCAAATTTATAAACATACTCTTTCAACTTTTTTGTAGAATGTGTGAAAGTTGAAGGCTTCACCGAATCGGAGTATATTCACCAAATTCAAAAAATTATCAAACTCGCCAAACGCAGTTTCTTCAAGTCTCGTTGCCTGAAAAAAAACGGCAAGAGACTCAGCCACAAAATTAAAAGAAAACCATAATGGCTAAATGAGTAGCGACCAACATCTCCGCTTTGGCAGCATCCCGGTTCTTTCCGCTAGTTACCCGTCTGTATATATGTATATTTAACGTTTTTAAAACTGTTTTCAACCTTTGATCATTTTATATATACATACATACATATACATATAATATGTATTTAACGTTTTTAAACTATTTCAATTTGTAATAATTCGGTTCATTTAAACACATTTTGTTATAACAATTTTTAAGTGCATTTCGCATAAAATAAAACCTTTATAACGATTGTATTGAATCTAGTGCATTTTTCTTTTTAACAAAAAGTGTGAGTGGCCTATAAGGTGAGTTTTTGTACACATAATACTTATTTTCATACGAATATGCAATTTTTCCTATTGACCTTGGCATCAAAGAATTCTTCGTGAACTATGGCATCGAAGAATTCTTCGTTAACTGTGGCATCGAAGAATTCTTCGTTAACTGTGGCATCGAAGAATTCATCGTTAACTGTGGCATCGAAGAATTCTTCGTTTACTTTGGCATCAAAGAAATCTTCGTTAACTATGGCATCGAAGAATTCATCGTTTACTTTGGCATCGAAGAATTCTTCGTCCCATGGTAAGCGTAAAAGGTGATCTGTTACTTTTCGTAGGACATCGCCGTGTTAATTTTCATCGGTCGGGGTAAGCGATACAATCATGCTGTATCGTTTACCTTGCTCGCTTACCAATGTCTACCATATCCCGCTGGGTAGTGATACATGCAGTGATCGGGTTCGAAATATCGATACTCTCGATATTCTAAACTAAACAAGAATTGATAAAAATGAGAGATATATAATAGAAAAATATTATTAATTGGAAAAATAAAAATAAATTAAAATATCGATATTCTCAATATTCGAGTTTGAAAGAAAATTGGTAAAAATGAGAAATACACAATAGAAAAATAATAATAATTGGGAAAATATAAATAAATTAAAATATCGATATTCTCAAAATTTGAGGCTGATCGAGAATTGGTAAAAATGAGAAATACAATACAATACCAATTCTCGATCAGCCTCAAATATTGAGAGTATCGATAATTCGAAAACGATCATGAATCAATAGTGGCCATTCGAATTTACAACAGCTGTGCCATAATTTCGAACATACCTTGCCATTTTCGTTGAAGTGAAGTGATTAGGGGTATTCTCTTGCTCTTGCAAAACCCGGTGCACGGTGCAAGCATTGCAAATTTACAACGGCACAACAACAAACACACGCAGAAAAATATTTGCAAGGGCTGTGAAATATGTCAGACCAAAACCCGTGTATATTAGCGTGCAATGTCACGCAAAAATAAAATTGCAACCCTGTTGTAGTTGCCATTTTACATAAAGACATATTACGTCGGTAAATTGTTGAGAAAGGTAAATTTTAATTTGATTTTATAATTTCTATTTAAATTATAAAGTTTTGTTATAGTTTTTTTGTTAAAAATGTATGCAGAAGTTGCGCCAATTCACAATAGCCATGCACAATAGTCATTTACAATAAATTGACTGAATCAGTCGCTCATATATCACTAGATTCTGCAATGGGTGCTCTCGTGCCCTTGTATATTTCGGTGTAGTATTTTTGCAATCTGCAATCTTGCAAGAGCAAGAGAATACCCCTATTGTGAAGTTTTTCATATTTTTATAAAAATAACAAAAAACCTATTTATCTTATTGATTAACGAAAGAACATCAATAATTACGTGAATATAACTTATAGAAAGTATAATTTCAACATCCAAAGACGTGTAAAGTGCAAAAGTGAATTTTTGATTTCGGGAAATACGATGTTTTTTGATAAAAACAAAGAAAATACTAATTTTAAAGGCACGCGCCTAACATATTCGTAAATTAGAACTAAAAACGAGTATTTTAAGACCTTTTCCGTGAAAATTGGTGCACGTTTTCGGAAAAGCCGCTCTCCTGAACATTTACCCAGTTTTTTGTTAAAAATGCATGCAGAAGGTGCGCCAATTCACGATAGACATGCACAATAGTCATTTACAATAAATTGACTGAATGAGTCGCTCATATATCACTAGATTCTGCAATGGGTGCTCTCGTGCCCTTGTATATTTCGGTGTAGTATTTTTGCAATCTGCAATCTTGCAAGAGCAAGAGAAGGCTGGGATTTAGAATAGCATCCCCGGATTTCGGGAATAAAATGGGTATCAATGGAAAGGTGACGTTCTCCAGATCACGAAAATATATATATATAGTTGCCGCTGACTTATAGTTTTCGAGATATTCGCATTTAAAGTTGAAAAATTGACAACTTTTACATTGATAATTTGTGTATTGTGAGTAGCTTTTTATCTTATATTATGCACTTTTCACTTACTAACACTTCACTATAACGTTTCTGCATATTCATTTTTTTAATATTTGTTGTAAATAAAGCTTTATTTTAATTATTTTATTTTAGTTACAATTTTCTGCATTTGCACAATGAGAAAAGTGCTGCCATGGTTATTTTTTTTGAAGCGCGGCGCGGAAAAAAAAATAACCATGGCAGCACTTTTCTCATTGTGCAAATGCAGAAAATTGTAACTAAAATAAAATAATTAAAATAAAGCTTTATTTACAACAAATATTAAAAAAATGAATATGCAGAAACGTTATAGTGAAGTGTTAGTAAGTGAAAAGTGCATAATATAAGATAAAAAGCTACTCACAATACACAAATTATCAATGTAAAAGTTGTCAATTTTTCAACTTTAAATGCGAATATCTCGAAAACTATAAGTCTGCGGCAACTATATGTAGATATTTTCGTGATCTGGAGAACGTCACCTTTCCACTGATACCCATTTTATCCCCGAAAGCCGGGGATGCTATTCTAAATTTTACCCCAAGAGAATACCCCTAATAATCGCTTTTTTTTTATAATTTTTCCTTGGAATAAAACTGGAATGAAAAAGATGAAGTAACTGTGTTACCACTAAAGTTACGATATTTCAATACGATCTACAGCCGTCAATTATTGCTCCATATAAGTGCACAGCTGATTCATTGCTAAGGCGCTAGCAGCTGAAATTGAAAAGTTTCTGTCTAATTTTAATAAAAGTGAATTTTGGTTAATATTCGCAATATTTACAATTTAATATGGACGAAAGTGATAGTTGTGAAGAAGATAGTACGTTCTTATTTGAAAGTGATCATTTAGCTTTATGAGGTAATGCCGATTATACAAATATGCTGCGCACAATAGCCGTGCTGGAGGTGCAAAGAATGCGCGTGCACAAACAGGTAGCAACCATTACATTTGAAAAAAAAAAAGAATAAATGGGAAAGCTTTAGTATACCGTCCTAAGTTTTCGGGAATAAAATGAGTATGGTCGGTAACTCGCTTATTACACGCAGCAACTTTTGTCTCGGCAACTCTTGGTTTATAGGCGAGGGGGCGACGAGGAGAGGAGAATCGCGCCGAGTTTCCAGTGTTCAGCAACTCGCTTTGTGTTCTCATTCGTAGCAGTTCGCTGCGACGTTTTTCGGCATTCGTGTTCTTTCTTTCGTAGTACATAGTTGCATTTGAGTATATTTTTTTGAAATTAATATTTTGAATATATTTAAAAAAATTAATATCATCTTTTGGCAAATAATTTGCAAATATGTATACAGATATACATAATATAATATAAATATTTTAGAAAATGGAGTATGACGAAAAAATCGAATTAATTAAAGATATTGTGAAATGTATGGAGAATGCCATACAAATTGATTCAGACGATAGTGAAAAGGGTGATATATGTGAAAGTCTGTAATATAATCTTTTTTTTAATTTTTAATTATAAATAAAATGTATTTCTTAATTGACAGAACTGATTAATATATGTGATAGAGTGGAACAAATATCTATAAGAAAAAAGAAACGACAATGGGTTAAAGTAAAGAGTAGACAATAGGTTAAAGTAAGGTGAAAGAGAATGAGAAAAAAACTCGAACAGAGTTGCGCAACACAAGTTGCTCGTGTGAAGGTAATGGGCGACAGCAAAAGAGAATCGCCCGAGAATTAGCAACAAAAGTTGCTTCATGTAATAGCGCTCTAAAGAAGATTCTTCAGATCAAGAATGTATACAGTTATAGCCGCAGGAAGCTTATAGTTTTCGAGATATTCGCGTTTAAAGTTGAAAATTACCACTATTTGAAAAACAGTTTTAATTCAATATTTAACTTATTGTTAAAATTTATTTACCTAACAATAAAGAGCTATATACAAGCGGTGAAATATGATCAGATGTTAAAGAGATTGTTATGCCCTCTATGACGTTGCTACTTCTTCGCGTATGGCTCTTTTTTGCGTGAACGTCCTTCGGCCGCGCCTAAAAAAAAATAACCCTGGTCGGTCAAACACCGGGGTGTATCAGATTTTTTTTCGCGTTGAACTTCTTTTTGCGTGGGCCACCTACGGCCGCGCTTCAAAAAAAATAAGCCTGGGCGGTCCAACACCGGGGTGTATCAGATTTTTTTCGGTCATCATGGATGAAAATATATGTACATATATATATAATATATTTGTAATCCTGTACGTCACGGCAAGAGCAGCCCATTAGCCTAATCAAACAACCACAATACTTTAACCCTAATATTTTACGTATGCGGAATAAATTTTATTTGTATAATATATATGCGTGTAAGTGTAAAGTACAAGTTTATATAAATATAATAATTTAGTAAATAGTTACAACATTAAAAATGTTTACAATATGGTATAGGCACTAAAGTGCTTGTTATTAAGGCCTCAATGGTATTTATATTTCGTTGTGCGTTGTTAAAACAATTTGAAACGTTATAGTTCGCATATTGAATAAGAACCGCCACAAATATCACATTTTTTCCTATTTAAATAACTATTTGGATTAAGTGAATTAAAGTAGCCATTTAAAGCGTTCAATATTTCTTGCTTTTTGTTATATAAGTATGCAAATGTTTGTGATATGCATTCATTTTCTACATACAAAAAAATGCGATAAAGTATGTTCTCGGCGGATATAAAAATTTTTATCGTATTCCTTATCATTTCTAATCTTCCTTCAACAAATTCTTGTGCCAGTTTCATGAGAAAATCAAATGTTTGCTCCGAAAAAGCATCAGCCATGGTAGTTATGATGTCATCAAAGCTGCCAGGATTAGCAATAATCTCATAAAGACGCGTACCATATTCGCTTAATGAAATTAAGATATTATTCGGAAGCATAATGCTACCCATGCCGATGGCGACAGCGCTTGGTTGAGCTGATGATTCGCTTTTATTGGGTACGTTTGAGAACAGTAATTTGGAATTGCTAACGGCATTTACTTCAGCATTCGCTTTAGGTATGGGTTTGTTAACCGAATTTAGCACATTAGGACCCTTATTATGTTGAAGATTATTGCGTAGGTCGTTGGTATTGACTGCCACGTCATTATTGAGCACAACTCCTTCCCCAGCTGCGCCGAATGCAGGTCGTACCTTAGCTTCATTTAATTTCTTGTTAATTTTGTAAAGATCATTTAGATATTGTTTGCTAGGCATATCGTTAGCTCCACGTATAATATCTACTTTTCCTTGTTGTGCACCTTTGATACGAATCGTTTCCTTTGACATTTTATCAAATATTTTTCTCTGGCGATTACTTAAAGACTTTCGGTAGTCCTGTATTGTGGCATTATGTGTATCATTTACTAGTGTTGATGCCATACGAAAATTCGATACAGAATGTGTGAAGAGTACCAAAGAGGCAGCCAATTGCACCAGTTCCATACTTGTCACCTCCTCATCATCGCGATATTTCTAAAAGAAATGTTAAAGGCGAAGTTTAAACTAATTATAACGATTGTAGCATATATATATTAACTTACAATTAATAGATCTAGAATTCCATTTGCAACCCCGGTTCCGGATAGTACAATAGATGAAATGTTCATACCGTTCACAAGTAATTCGGTAGCCTAGAAATAAAGCATGTTAATACAGTATTTTAATAAAAAAAAAAACAAGAAAAACAATAATTTCGGCTGCACCGCAGCTATAATATAGTTTTAAAACATAAATGGCTATCAAAAACAAGTAAGGAAGGGCTAAGTTCGGGTGTCACCGAACATTTTATACTCTCGCATGATAAGGTGATAATCGAGATTTCATTATCCGTCGTTTACATATTTTTTTATTTTGGTTCCTAATGTATATACATTAGGGTGGCCCAAAAAAACTAACTTCAAAAATTCACCCTGGGCACCCCTCCATTTTTTTAGAATGGGGTTCAATATACCTCTGTAAATTTTTCAGATTTTTTGATGGATGGGAAAAGGGTGCTCAAAGAACCCAAAGTTTCACGATTGATAACAAAAAGTCGAAAAAATAAAAAATCCATATTTTAATAATTTTTTTTTGTTTCTTTGTTGCAGGTGTTTCAAATATCTAAAACAGATGCTGAAAAATATCATCAATAAGATCTAGATTGACAAAACTTAATATTATTACGAAATAATTCTCATAATAGTACCCAAAGTGATACCTGTTTTAAACATTTCATCAATAACTTATGAAAAACCATGGCGTCCAATTCTCCTGCAACAAGGCAGTGTGACCGTGTTTTCCTTTTGGGTATTACAGATGTGGAATCTCTATTAAGACTAAATCAACTACCTACTAATCGGCAAGTGCTTTTGCGTTTTCACTGGCACTTGCATAAATTTAATTTAGTGCGTAGTGCAAGTCATATGACAGTTGAGGAGGTAACTCAGTTATGGGAAAGAGCTCTCATACCAACAAGATTAATTAAACACTGCGTTGATAAGATTGAGAAACTCCATTCAAAGTGGTTGTTGCTAAAAAAAAATAAATCTCGTAATTCAAAACATCAAAAAGCTCGTGAAGATGAATTTACATCTGAGCTTGACTCTTTATTTGATATAGCTCATGCAGATGCTTCAAATTTGATAAAGATTGAAGAAGACCGTAAATTTCTAGCAGATCAGCGAGACCAGCGAAAAATGGCTATGACTAAAGTTGACAAAAGCTTAGCCAAAAAGCAGGAAAGAACTTTAAAGAGATTTAACGAAGATGAAGAGAGAAGACGAAAAGCCCAGCTCTTAGAAACAACACCTAGTACCTCCAAAGGGACATCTTTAATGTATGAGCCTTATTTCGAAATTGGACTCTCTAGTGACACTTCCTGTTCCTCTGAAGATGAAGAATATCCAGTTTCAACTTTTGTAAAGAAGAGCTCCCGGTACCAGATCACTGACCATCATGCTAATGAGCCGAGCAGTGACAAACCTGTGAAGGCTGCTAAGCAAAACTTGTTTTCTAAGCATGTGATAAGCTCTTTAGACCGCAATAAAGTGTCTGATAGAGAAGCCTTGAGGTTGATGGTCCCAATCGCAGCAGCACTGGGCCAAGACCCTAGCTCGTTGCCATTATCACGCAGCACTATTCAACGCCAAAGAAAACAAGGGCGAAAATCTATATTTGAGGAAATAAAGCAATCTGTTTCTTTTGATGATCCAGTTATAGTTCATTGGGATGGTAAGATTCTTCCCGATATTTTGAGCAATGAAAAAGTAGATCGTGTGCCAGTATTAGTTTCTGCAGACGGTAAGGAAAAATTGCTTGGAGTACCAATACTTGTAAGTGGCACTGGCCATAACTCGGCTAATGCAGTATATGACGTACTAACAGAATGGCATTTGGAGAAAACTATAGTCGGCATGTGTTTTGACACTACAGCCGTCAATACAGGGTTGAAAAATGGAGCTTGTGTTTTGCTGGAACATAAAACTGGCAAAGATCTATTAAGGCTAGCATGCAGGCATCATATTTTAGAGATTGTTCTCAGTAAGGTATTTACTCTTTGTTTTGGACCATCCAGCTCTCCTGACATTCCCTTGTTAAAAGGTTTTAGGCAGCATGGCCATCAATTCACTTAAATAACTTTAAACCATTGGAAAAAGCTACTGGTAATGACAATTTAAATGTTAATGCAGTAAATTCTTTATTAGATATCTTAATGACGGAAACCCAATCCAGAGACGATCACATGGAGTTAATAGAGCTATCACTACTAGGCCTGGGCCATTCTCTAGATAACGTTCATTGGAGAGCTCCGGGTGCCTTACACCGTGCTCGCTGGATGGCAAAACTCTTATACGCCATCAAAATCTTCTTGTTTCGTGAGGGAGATGTTTTTGAAACCACACAAAGGGAAAAATCACAGCTAGAACGCTTTGTGAAATTTGGAATGCTTGTATATGTGAAATATTGGTTTGAGGCTCCTATGGCTGCAAATGCTCCTTGGTCAGACCTTTCTCTATGGAAAGACATGACCACTTATGAAGCTATTGATCCACAAATAAGTGAAGTGGTTAAAAATGCTATAAAATCCCATCTTTGGTACCTCTCGGATGAATTAGTTGGGTTGAGTTTGTTCTCAGATAAAGTAACAAATAATGCAAAGGCTGAAATTGTCAAAAAGATAAGGTGTGAACCTACTGACCGAAAAGTAAGAGGTGATTCGTCACTTTTAAGTGACCAAGCCGAATTGGCCGATTTTGCCAATCAAAGATCTTTGCAGGTGTTTGAAAAGTTAAAGATAAATTCAACGTTTTTAAACACAGATCCAAATGAATGGAACATCAATCAGCATTACATTGGAGGGAAACAAATCGTAAGAAACCTGAAAGTTGTTAATGATATTGCTGAGCGTGGAGTCAAACTGTTTGAAGACTTCAATAAGCTTCTAACAAATGATGAAGAAGAGAAGCAGTTGCTCCTACAAGTGGTAGAAGCTAATAGAAAGTGGGTTCCGACAAAAACGACAAAGAGAGCAGTTGTTAAAAGCTTGGGGTCGGCAACTTCAAAGAAATAAGCCATGTTTTTTTTATCCCTCTTTATTATTATATAAGATTGCGTTATTTATTAACATTATTCTATAAAATAAATGAATTTATTACTTCCTACGTAGTTGTACTTATTAAAAAAAAATTACCAAAATTGCGGATTTTTTCATTTTTTTCCTTAATGTTATATGTCATTGAGCACCCTCTTCCCGTTGGAATATTAAATTGAAACTTTCCCAGAATATTTGTTTTGGCGATAGCAAAAAATTTGGGGGGTGCCCCGATCTGTAAACCCGATTTAGTTTTTCGCCTATATAATATGGGCCACACTACTGTACATACTCGTATTATAACGGGTGATTTTTTTGAGGTTAGGATTTTCATGCATTAGTATTTGACAGATCACGTGGGATTTCAGACATGGTGTCAAAGAGAAAGATGCTCAGTATGCTTTGACATTTCATCATGAATAGACTTACTAACGAGCAACGCTTGCAAATCATTGAATTTTATTACCAAAATCAGTGTTCGGTTCGAAATGTGTTTATCGACAAATTTTGTTCAGCGATGAGGCTCATTTCTGGTTGAATGGCTACGTAAATAAGCAAAATTGCCGCATTTGGGGTGAAGAGCAACCAGAAGCCGTTCAAGAACTGCCCATGCATCCCGAAAAATGCACTGTTTGGTGTGGTTTGTACGCTGGTGGAATCATTGGACCGTATTTTTTCAAAGATGCTGTTGGACGCAACGTTACGGTGAATGGCGATCGCTATCGTTCGATGCTAACAAACTTTTTGTTGCCAAAAATGGAAGAACTGAACTTGGTTGACATGTGGTTTCAACAAGATGGCGCTACATGCCACACAGCTCGCGATTCTATGGCCATTTTGAGGGAAAACTTCGGACAACAATTCATCTCAAGAAATGGACCCGTAAGTTGGCCACCAAGATCATGCGATTTAACGCCTTTAGACTATTTTTTGTGGGGCTACGTCAAGTCTAAAGTCTACAGAAATAAGCCAGCAACTATTCCAGCTTTGGAAGACAACATTTCCGAAGAAATTCGGGCTATTCCGGCCGAAATGCTCGAAAAAGTTGCCCAAAATTGGACTTTCCGAATGGACCACCTAAGACGCAGCCGCGGTCAACATTTAAATGAAATTATCTTCAAAAAGTAAATGTCATGAACCAATCTAACGTTTCAAATAAAGAACCGATGAGATTTTGCAAATTTTATGCGTTTTTTTTTTTTAAAAAAGTTATCAAGCTCTTAAAAAATCACCCTTTACATAGAAGGCATCAGATGGATTTCAAAATAGCGTTATATTGGAAGAAGGCGTGGTTGTGAACCGATTTCGCCCATATTTCGTACATGTCATCAGGATGTAAAAAAAATATTATATACCGAATTTCACTGAAATCGGTCGAGTAGTTCCTGAGATATGGTTTTTGGTCCATAAGAGGGCCACGCCACGCCCATTTTCAATTTTAAAAAAGCCTGAGTGCAGCTTCCTTCCGCCACTTCTTCCGTAAAATTTAGTGTTTCTGACGTTTTTTGTTAGTCCGCTAACGCACTTTTAGTGATTTTCAACATAACCTTTGTATGAGAGGTGGGCGTGGTTATTATCCGATTTCTTCCATTTTTGAACTGTATATGGAAATGCCGGAAGGAAACTTCTCTATAGAGTTTGGTTGACATAGCTATAGTAGTTTCCGAGATATGTACAAAAAACTTAATAGGGGGCGGGGCCACGCCCACTTTTCCAAAAAAATTACTTCCAAATATGCCCCTCCCTAATGCGATTCTTTGTGCCAAATTTCACTTTAATATCTTTATTTATGGCTTAGTTATGACACTTTATAGGTTTTCGGTTTCCGCCATTTTGTGGGCGTGGCAGTGGGCCGATTTTGCCCATCTTCGAACTTAACCTTCTTATGGAGCCAAGAAATACGTGTACCAAGTTTCATCATGATATCTCAATTTTTACTCAAGTTACAGCTTGCACGGACGGACGGACAGACGGACGGACGGACGGACGGACAGACAGACATCCGGATTTCAACTCTACTCGTCACCCTGATCACTTTGGTATATATAACCCTATATCTGACTCTTTTAGTTTAAGGACTTACAAACAACCGTTATGTGAACAAAACTATAATACTCTCTTTAGCAACTTTGTTGCGAGAGTATAAATATGTACGAATATCTTGACTTTGTTTGGACAGTTTGCATGACAGCTATATCCTATAGTGGTCGGAAATCCGCGACTCCGTCAAATGAGCAGCTTCTTGGGGAGGAAAGCAGATGCATAAAATGTCAGATCGATATCCGAAGAACTGCTGCACTAGCTCGCGTATAAGTGCCACAAGTTGGTAGTAAATATGACATTGCCACTTGCAGATGAACTTTAATGTATATCTAACAATTCACCCAAGCTTATTTATGTTTCTTTAACGCGTTGCATTTGTTGTGGCTGTAGCTGATTTGTTTTTCGCAGTCGAAATTCATAAAATTCATAATAATTTATAATTTTTACTTACCAACGATATCTCCTGTCCGGCAGCAGCTGCTCTTGTCATGACATTCGTAGCACCTGAAGCACCTACACCAACAACACCAGCACCAACACCTATCCAAGCATTTCTAGCTTGCGAGCTATCCAACCCGATAGACTGTTCGTGTTTTTTACGATCTACTAAATTGCATACTGAACGTACGGTTGAGTATGCTGCTGTGGTAGCACAAACAACACCAGCACCAGCTATTAAAGCCGGCGCTACCGTCACCATCATTGCTGCCAATGGTATTGCAGCTGCACCAAGTCCGGCTACAGCCGTCGCTGTATCTGCAACACCCAGTACCTGTCTAGCGGCGCTACCATTTGGTGTAGTATGCACCTCTAATTCTACACATCCGTTATAATCGGTGGTATAAATACCGTTAAGCGGTGCAATCATCAATCCACTTGGTAGTTCATTATTTGCCAAATATGTTTTCCAATTTTGATAAACGCGGCCCAGTTCATCAATGAATATCATACAACAATGCGAACTATCGCCATCAGCTGAGAAATTATATGCATACATTCATACATTTAGATATGTATATGAAGTAAGCTATATATGCACATAAACGGAGATAATTCACGAAGATACTTACTTGTACATTTTCGTGTTCTAAAGACGGGATGACAGGAGAATTTCTTAGCGTTTATGGCAAGTTCTTCATTATCGCAATCGGTTACAAACACATAAATAATTGCACTCAAAGAGTTTCGGTTAGTGTATTTTCCTGAAAGATAAATTTGAAAGTTGGATAAAAGTGGTGAGGTTTCTTTTTAGTTTGCATACTCACTTTGTGCCCAAACACTGTCAAAAATTATTTTTCGCATTTCCTCTATTTTTTTATTTCCTTTTTCTTGATCAGGAATTAGATTGTTTAACTTATCTTTCAACATTCCACTTTGATCTTCAGCTAGCCTGTTTGGTAAATATTTGAAGGAAAAGTTATTAATTTAGATAAAAAACAAGAAAAAATGTCAGCTACGGTGGCACGGAAGCTATAATATCTTTCGCAAATACAAACAAATTTAGTATGCCTCGTTGCGGGTGTAACAAATTCCACCGAATAGGCAAAATTGTTGTTTTTGTAGCGGCAGAAAATATTCCTGAAATAGATTTTAGGAATACTATCGAGTTTGCAGTACTGGGCCGTAGAAAACTCCTAATCCGTTCCAGTTACGTTGGCCTGACCGTCGTAGGGACTTTTATTACATATTGCTAGGGTTGAGACAACTGTTCATACGACAGTCGCGTCTAAGTGACCTGTTCCGGACCTGGATTTTTATTCGCCCAAGAACTGTCAACGTGACACCATACCTCGAAATTACTTCAGTAATGTTTTCTGCCACTACGAAAACAACAACTACAGGGTTAAGGCAAATTAAATAGTACAATCACAACAATAAGCATGCTAAGGATATTTATTCCGGTATAAACATAGTATGTATATGTATGTGTACTCACAAGTCCCAAATAATTTCCTTCTTAAAACCGCTGTTGTTTGCAAAATCTTGCTGCACTTCCAGAACTGTACGCATTTTCTTTACTGTTTTTGGCGTCGGCTGTATGTATAGATTTACATTGCCATTTTCATCTAATGTGTATTCGCCATTAAGTGGCGCAACCATTATACCCCCTGGTAGGTTATTTTCTTTGAGATAACGCTCCCAGCTCGGATATATATTGCCTTCTTGGTCCTCATAAAATACTTCAGCTATAGATTTAACTGCCGCAAATAACAATGATAAATTAAAATGTTAGTAAATTTTACAGTTACAATATTGAAGGCTAAAATACTTATGTAACATACAATATAAAGGATACGATTTTAAATTAAAAAAACGTAAATAAATTTTCATTTATTCAAATCATTATTATCGTCAACGAAATTAAGACCGTTTTGCATTTCGAAAATGGTTTTTGAAAGTTTAGCGAGTAACAGTACTTTGGTATAAAAATAAGAAAAAATGTTAATTTCGGCTCCACCGAAGCTTCAATAATCTTGAACAATAACTTGCGCAAAATTTAGTGAAGATATTTTTTCAAATAAAAAAGTTTTCAATACAAAAACTTTATTCGGATCGACCAGTATGTATAGTGGCTATATGATATAGTAGTCCAAAAATATATATAGATATAGTAGCAAAAAACTTCCGACAAACACTAACTGCCATATACAGTGGAACCATCAACACCTTCACCTGCTTCCTTCTAGTAAATGGCGTATTCGGAGTCAGACCCTCGCCCATTGCAGACGAAGAGCTCGAGTTGCCGCAAGAAACGAGAGTGCAGGTTAAATTCCTACTTGTCCAGAATAGACCCCCACATATCCATTAGATAACCTGCGTGCAATGAGTCTTCGCATGACACTGGCCACCTCTTTGCATGCCCCACCAACCCTATTCATCTGATACCCCTCTTGCTTTGTACGTTTGTTGTTGTTGTTGTAGTGGCAGAATTCTGCCGAGTTGACAGTCCTTGGCCGGATAAAAATCCGGGTCCGTTCCGGTTACGTAGACCCGATTGTCGTAGGAACGTTTCTTGGGCCTACGTTGGATGACGTGGACGACAACTTAGTTCATCCTTTGCCATCCTAACGGGGACTAGTTACCCTCTGAAACAACAACAATAATGCAGCAGTTTCACGTGGAGAAAAGGTCGTGTGTAAAATTTCAAGTCATTGTAATAGAAACAGAGGGACGTAGATACAGACAACATCCGGTGTATTTTACGTATGTACCTGCTGAGGACAGGCTTACCCTACGGTGCCCAAAAGCACAACAGGTCAACTCAATGCGTTGATCAGCGCCCTGAAAAGGTCAGGGTACCAATTGGTAGTGTAGAATGTACACACTAAATACCTTGGTAGGGACCAAACTAAAACCTCTGCTGTACTTTGTGTCCGACACCCGGTTGCAATGCAGCTTCACATTCTACTGACAAAGTGACAGTGCTTTCCACATTCGCGTGTTAACCACAACCACCGCGACTCCCCGAGGAGGATCTAAAGTAATAGTTCTTCGTAAATTTCGCTTAACCATTATTTGATCGTTCATTAACTGTTTTTGTTTTTTTTTTTGCAATAGCACTGACTAACTTCCGATTCCCTAAAAATACTGATAAGTAAAGGTATAAGCACTTACTGGGAAATGTGATAAGATTACACAAATTGCCTGTACTGCAACAGTTTTATAATTTTTTTATCTTGCGTACACCGTGCTACTTTACAAGTAATGTATAATATATATTATTTATTTGACTGTTACACGTCTAAATAAGATAAAATCAAAAAATAATATTTCTTACCTGTATACCCCTTTCGTTTTACGACAAAGTCCTGAAATATTTTTGCTTCCAGTGCATTTTCATGTTCATTGTTTGTGACAAGTATATGTAGAATAGAGGTGTCAGCATTCAAATATTTATCTGTAACACACAAAAACAACAATAAACTACTTTTAAACAGCTTTCCTACTCACTTATTGTTGCGTAATGTTGTTGCAGGCTCCTAATGGTAATATTATCCGAGTTGTGTGTTGACTTTGGAATGCAAGCCGGCGTTAAACATATCTCCAAGTCGACATTTCCATCCTTATTGAAGCTGTAAATACCATTTAGTGGAGCAACCATAATGCCTTCGGGTAAATTATTTTCCGTCAGATATAATTGCCAACAAAAATATTCATTCTTTTCGTCGTCCATGTAAAGGTAACTTTTAGCTATAAAGAGAAGTTTTAACAGTTTTACACATATTGAAGCAAATTGATGGCTTATTTTACACGTACTTGTAGTATTTTGTATCCTTAGCACTTTATGAGTTGTAAACTCCTGTGAATTCATGGCATCATACATGTTCGTTTGCTTTGTGACTAACACATAAATATAGCATAATATACGATTAGGATCGGATGCACTATCTACAAAAGCAATAAAATAAAAATATAGTAATCATGGGCTACAATTTGATTTTTATTCCTTTCATTACCTTTTCGCGCAATATGATTATGATATTCATGAATCGTAAGCGACTGACGGCTGATATTGTTGTTATTGTCGTTATAGCTACTTTGGCGGCTTATGTTCATGTTTGGTTTATTTATAGCTGCTGTTTTCCAAGCTTCAAGCTCGACTTTACCATTTGCAGCTATGGTGTAACGTCCATTAGTGGGCGCGACCAAAATGCCTGCATCCAATTTGTTCTCACTTTTGTAAGCCTCCCAATTTTTGTAAGTGTTACCATCTTCGTCTACAAATGTTCCATTTCGTTCTGCAAATTGTTTAGTAATATATATTAAAATTACAATTCCATATCAAAATTAGTATAAACATATATGCACATACCGGAACGTATTACAGGATGATAACTAAATACTCGCGAATTTTCAGCTTCTTTCAAGTCATTAGAATTTGTGACCAATACATATATTGTTTGTGAACTGCCACTTGTTTCATCTTAAGACAAGGACAATATAATACAATAGGTAAAAAAATATATAATAAAAAATTTACCATCGCTTGCAAAATCTTGTTGTACCTCGCGAATCGTAGGTCCTGCAGAAGCGGCTGGAGTTTCACTATATTCTAGTTTCACTTTTCCAGCTGCATCAAATGCGTAATAACCGTTCAATGGCGCAACCATAATACCATACTCCAACGTATTTCCATCCTTATACGAATTCCAATCAGGATATATTTTACCATTTTCGTCTGTAAAAGTTCTGCTATCGCCATCTGCTAAAATACATACATATGTACATATAACAATGTAGTGACAGCAGTCGTGTTAAACAAATAGTTGAAAAGTGGAATGATAGAAAATTTCTATCACTATCTGTATCATTCTAGCAAATATTGTAGTTACATGTGACTCACCGCCTTTTCTTAGCTTGGTGATGACTTGATGGCACTTGAAGTCTTTGCAATTCAGAATATCTGTGACATCTTTTTCAACCACAATAATAAGGATTCTTGTCACAGGCAAGTGGGATAGACGCACTTTTAGTTAAGACAAATATATGTATGTGTAAATTATTTAAACATTTTACATGTATGAAGTAGTTTTCAGAAAATTATATTTACCATTTTTGTTAGCAAATTCTTGCTGTAAGTCAGCAACATTTTTGGACGACATATTAATATGTTAAATTTGTAGAAATTTCCACGACAGCTCGAACTAAACTGATGTCATGCATTTGCAAAATATTCCTTTTTTATAATTGAGTAAGTATGTAGTTCCCCAAATTGTAAAATATAGTCTCACAGCATAGACCAGGGATAAAATGATTAGATAGTCTTTTGTTTACTCTCTCACTTGTCAGCTGGGTTTGTCAGCTGTCAGCGGACCCTGATCTTTTTTCTGAGCTGGCAACAAAACACAATAAATTAACCGTGTGATTCTGTAATGTGATACAGTCTCAAGTCTCTAAATTTCAGATTTTAACAGCGGGATTCTGTAACCATCCTCTAGTCTCTATTTGCGACATTTTGAGGTAAAGTCTCAATTTGTGACTCGTTACTATTCACTAAACAGTCTCTAGCGTTAGTCTCAAAACATTGCCTCAAATTTGAGACCTGATAATCAGCAGGTCACAAAACTAAAAAGAACTCTTGTCTGCCATTTCGAATATACTGAATAGAGATCATCATAGATATTAATCGATTGTCGTTTTTTTATATGTTGTAGGCAGCTAGAACACGAAAAGGTTAAAAATAAATCAATTTTACATAAGTTTCGTTTCAGGGGGAGGGATTAAAAAGTCCTTAAATTCGTGTGACGTAATTTATGGATGGCCCCTAATCTCAAATTGAGACTTTACCTCAAAATGTCTCAAATGGAGACAAGAGACTAGTCACAGAATCCCGCTATAAATTAGATAATAATTTAATCTTTACCTACAGAAGGCTTTTATTCAGTATCCCCAACTTTCAATTTCCTCCAATGCTAATCCAATGAAAACCGAACGCACTAACTGTGCGATTCTGTACTGTGACAGTCTCAAGTCGAAAAATTTGAGATTTTTAGCTAGAGACAATTTTTGAGACTTGAGACGATTTTGCTATTCTGTAAGCGACAGTCACAAAATCTATTACATTTCATTATTCAGAGATGTTTTCAAACTTGAATGAAAATAAATATGTCGATAACAAATATTAAATTTTCTATAACATTGTAAAAAAAAACAAATTATCAACAAAAATAAAAATAAATTTGATTCATAATATTTACGAAATTTATGTAAAATTTATTTATTTTTAACCTTTTCGTGTTTGAGTTGCTTACAAAATTAAAAAAAAAACGACAATCTATGATGATTTCTATACAATATACGCAAAATGGCAGGCAAGACTTCTGGTTTTGTGACCTGCTAACTACCAGGTCTCACATCTGAGGCAATATTTTGAGACTAACGCTAGAGACTGTTTAGTGAATAGTAACTAGTCACAAATTGAGATTTTACCTCAAATGTATCAAATAGAGACTAGAGACTGGTTACAGAATCCCGCTATAAAAATATTTTTTGACTCCAAAATTTAGGGGAAAACGCTGGTAACACTGATTTTATTACGCACTGGCGGTTTGTTATGACATTCGATATTAGAAGTCTTGCCATACGAATCATTTCTTTAAAAGCTGCTCTTTTTATGTCGTTTCAGGTAATTTTCAAATATTTGGATACAAGTGTGCTTGAAGCAAACGGTATTTTATAATAATCGCTTTCTTGTAATTTTTCCTTGGAATAAAACTGGAATGAAAAAGATGAAGTAACTGTGTTGCCACTAAAGTTACGATATTTCAATACGATCTACAGCCGTCAATTATTGCACAATATTACTGCACAGCTGATTCGTTGCTTACGCTTTAGCAGCAGATTGAAAAGTATCTGTCTAATTTTAATAAAAGTGAATTTTGGTTAATATTCGCAATATTTACAGTTTAATATGGACGAAAGTGATAGTTGTGAAGAAGATAGTACGTTCTATTTTGAAAGTGATCATCTAGCCTTGCGAGGTAATGCCGATTACACAAATATGCTGCGTACAATAGCCATGCTGGAGGTGCAAAGAATGCGCGTGCACAAACAGGTAGCAACCATTACATTTGAAAAGAAAAAAAGAAGAAAATTTTATCAATATTAACAAATAAACATTACAGTTAGAGGAGTTGGAATTGGCGAGACAACGGTATTTAAATGATCCAGAGTTGCTGCTGCAAAAACTGCGGAATAATGAAGAAATTATAGCGCCCAATTATATGACCATTGAAAAGGCAAATTTAAACCCATTGATATATTATAAGCATAACGCTCAATTATTTTATTATTTCTCGCATACAGTTGCCCGAAATTACTACCAATTTGGACTTGCTACCGCCTGTAGACATCAAAATCAAAGAAGAGTCTGATCCTGATACAAAACCGGCAACAGTGCGTGGGCGCGTTATAGACGAGTCTAAGCCCGAGACATTTAATCAGGTTAGTAATAGTGTATATCTACTTAAATAACATACAAATTCATAATTTTAATATTTTCCACAGTTGTGGTCGTGCGAAGAACAACGTCGCCTCGAAGAATTGCTTATCGAATATCCGGCTGAAGCGATTGAAAGTCGTCGTTATGTGAAAATTGCCAAAGCTTTGGGCAATCGTACACCACAACAGGTGTGTAGCCGCGTGCAAAAGTATTTTCAAAAATTACACGATGCTGGTTTGCCCATACCTGGACGTCGGCCAAAAAATCGGCGTGGTGGACAATCGAAAGCGAAACATTTTTTTCGACCGACCACTTTCTTCCCAGCCTTTAATGTGCCTGTACATATGCCGGAAGATGACTTTTTAATGGGTGATTTACAAACGTCAAGTTCGCCATTGCCAACAGACACGCGTAAAGTCTTAACGGAAACGCCACTAGAAGATGCGATTGCGAACGGTATTGAGGTGCAAAACGATGACGACCGTGAACGTATAATAAAAATTTTGACAATGATAAAGGATGAGAAATTGAAGATACCTGAAGGATATAATCCAGATCCATTGGCGGCCATGTGTGAAACATGTCGCGTTAGAGCCATTTCACGTTTACGTTTTCGTTGCAATACCTGTTATATATATTTGAATCAATGTTCCGATTGTATTGTGACCCAATTGTTGGCGCACAACTTCGAGCATCTGTCACATGATGTAGTGACCGAGAGTGATTTGTAGCAGTCACAAAATTGAGTTGACTGCCCGTACTCCCGAGTTTAATGTTTAAGCAATAACCATTTTCACCAAAATTATTACATACAAATTTTTTTATTTAATTAAATAAATTAATCGTTATTTAAATTCGGTTCTAAGTTCACTAAAGGCTGCAAAAATATTAAAATTTCGTTGGTTTCGGTTTAAAAACTAATTTGAAGAATAATATAGTTACTTTTAATCATTTATGCAGACACCATATGTGCAAAGGTGAGGGTTTAATACCATTATTTTTGATTAAAATAAAATGTATTTTATTAGTGTCACATGTTACATCAACAGCATCATTAAATCCAACCACAGTTTATTTTTTATTTATTTGTAGCTTCAAAAGCCATATGAAATTCTAAGTATCAACATTTTTCTTCAATCCAATCAAGTATTGAAGCAGTTGAAATACACTCATACAAAACTGTTTATTCATCAGTTCATTTCAAGATATATTACTAATTTATTTTAACCGCAAATATTACTTAAGACTGGTAAGTGATATTTTTTCATTTTTAGTGTCTATTTTTAATTTAAAGAAATTGTTGATAAAGCTGTGCTAATAAGTTGTGGTTATGTTGCTTCTTTTTTTTAGCCTTTGCGTTTTATGTATGTATGTATTCGTTTTTTTTATTGCTGCCGACCACTTACCGCTCGGCGTCTTATAAGATTGGTATACAGTTGTCTCTGGATATTGCATACTGATTTTTAGAAAACCTGTTCGCAGTTAGCAATTTGTAATTGATATAAGTAATTCCTAAAAATATATATATGTATATTAATTTTCAAAGACCCCCTTGTTTACATTATACGGTCAATGACCCTTTTGTTTACATTTTTCCGAGGTCAATGACCCGTTAGTTTACATTTTCTGTGGCCAATGATCTTTTTTGTTTACATTAGCCATGTTCACAACCTTTGTTTACATTTAGCCAAGACAGCAGCCATTGTTTACATATGAGGTCGATGATCTTTTTGTTTACATTTAGCAAAGTCCACAACCTTTGTTTACATTCAGCCAAAGACAACAACATTTGTTTACATGTGGGATCAATGATCTTTTTTGTTTACATTTAGCCAACACAGCAACCTTTGTTTCCATATGAGGTCGATGACCCGTTTGTTTCCTTTTTATGTTTTATGAAGTCGATGACACTTTTGTTTACATTCTGCCTTTTTTCTTTCCTTTATGATTTTTTATTACTTAAAAATTTAATTAAATATTATTTTGTCTTATTATTTGTTCGATTATACTATTATTTATGGCATAGTCCATACAAGGACTTGATTCTGATCACTAAGCTAAAAGGCAACTATGTTGTTGTTGTTTTAACGGATATGCTAATCCCCGTTAGGATGGTAAGGGTCATCTGTGTTGTCGTCGAGGTCATCTAACGGTAGGCCCAGGAAACGCGCTGTTTCGACGGGGTCGGACCAAAGGGAGGAAGGTGTTAGATGAGTTGGGTTTGTGGGGCATGCAAAGAGGTGGCCAGTGTCATGCGGAGACTCGTTGCATGCAGGACATATATTGGATATGTCGGGGTCGATTCTGGATAAGTAGGAGTTTAACCTGCTACAATACCCAGAACGAAGTTGCGCTAGGGTCACTCGCGTTTCTCGCGGCAACTGGAGCTCTTCATCTGCAATAGGTGGTGCTTTGACTCCAAGAACGCCATTCACGGGAAGGGAGTCGGTGAAGGTGTTAATGGCTCCACTGTGAATGGCGGTCAGTACCTGTCTGAAGTCTGTAGCGTCCGAAGTTCGGTCGGCGTACTGTACGACGTCGTCGACGTAGTCGAGGAATGACCTCTTGATGCTCCTAGGAGGCGGCTCCGCTCCAAGCAGATGGCTGCAAGGGTGATTCCTACGGAAACATCCCAGCAGGAACTGCCTGGAGAGGAGTTCATTATGCTCCTTTACAGGAAGCATGCGCGTCTCACTATGGAGGTGTTCGATGGGAGACATCAAGAGACATCCCGTCGTAGTCCGGAGTGCTGTATTTTGGCAGGTCTGAAGTTTCCTCATCTGCGTACCACTGCATCCAGGCGACCATATCGGCGCTGCGTAGTTGAGGACCGGCCGGCCGATTGCCTTGTAAGTTGCCAACAACGTTTCTTTGTCTTTTCCCCATGTGCTGCCGGCTAGCGACTTGAGGATCTTGGCAACTATATACTATAGTGCTTCGATATCGGTGGCTCCGACAAATGATTAGTTTCTTACAGAGAAAAGGACGTACGCGAAATTTCAGATGGATTTCTCGAAAACTAAGGAAGCAAATCTCTTATGCAGACAGACAGACTTGTTTATATCGACTCGGCTCGCCACTATGATCATTTATATACAAATAAACTTCGTAGCAAACCTTCTATACCTTGTACCCACAGGGTAGATTTACTAAATATGAAGATCCATTGCATAGACGGGTCAAAATGAAGGACTGGCAGTTAAAATTTCGTATTGTTTTTATGAAACTGCTTCACTGGTATTGCATTCTGCCGTTTTTCAGTGAGACCCAACCTCCAAAAGATATGATATGCATTTTATAACTGTCGGATAATTGGTTGCTGAGATATAACTTTTTGAGTGACGCAAGCTTTATAATACTGAGTCTAGTAATCACAAATCTGACAACAAAATATGTCGGTTGGTATCAAATATTATTAGTATTAGTAGCTTTTTATTTGTTATTGCTTCATGTTTGATATTCAGCATAGAAAAAAATCATTGAAATTTGTCCATACCTCCGAGCCCTCATACGCTACGCCATTTAACGGTTTCCGTCACTTTGCTTGTCTTTATAATTGTATTTACATTTTAATATTAACAATTAAGCGAATACAAATATATATTTACAAACAGTTATACACACATATGCAAACGTACATATTTGTGTATGGTAAACGCTTACCTGCATTGTGTACACCACTGCGTATAATTAATTTAAAATGTTTACATTCATACTTGCTAGTTACGTATACGCCATGCTGGCATGCTGGAAAACCCAAAACACGTTAAATTTGTCAACAAAAATTAGCGAAAATTGGCATGAGAGATTTTTGCATATATGTACATCTATATATTTTTATGTATATTAGGGTGGGTAAAAAAAAAATCAAAAACAATTTTTGTATAATTTTTCGATTAAGTTAAGCGTTTATATAACAAACGTCAAAAATCCGCAAAACAATAGTAGAAAAAAAAATTAAAAATAAAAAATATTAAAAAAAATAAAGTTGAAAAAAAGAGAAATCTAAACGTAAAAAAATTAAAAAAAAATAAAAACTAAAAAAAATATGTAAAATAAAATAAAGTAAAATTAAATTAAGTAAAAAATAAAATAAAAAAATAATACTCAAAATAAATAAAATAAAATAAATTCAAATAAAATAAAATTAAATTAAATTAAACCAAATTAAATTAAATTAAATTAAACTAAATTAAATTGCATTAAATAAAAAACAAATTAAAAAAGAATACTCAAAAAAATAAAATAAAATTAAATTAAATTAAATAAAAAAAATTGTAAAAATTAAAGAAAAAAAAAATATTACCAAAAATAAATAAAAATGAAAAAAATAAAATAAAATAAAATAAAAATAACAGACCAATTTTATAAATGTAGCTGTAAATTTCCTACAATACTATTAGCTTTGCAATTTAAAATGATTTTTCTCTTTGAGTTACATATAAAATTCAAAAGAAGAAAACAAGTTTGCCTTAAAATAATCAAACTTTAACCGTTAATATCTTTTAAACGTTAAGGTGTACGAAAAAATTGTAGAAATCGTAAATCTATGAAACGAGATATATAATTCTTCAAGTAATTGGAAGCGAGATTCGAACTTCGCTATCTGATAATAAGAAAGGAATAAAAACTGCAAGGCGGAGAAGCTCCCTCATACTTGGAGAGACTTTCTTAGTGGTGTCTAAAAATCTGTTTTTCAGAGTATCAAGCGAAAAAAAAATTCGATTTTTTTACCACCCTAATGTATATACAAAAATGACATTTGTTTGTTTTTGACCCACCCTAATGCATATAGATACAAAAAATTATATTCGTTTGTTTTTGACCCACCCTAATGTATATGCATATGTATGTGTGTCTGCTTGCGTTGCCGGCTGCATCCTGTTGCTGCTGAAATAAGCACAAGCAGACATACATATGTACAACATACTACATTAACAATAGCACATTGGCGTTTTGAAGATTCGGCGAAAGTTGTTGTTGTTGTTGTGCTGTTCGACAAGCAAATTGAATTGAAAATTAATTCAGTTACTAATTTTCATGTTCAAATGCCATTGCTAACAAACAAGTTGTTATTGTTGTATAGTGTGTGTGTGTGTGTGTGTGTGAAGGCTTCAGCTGTCTATTGGAGGGAAGAGGGGGTTCGAACTAATTCAAATTGCAACGCTGAAAGTAACTGTGTTAATTCGTTTGACAAAGCAGCAACAGACAGCGGTACATACAGACAACCATATATAACGGGTGATTTTTTTGAGGTTAGGATTTTCATGCATTAGTATTTGACAGATCACGTGGGATTTCAGACATGGTGTCAAAGAGAAAGATGCTCAGTATGCTTTGACATTTCATCATGAATAGACTTACTAACGAGCAACGCTTGCAAATCATTGAATTTTATTACCAAAATCAGTGTTCGGTTCGAAATGTGTTTGTTCGACAAATTTTGTTCAGCGATGAGGCTCATTTCTGGTTGAATGGCTACGTAAATAAGCAAAATTGCCGCATTTGGGGTGAAGAGCAACCAGAAGCCGTTCAAGAACTGCCCATGCATCCCGAAAAATGCACTGTTTGGTGTGGTTTGTACGCTGGTGGAATCATTGGACCGTATTTTTTCAAAGATGCTGTTGGACGCAACGTTACGGTGAATGGCGATCGCTATCGTTCGATGCTAACAAACTTTTTGTTGCCAAAAATGGAAGAACTGAACTTGGTTGACATGTGGTTTCAACAAGATGGCGCTACATGCCACACAGCTCGCGATTCTATGGCCATTTTGAGGGAAAACTTCGGACAAAAATTCATCTCAAGAAATGGACCCGTAAGTTGGCCACCAAGATCATGCGATTTAACGCCTTTAGACTATTTTTTGTGGGGCTACGTCAAGTCTAAAGTCTACAGAAATAAGCCAGCAACTATTCCAGCTTTGGAAGACAACATTTCCGAAGAAATTCGGGCTATTCCGGCCGAAATGCTCGAAAAAGTTGCCCAAAATTGGACTTTCCGAATGGACCACCTAAGACGCAGCCGCGGTCAACATTTAAATGAAATTATCTTCAAAAAGTAAATGTCATGAATCAATCTAACGTTTCAAATAAAGAACCGATGAGATTTTGCAAATTTTATGCGTTTTTTTTTTTAAAAAGTTATCAAGCTCTTAAAAAATCACCCTTTATATGGTTGTATGTATGTATGCACACACACACTCACGCCCGCAATTTCGGCAGCCAGACAGACCTTTTCCGGCATGAATATTTAAATTTCAATCAACGCGCGTTGATGGCGCTGCTTTCGTCGTAATCACACTGATTTGTTGTGACGCCACGCCGCGCCAGTCGTGCCAACGCAGTTGGGGGGACTCCAAAGTGGCCCGGCATGACTTGCTGAAGACAATAGCTGATGGTGAAGCTAAACAAAAACGAAAGACATTCTGGCGACAGTGAGAGAATACAGCGGAAAATTAGCTATATATGTGTTGTTCACACACATCTACACAAGCACAGACACATACACATGCATACTTGCTGTTTTTTCGTATACATACATATGTATGTATATACATTGCTACAAGGAAACATGCGTTCGACCCCGAGCTGAGACGATAGTTTTTGTTTGCCAATGTTGTTGTTGTAGTTGTTTTGTTAATAAGTAGTTTGTTGCGTTTATTGTGTGTGAAAGCTATAACGCGAATGCTCGACGCTGACCTTTGGTGGTGATAATTGGAGGCAAAGCTTTGCCTTACAACCCAACGGACCGGTCCCAAGGGAGTGTGAGCGTTGGGTGTCGAAAGCTTTGGCACTTGTTCTTTTTTTTTTGTTTTTGTTCCATATTTGTAAAGTTTGAGGAGTGGTGAGAACTGTAGCAGTGCAAATAGTGAGAGTGAGAGCAGTCAGCAGTTGCGCTCGGAGCATAAAAATTTTAAAAAGCACGAGAAAATCGTCAATTAAATTAGCGTAAAATGAAATTAAACACATACAACAAAAATATATATAAACAATTTTTAATCAACGATAATTACAAAAACAACAACATATGTATATGTAAATATATAAAAGTGAGAAAGAAATAATTTCAGCCCAAGCCGTTAAATCACATTAAATAACTGTAACGAATAATAAATAATAAGAAAAAAAAGCTATAATTAATAATAAATAATAAAAATTAATAAAAAAAATTAAAAAAATTAAATAAAAAAATAAAAAATTAAAATTATAAAATATAACAAAAATAAATAATAAAAATATTACAAAAAATTATAAAAATTTACGAAGAGTAAAAAGAAGCAATAAAAAATATATTTAAAATTATATATAATAAAAAATAAAAACAACAAAAAAAACAAAAAAATTAAAATTGTAAAAATATTAAAAAAATAGCAAATAATAAAAAATAAAAATTAGAAAAAATTTACAAAAAAATTAATGAATGAATAATTATATAAAAAATATATTTAAAACAAACAAAAAATAAATAAATTATATTAAGATTTATAAATAAAAATTAAAACAAAAAAATACTTAGTCAAACAAGATTCATATTTAAGATATTTAAAATATAAAACTTCAAGAAAATAAAATGAAGATGTGAAAATGAAAACATAAAAGAAATGGACCTTAGTTGTATCGAAGCTGTAATACCCTTCACAGGTGCATATCTTATACCATAAAAGGTCTAAAAACATCTTTATTTTGTTTTTAATCGGTAAGTTTGTATGAGAGCTATATGCTATAGTAGTTCGATCAGAAAAATATTTTCGTTGATTATAGCATTGCCTTGGACAATGATCCATACCAAATAGCGTGAAGATACCACGTCAAATAAAAAAGTTCTACATACCAGAATTTGAGTCGGATCGGTCAGTTTGGATAGCAGATAGCATATTTGTGCTATAGTGGTTCAATATCTCAAAAACTGAGGGAATGTCAGGATGACAAATTATGTGACTTGACTATAATTAGATAAAATAAGAATGAGAGAGAGAGAAGGTGACCGAAGGTCCGCAGAAAGAATTTCACACCATTATTTTCCACTTTTTCTACCTAAGAAAGCCTGATCGGCGAAACCGAAAAACATGTACAATGGTATTACTCAAGGCATTGTCCGTCTGAAGCTATAACATTTTCCCCATCTTTCTGGCGATTTGTGGATTCCATCCCCATAGAACTGTGCCGGCTTGGCGGCCAAGGTTGAATACAGCTAATTGTTGATACCCTGTTTTAATGTGAACCATATTTAGTGAGTGCAATCGCCGTCGACCAGTACAAATGGTAGTCAGAAGGGACAAGGTCTGGCCTATAAAAGGGTAGAGCTTCCCAGCTAATGTTTTTGAACTAGTTTTAACACTATTTTGAAATATGACACCTAGCGTTGTCATTGCGGAAAATTAATTCTGGGATTCTTTCGGCAATCACTCGATTCAACTTGATGTGTAGTTGTCGGCAGCGTTCCCCATTAATGGTTTCAGCCAGTTTTAGAAACTCGTTACAAAGCACGCCCTTCTCATTCCCCCAAGTGCTTAGTGCTACCTTGGTTTTATGAAAATTCGCCTTGAGTTATACTAGTGGATCCACTCTCCATCCGATCCGATAAACATAGTTTTTTCTTGTAGCTTTCAAGCAGCATTTATGACGTGATGGTAAGGTTTGGATAAGTTGTCATCGAGGTCATCCAACGGTAGGCCCAGGAAACGTTTCGACGGTGGTCGGACTACAGATAGAGGAGTGTTAGATGGTCGCATGCTTTACATATATTTGGTTTGTCGGGGTCGATTTTGTATAAGTAGGAGTAAGAGTTTAACCTGCTATTGTATCCAGAACGAAGCTGCGCAAGATTCTCGCAGTAACTCAAGCTCTCAGTACACGTCTGAAATGTGTTGTGTTGCGAAGTTTGGTCGGCGTACTCCTTAAAATATCGTCGACGTAGTCAAGGAAAGACCTATTGATGTGCCTACCAGGCGGCGACGCTTCAAGCAGGCGACTGCTTTTTTCGAAAACACCCCAGCGGAAACTAGTTGGAAAGAGTTCGCTATGTTCCTTAACCGGAAGCATGCGGGCCTCACGGAGTAGGTGGAACGGAGACATCAAGAGGCATCTCGTTATAGTCCGGAATGAAGTGTTTTGACATGTCTGAAGCTTTTTTGTATGCATTTCACTATATCCAGGCGACCATATTGATACGGCGTAGTTAAGGACCGGCCGGCCGATTGCCTTGCACGTTGCCAACGACATTCCCTTGTCCAAGTGCTGCCACAAAGCGATTTTAGGTTTGTGGCGGGTCTGTACTATGACAGTTATCGCGGTCGTGTGAAGAATGGAGTAGCATAGGCTGTCTGGTGCCACACCTGAAATCTTAGGGCTACTGTCCGATTATGTCGGAATTTTAACGTCGTCGACTGCAATGTTAAAGTCTAGTCTGCACTCCTTTCTCCAGTTTGTGAATATGGCCGCTGTGGATTTAGTAGGGGAGATAGTATTGTAGAGAAGAAGCGAGAAGGGTCTGAGAATAGCTGTTTACTTTTGGGCACATGCCATCGATTCCATTGGCTGCGTACGAGGTGATAGAAATTTCCTCTGATGGTTGATGGAGTTTCGCCATGTTGAAATGAAACAGTAACCTGGAGAGAACAGCAGCCAGCGGAACCCCCTGTTTAATAATTCTGAATTTGGAATTTTCACCTCTGATGATTGTCGACCGCTCAGGTAGTTCATAGTCCACCTCTTCAACCCTGGAGGGAGAGTGGATTGTTCAATGTCCTCAAGTTTTTGGTTAAGGCTATGAACTATCTGGGCGTTTATGAGACAAAGTGCTGTGGTGACGCAGTGCACTTTGCGGAAGCCATGTTGGTGATCTGCTAGACTAAGGTGGTGAGTGTATGTCGGGAGTAGCAAGGCCTCACTATTCGGTAAAGGAAAGTTATCGCGCGATAAAACTCCTCTTTGTTGGCGGCTTTCCCAGGTTTCAATAATGGGACCACTTTTCCGACTTTCCACACATACACTATGTTGAAGAGTGGTCAGCGACAGGTTGAGGACCTTGGTTAATTAGCTTACTTCCGCCGAACCTCGTAAGGTATCGCGCTCATTAGCAAAAACAGCTGTTTCTCCTGGGAAGTTGGGGCGGAGTTCCGCGATTCTACCAGCCGGGATGAAGCGAGCGTTAGCAGCTGCGATCACCATGCGGAAATGACGTTCGCCAGCGTTCATAAGTATGTGTAGTGCGGTGAAGGCGCTTTCGGTAAATTCTGTAAAGTCGAACCAGTTAGCTCCGTTAAAGTTAACGAAGGTACGGTTGTGCACAGAAAAAGAGTCGGGAGGTTTCTCGAACGAAATAAGGAGGAAGGAAGAGCAAGATTCAGAGGAAGTCGAGCGTAAAAAACTCCTTGGATGCCAGGGAACATGTGTACTATCAGAAACCTCAAATCTAACGGGGAATATTTATTATCATTAGAATAGATATTATTTGGCATTTTGAAGATTATCTTTTTCAAAGTTGGCCGCGGCTACGTCTCAGATGGTCCATCCGTTGAGTCCGATTTTCGATGACTCGTTTGAACATTTCGACTGTTAACTGGCGAATGATAGGGGTGATGCGATCGTCCGCATATACTTAAGACTTTCTTTAGAAAAAGTCTAACGGTGTCGTTGGAACGAGCTTCAATTTCAGGCTTACAGGTTACGTTCTCACTGGCATCATTTATGAAGAAATACGGACCGATGATTCCACCTGTCCAACAACCACTTCAAACTGTATTGTTTCCGAATGAAATTGTAGCTCTTGGGTCTCTTCAGGTTGCTCTTCGTTCCAAATACAAAATTTGGCTTGTTTACATACCCATTGAGCCAGAAAGCTCGATCTTTTTGGAATTGGAATTGTTCAGGTGCCCGTAGAGCGAGGCGATGTCGTTTGGGAATGCCACGGTTAGCTCCAGCCCTGATACAAATGCCCTTTCTAACTGGAATCTCCTCCAAAAATATAATGCTGAGCTCTAGAAACAATTTGAAGTATCCGTAAAGCATGAAGGTCACAACTGATGGGTCTTCGGTCAAAGTTTCTTTGGCGTATTAGAGCTGTTTAAGGATAAGACTATGCTGGCTGCAAAGAATCTCTGCGATTGTTGCGACTTTAGACGCTACTGTGGTTCAATCGAAAGCTGTCAGAAACAACAACAACAAAGATGAATTTTTTTGTTAGAGAGAAACTTCCACACGAACAATAACTCGAAAGAGCAAATGAGAGTGTAACAAAGGAGCGCAGAGCGAATGAGCGAGCGCACAAACAACGAATGTAAAGGGTGATTTTTTAAGAGCTTGATAACTTTTTTTTAAAAAAAACGCATAAAATTTGCAAAATCTCATCGGTTCTTTATTTGAAACGTTAGATTGGTTCATGACATTTACTTTTTGAAGATAATTTCATTTAAATGTTGACCGCGGCTGCGTCTTAGGTGGTCCATTCGGAAAGTCCAATTTTGGGCAACTTTTTCGAGCATTTCGGCCGGAATAGCCCGAATTTCTTCGGAAATGTTGTCTTCCAAAGCTGGAATAGTTGCTGGCTTATTTCTGTAGACTTTAGACTTGACGTAGCCCCACAAAAAATAGTCTAAAGGCGTTAAATCGCATGATCTTGGTGGCCAACTTACGGGTCCATTTCTTGAGATGAATTGTTGTCCGAAGTTTTCCCTCAAAATGGCCATAGAATCGCGAGCTGTGTGGCATGTAGCGCCATCTTGTTGAAACCACATGTCAACCAAGTTCAGTTCTTCCATTTTTGGCAACAAAAAGTTTGTTAGCATCGAACGATAGCGATCGCCATTCACCGTAACGTTGCGTCCAACAGCATCTTTGAAAAAATACGGTCCAATGATTCCACCAGCGTACAAACCACACCAAACAGTGCATTTTTCGGGATGCATGGGCAGTTCTTGAACGGCTTCTGGTTGCTCTTCACCCCAAATGCGGCAATTTTGCTTATTTACGTAGCCATTCAACCAGAAATGAGCCTCATCGCTGAACAAAACACGCGCGCGAAACACATTTCGAACCGAACACTGATTTTGGTAATAAAATTCAATGATTTGCAAGCGTTGCTCGTTAGTAAGTCTATTCATGATGAAATGTCAAAGTATACTGAGCATCTTTCTCTTTGACACCATGTCTGAAATCCCACGTGATCTGTCAAATACTAATGCATGAAAATCCTAACCTCAAAAAAATCACCCGTTACATAACGGTGCTGCTGTGCTGTGCTTGTGATTGCTCTCGACCTGCTTGCGCTTTTTAGAACACACCCATCGGTTAACCGACTTTTGACAGTTGTGTGAAAGCACGGCAAAATGAAAACAAAACTAACAACAACAAGAAGTAGGTGAATGGATGCTGCGATAGGCGTGCACCAGCCGCACCGCTCAACCGACCGAATGGGTGCTTATGTGTTGGTGCATGTATATGTGTGTGTGGATGTATATTTGTGTGTGTGTGTACATCTATGTTTATATGTGCTTGTGTGTAAGTATAGAAAGCTAACGGCACCCAACTGACAAGCTTGACACGAATGTCGCCGGAAGAACAGGCACAAAAGCGTGATAAACAAAGCTGACGATAAAGCAGAAGAACAAGACAAAGCACAGATGCAACAATAATAGCGACAACACATAACGGCATCCTAACCGTATACACAAACACATATGTATATGTATATACAGGCCTATCTACACTTGGCAGCGAATGAATTTGTAAGCATAACGGATAAAAGTGCTGCCGAAAGTGGAATTCGCAAATTTGCTGGCTGCTGTAAGCGAAAAGCTTCGCAGGATGATTCAGTTGATTTGGTTGGAGCGTACGCAGCGTTTGTTTATCGCGACGGTGAAGTTGAAAATATTCTAAGCAACTAAGAAATGCTTACTGTGTTTTTTTGGAGATGACATAAAAAGGAATTTAAAAAATACAACAACAAAAATAATGTGAAAATCAGAAGCAAAAGCAAGGGAAAATTAAAAAAAAAACAACAACAAAAGAGAATTTAATAAACAGTAAAAAACCAACAAAAACAAATATGTGAGTAAAACGAAGTGTGAAAACAACAACAATAAAGAGAAAAAAAAACTGAAAATTCAACAAAAAACTAAAAGCACTTAAAGCCAATAACAATAACGTAATAATTAAAAATTTGGCAAAAAAAAACAACAACAACAACAGCAACAAAGGTAAGTTAAAAGCAACAACAACAACAATAAAGAAATTGTTAAAAATTCAGTAAACAAGCCACAACAACAAGAAAAAAATAAAATAAAAACAACAACAACAAAATTAAATAAAAACAACTACAAGAAAACTAATATAAATATAGTGAAAACAACAATAACAACAAGAAAATTGATAAAAGTTAAGCAAAAAGGTGCAACAACAAAAAAATTACAAAAAATTTAGCAGAAAAAATACAACAACAAAATTAATAAAGTGAAGCAAAAAGTACAACAACAACAAAATTAATAAAAGTTAAACAAAAAAATACAACAACAACAAAATTAAAAAATAAGCAAAACAGCTACAACAACAACAAAAATAACAAAATACCGAAAAATAGCAAAAACCGCCCAAGCGGTGCACTTTCCTGTGACATGTGCTTTGCAAATCTAAAAAATTACACCCATACATACCTATATATGTGTATGTATTGGTGAAATGTGTGCGGTAGGACGCAGTGGCGCTTAAGCAAATACTACGCGCGTACGGTAAGTGTATAGCGCGCGCGCCTGTGTGTGTATGTGTGGAGCCGAAAGCGTGGCGTGTGAAGTGAAAGAAAGTGAAATATGCCGTTAAGTGCTGGCAGAAAAAAGATTACGCCCAAAAAAATGTTTTTTTCCGCAAAGTGCTTGAAGTGAACTCCGAATTTCGGCGCACTAGACGCGAATTTTCGCAAATTGCACATGTGTGTGTGTGTTATGTATGTGTGTGAGAAAGCAAGTGCATCCACACATACATATGTATATCTATATGTAATTGAAAATATTTTACTGGCGAAAAGTCAGTTACGCCCGCGAATACGTCAACAAAGCAGTAGTGAAGCGTTTGAAGCACACACATACACACAACTATAAGCAAATTTAATTACGCACTTTTATGTGAGGGTGTGTATGTATGTATACAAGAGTGTAGTGTAGTGCAGTGTCGTGTGGCAAGTGTTAAGTATGTGCCAGCCAGCCAGCAAGCGCGCTGAAGATAAATGCACGTGTATAAGTGTTGCAGCAACGGCGGCTGTGGCATGCTTTAAATGAGTGCCGTGGCATGCAACACTGAGAGTGCTAGCAACAGCAGTGCGGCCGCAACATTACACGACTGCCGTAGTAAATAAATGTGGCGTGTAGAAAATTCTGCGGTAAACACACTTACATACATACATAGTAGTACATACATACTTAGTAGTACATAGCTACTAATACATACATACATATATGCACATATGTGCGTGTTTATGAAAAATGTGTTGGGAAAACGTAAACGCGTAGCAGAGATTTCGCGTGAAACGAGATACAACAGCAGCAACAAAAACAACAACAAATGAAAAGTGGCTGGAAAACTCATTGATAATAAGGTTAGCCTGTGTTGCCCTGTTATACGCAAATACATTCATATACATACACACACATACATATGTATATATGTATATACCATCAATTTTGTACGCCAACTGCTCCATTCGGTGTCCATATTTAACAATTTGTGCGCATTGCCGCATATCTCTCAATTTTATACAAGAACAAGCTTATCTACGTAGCATGCTTTTAGGCGCTTAAGCGGCATACAATTTGTGTTGACTGACACATCTGATTCTTAAGTGCTTATATCTAAGCATGCACCAGTCAGCAGCCATTTTATGTCACTGTTGCGGGCAAACGCCCAAAAGTATGCAATTTAATTTTTAACGTGAAAAAAGTCTGTGTTTCGTGGAAAGCCGATAAATTGTGCGCAAAAATGTTTGTGGTATAGCGTAGGTTTTTGCGTTAAAATTGGTTTTAGTGAATTTGTTGTTTTTTTTGTTTTTTTGTTTTTTTTTGCTGGCAACAAAGTGTTGAATAGTCGATATTTGCTGAATATTTAAGTTTACATACGCTGTTTTTTAGTGTTTTTGTAATTATGTGACGAAACGGGAGACAATTTTGTACGAATTTCCTTTGAACTATCAAGCAGTGTTTACATGCAACAAGTTCAGCGAACTGCATCAGACAGTTTTCATGGAAATACATAAGGGGTTTCTCTGCTACGAGTTCGAAACTCGAACAAAACAGCTAAAACTAAACTAGAAATGTGCGTAACTTAAGGATTTCACGCTAAAAATATTTTAAACTCGGCCATTGCGACGCCAATTCCGGTGCTCCCTCGGAAAAAAATGCGCCCGCGTTGGCGGGATAACTTCTTACAGGATCATCTAAAGTGCAAAAAGTGAAAGTTTTAGTTCAAACCATAATCTAGAACTTGGATGAAGAAAAAAACTGAAAATTGAATTTTTATGCATTTTACATTTTCTAAAAAAAAATAAAAATAAAATTTCAGTAAAAATTTCCGACATTTTTTTTTTCAAATACTTGTAATCGAAAAAAAATTCTTCGTCTAAGTCTTTAAGAATTGTATATCGAAGATCTGTGTAAAACTTCGTGAAAATCGGTTGAGTAGTTCGTGAGAAATCTTGTCAACCCACTTCAAAAATGCAGTTTCGAGAAAAACGTGTTTAAAGACGTCGCACTTAGCGTAAGCCCAGCTAGCCTCGAGCGCACAAATTCTCAAGGCTGTATCTCCAAAACTATTACTGCGATCAAGTTGAAAATTTAGGGCTACATTCTAGAGATGTTCTAGGATTTAATAAGAAAATAAAAATATTAAAGAATATATTAAAATTATAGAATTATGAAATAATTTTTTTTCGATGCACATATATATTGTGGAAAAAAAGTTCCCGGAAATTGTAAATAAAATGCAAAATATTTAATTATTCATCAATATTTATTTTATCGCCTTCAAGCAATCCACACCAGCTGTAAAACACATACGTTTGTTGACTTGTGTGCATGTCAAACTCATAAACCCATGTTTACGTGCAACAATTCGAACGATCAAACATGTTCCAAGAGACCTTTACGAGGGCTGCTATATATATCTCTGGCCTAATAATGAAAACAGGAATATTTATCAACGAAAATGGTTTTATTGTTTTTCAAAATATTCTCCATCAAGATTTATACACTTTTGCATGCGCTCAAACCAATTTTCGAAGCACTTTTTCCACTCCGATTGAGACACCTCCAAAACATGGTTTTTGAATGCTTCAACAGCATCTTCTGGCGACGAAAATCGTTGACCACGCATTATTTTCTTGATGTGTGGGAATAAAAAGAAGTCATTGGGACCCATCAATTCGACGTTTTGGCCGGTCTAAAAGGCGCTGGTTTGAGCCGATGTGTGAGAGCTCGCATTGCCATGGTGCACAATGATTCGTCTCTTGTTCTCTTCTCTCTTGTTCGTTTTTCGAATTTCTCCGAAGACTTGAGGCAAACAAATGGTGGTGTACCACTCAGAATTGACCGTCCTACGTTGCTCAAGCGGAACAGTCGCCACATGACCAGTTTTGCCGAAGAAACAGGCGACCATTTGCTTCGAAGTGCTTCGTCCACGAGCAACTTTCGTTGGATTTGGCTCGTCTTGGAAGACCCACACGGTCGATTGCTGTTTTGTTTCGGGCTCATACGCATAGATCCATGATTCGTCACCTGTGACGATCTTATAAACGTCTTCTGAAGCACCGCGATCGTATTTTTTCAGCATTTCTTTATACCAATCCACACGAACTTTTTTTTGAGCAATTGCCAAATTGTGCGGGATCCAACGAGAACAAACTTTTTTTACGGCTAGGTGTTCATGCAATATCGAATGTACGCTGGTGGGAGAAATGCATAGGCATGCCTCTATCTGAAGGTATGTTACATGACGGTCTTGGATTATCAGTTCACGTACGGCATCGATGTTTTCTGGCACAACGGCTGTTTTTGGATGACCTTCACGGAATTCGTCTTTGAGCGAGCGTCGGCCACGATTGAATTCGTTGTACCAGTTTTTCACAGTGCTATAGGATGGTGCTTCATAGCCATACAAAGATTTTAGTTCATCGATGCACTCTTGTCGTGATAATCCACGTCGAAAGTTGTGAAAAATGATCGCACGAAAATGTTCACGAGTTAATTCCATTTTTTGGCCGAGATGAATTTTTTAATTCCCTGTAAATAAAAGAATTCACGATTAAATGACAAAACGTTCTGAGTGATGTTATGCTAAAAAATGTCAAACTTTCCAATGGAAATGTCAGATTGCACCTGGCAACACTTAGTCTACGTCAGAGATATATATAGCAGCCTACGTATTCGGTCGAGTCGAGCAAGAATGCGTTTCATACACAAAATATGAATTTAAACTGTACTCACCAGATTTAGCTCCATGTGATATGCTCTTGTTCCCTAAACTGCAATTGCCGCCCTGTGGAATCCGTTTTCAGTCGATCGAAGATATACTTGTAAAATAGAATTCGCTGAGGGAGCTGAAAGCGATCCCAAAAAGTGTTTATGAAGTGTTTTGAGGACTGGAGAAATCGTTGGCATAAGTGTAATCTGCTGAGGATTACTTCTACTGTGCCCAAAAAATAAGGTGACATTTGAATTTAAACTGCGCGCGTCGAAGGATTTGGAGAATTATTTTTTTTTTAGGTTGGTAGTACTGTCAGTCACATTTATGTCAAATTTCATGTCAAAATATTCATTAGTGTTTGAGATACGTGTCGTTTTGTGAGCTGCTAAAAGTGAGTTTTTCGTTTTTTGCGATGTCGAAATTTGTTGAGCAAAGAATTTGCATTAAATTTTGTTTACGGAATCAATTTTCTGCTGCGGATACGTTGAGGATGGTGCAGAAAGCCTTTGGTGATGAGGCTATGTCTAAAAAAAATGTTTACAAGTGGTATAGTGAGTTCCAAGCCGGCCGTGAACGTGTCGAAGACGAAGAGCGTCCAGGGCGACCATCAACCTCAACCGACGAAGCTCACGTTCAACAAATCAAAGATTTGGTGTTGAAAAACCGTCAATTAACAATTAGAGACCTTGCTGATGAAGTTGGCATATCGAAAGGCTCAGCCAATACCATTTTGAAGGATGTTTTGGGTCTCAAGCGCGTCAAATCTCGACTGGTACCAAAAACATTGAATTTTTTGGAAAAAAAGGCGTCGCGTTGAAGTGTGTGAAACGATGCTTTCCGACTACCAGGGTTACTGGCGATGAGACTTGGATCTATGCTTACGACCCCGAAACAACCGATCAATCGAGCGAATATCGTGCCAAAAGAGAGCCGAGACCAAAAGAATCGCGCCAAAGTCGCACAAAAATCAAGGTCATGTTGACTGTTTTCTTCGATTATCGTGGTGTTTTGCATTATGAATTCCTTCCAACCGATCAAACAGTCAACAAGGAATATTATTTGAACGTTATGCGTCGTTTGCGTAACGGTATCCGCCTAAAAAGGCCGGAATTGTGGAAAGACAATTCTTGGTTTTTACACCACGATAATGCACTATCCCATGCTGCCCTCGTAATTCGTGATCATTTCGCCAAAAACTCAACCCATATCGTTCCGCAACCACCGTATTCACCTGATCTGGCGCCCTGCGACTTCTGGCTGTTCACCAAGCTCAAAAGACCGCTCCGGGGACACCGTTTTTATGCGATAGAAGAGATTCAAGCCGCAGCGAAGACGGAACTGAAGGCCATCCCGGAAAGTGACTACAATCAGTGTTTCGAAGTTTGGAAAATCCGTTGGCATAAGCGCATTGCATCGGGAGGGGATTACTTTGAAGGAGATGAAATTGATTTGGAAGAATTAATAAAGAATTTTCAAAATAAATACAATGTCACCTTATTTTTGGGGCAAACCTACCGGGTATCGAATGTTTTACGATTATTGATTAAATAAGAATAAGAAAAATTTTATTCGGGTTAAAGGTATGGCCATAATTTGTACTACTTTTACTAAATAAACAGCAGAGATGAGCTCACTGTTGTTCGCTTTGAGGTTTGCTCGAAATTTCGGATATTTTTTGATCATGACGTTAAAAGCTAAAAACGCAAAAAGCGTACAAGGATGCCATTAGTTTTTACTAGACTTTTTCAAGATCGCATGAGTGTTTCCTGAACACCCTAAAAATTAAAAAAAACGTACATGGTTGTCATTATTCTTTTCGAGATGTCTTCACGATCGCCTCGATCTTTCCTGAACTCGTGAAAAATAAATACACAGTTTCGCTTGAGTTTTAAAATATAAGTTAGGTTAGGTTTCTTTCTTCTTTAGTAATGTTGGATTGAAACTTTATACATAGGTCAAAAAAAGATTGAAAGTCAAGGAAGGTAATCTTAATCCCGTAAAAGCGGTACAGGTTGGAAAGAAATTCCAATATAATACTACTTCACTACATTCCAGACAACTTCGATATCGAATTTAAGAAACTTTATTCAATTGGCAAATCGGCTCTAGTGATCTACCCCAAAACATAAGGGCATTCGTTGGGCTTATGGAAGATCGAGGTGTTTAATAATATGTTAGATCTTGGTGGACACGACTGGGAGCACGTGCTTCCAGACCAGTAATAATGAAGCGACTCCACCTTTTCTGACGAGCTCATTGGATTTAGAGTCTGCTACTGCCTGGTCGTAAAAAATCGGGCTTACGATGAAATGCTAAATGCAATCGAGTATTGCTGCGACAAGTAAATAAGGCCAGTAACACCGAATTGAAAAGCGTTGTAATGGTCCCTTGAACATAGAACCATAGCTAAAAGGGTTTGTCAGCTTCCGGCTTCCAATGGCTACAATAAAGTCCTCTCTCGCTGATATGTGCGTGATTGTGGAGCAGAAGTTTCTAAGAAGATCTAGCGCCACCCACGAACCCATGTTCCCTCAATTTAATAACAAGAATATGAGATTGGTGGTTAAACGACTTGACAAGGCAAACTCTTGCAAGACAGCTAAATTTATTTAGCATATAAAAAATTCTTTGAGCTGACTGAAAATTCCATCTTCTCTCTTTATCCAAGCACATAAATACAAATGTTCCTTCCGCTACAGCCAAAAAAAAAGAGCACATACTTCTGCGCAACTAATTATATTTTATACGAAATCATGAACATACTTCAACTGCAGCCGCAGTCGCAGCCACTGCAGCCGAAATGCTAGTAGCGAAATAAGCATAAAATGCGGCAGCCATAAAAGCCAGCGAATAAACTATAAAAAATGCGCAAATGTAAGTTGAGAGGCAAAAAATACTCGCAATAAAAAAAATTATACACCAACAAGAAAAAAAGAGAAATGAAAATAAAATAAAATAGAAGCCAACGTTGCCAGATGAAATGCGAACACATCAGCATCAGCGCTGTGGCCAAAGTGGTGGTAAAGCAGAAACGAAATTCCGAAAAATTTATAAAACACAAAAAGGACCATCAAAGTCAACCAAAAAGCTAACCGCATTGCTGAAAATTGAACCGACCGAGACAGAGAAATGCACAACGACGCTGAATGCATACATAACTACGGACATATAATATATTATACATATGTATATATATGTATAGGTATACATATATGTAGCATCACAGTTAAAAGCACATGCATTTTAATGCAATGATTTCTATGCGCCCATTAGGGTTGCACTTAAGTTGAGGCGTGAAATTTTTAATAGAAAGTTTAAGTGAGATTTTTTCTTCAAAAGTTCACAGTTTTACAAAAAATTTTGCATTAAATTGGATTGCAACGAATTATAAAGAATATACATATCGTCATTTAAAAAGCGTATCACCAAAAAATAATCGAAAATCGTTGTCGGATACAATAACCAATATATAACCATTTTATAACTAAAACTCAAATTTTTATTTCAATATGAGCGTATGATAACCTATATATTGGGTAGTCGAAAACGTACTTTCGTATTTTGTCAATAGGTGTCGTTGCAGTCGTATATCTTCAGGGCTAAAAATCACATTGTGTCATACCATATAGAGTTGGAAAGATGAGATTTTGAGTTTCATTCAACCAAAAAAAAGGAATTCGGGGAAGTTGAAAATAAGTTACAGCTGTTCAAAAATGAGTGAAAATAATGCAAGAATTCGATATATTTAGAAATTTTAGTATAAAAAAAGGCAGAGTGCCACGCAAGCCACCAATGAAATTTGTGAAGTTTACGAAAACGATGCTGTATCAGCTCGTGTAGCGCAACAGTGGTTCGCTTGCTTCCGTTCTGGAAATTTTGATGTGAAAGATGCATCTCGCTCTCGTCGACCTATCGTGGAAAAAATCGATGAAATTATGGAAAAGATTGACCAGGACCGTCACATAAGCAGCCATGAAATCGCTAAGGAACTTAACATTCATCATCGAACGGTTTTGAACCATTTAAAGAAGGCTACAAAAAATAAGCCCGATCTTCGTATACCGCATGAATTATCTCTGAAAAATTTTATGGATTGAATTAACATCTGCATTTCTTTGCTAAAACGAAATGAAATCGAACCATTTCTGAAGCGAATAGTAACAGGAGACAAACGGTGAATCAAATACGGCAATAATGTGCGAAAAAGATCTTGGTCCAATAGTGGTCAACAAATGATCCCAAAGCCAGGATTGACGCCTCGAAAGGTCATGCTGAGTGTTTGGTGGGATTGGAAAGAAATCATCAACTACGAGCTGCTCCAGCTTGATCGAACGATTGATTCTTCTTTTTACTGCCAACAACTGTTGAGATTGAAACAAGCAATCGAAAAAAACAGCCAAAACTGATCAACAAAAAGGGCTTCGTCTTCCATCAAGACAACGCTAGATCACACACATCTTTGATGTCTCGGCAAAAACTGCGAGAACTTTGCTGAGAAGTTTTGATACATCCACCATATAGCCCTGACCTTACACCATCGAACTATTATTTGTTTCGGTAAATGCAGAACTCCCTTCATGGAGTAAAGTTGATTTCAAGAGAGGCCTATGAAAACTACTTGTCGTAGTTTTTCGCCGAGAAACCAGAAAAGTTTTACACTGTTGGAATAATGCCTCTAGTGAAAAAATGGCAAAAAGTGGTCGACAGAAATTGTAAATATTTAGGTCATTAAAGTTCATTATAAATATAAAAAAATAAGTTGAAATTTTTATTGGATATACGAAAATACTTTTCCAATACTTCCCAATATGTAACAACGATTTTCAATTTTTTTTTATGATAGGTTGTTTTGATTGATAGGTTGTTTGTGCCGATATATAGTTTGAATATAAAATATTTAGTGGAAATTTCCTCGAAGGTTTTTTTTAACAACCTGAGAACTTGTTTTGTATAAAAGTTTCAATTTTGTCAATATTTTTCCAGTAATATTAATTTAAGCCTATTAAAGGTTTACTTCGTAGGTTTCCGAGCTCTAGACATCCTCGGTTATTGAGTTACTATTTCGAAAAACTATGTTTGTTGAGGCCAATTTTCGATTTTTAGCATGTCGGCTATAGTGCTGAACATATATTACCGAAGTTGGCTGAAATAATTTGTACCATTTTTGAGTTATAAGAATTTTCCAAAGACCCGGAAAGCTTACTACGGATCAAACATCCCTCTTTTTCATTTCAAATATGAATATTCTAGCTTAATTCTTAACTTACGGTTAGTGGAACATACTAAAATTACTATGGACTTACTAACAAATCCACTACCGATCGCATCTCGGCATGTTTTGAAAAACTTTTTATTGTTTTTCTTCATTGAAGAAGTTTATAATATAATTCATAAGCAGATCAGATATAGCTTAAAACTACTAGTTAAATTGGAGATTCCAAGTGTAGCCAGGACCTTCTTTACCTGGTCTTTTTAACGGAGTGGAGGTCTTCCTTTTCCTCTGCTTCATTCAGCGGCTAATGCGTCGATTACTTTCAGAGCTAAGTGTTTTTATCCATTCGAAAGACATAATCTAATCAGCGTAGCTGATGTCTCTTAACTCGTTAAACTATGTCAATGTCTACGATCTTCGTTCTTAGTTGCCTACTCAGTTCGAAGTAGCACTTGAAAGGCAAGAGTTTTCGCAGCCGCATTAGTTTTGCGGGGACACCAAATTCAGACTCCCCACTTCACAACGACTTATTTAGTCCCAGCAACCTAATTAATTTTTGATTTACTTGGAATTTTTAAATGTGAGAGTTCTACAGAGCCTCCTATAACTTGTTCGGCATTCCAAAAACAAAGGCGCTATGTAAATGTTATAGAGACGCCTCTAAAATCTACAAATGCCTGTATCTAGTGCCACAAATCACCAAATTTTCTTCCTGAAGATGTTGATGATTTGCTTAAATCTTTTACACAAAGATTAGGGGTAATTAGGTCACACCTCTCGTAAAGGTGTAAGCATCAATTGTGGATGGATTATAGTTCAAAACCAGAGTCTTCTGTACAACATTTCATCTCATGGTATAAGAAATCTGAAACATACAAAAGTTTTCTTTCTTCTAGTTAAATGTTAGTAAATTGGTTTAAAGATTGTGATAAGGAAATTATCTGATAAGGTGTGCGACTTTGCTAAATATGCGCCAAAATGTAGGCAACGTTTCATTTAACCTACTTTAAGAAACTTTATTAATGGAAAAATAATAAATTCGTCTCTCATGAGTTTAAAAGATTTTTTTAAACGACTTTCCCCCCAAAAAACAATTAACAATGTTTCGAAAATCTCGTTTGAAAAATGGCAGCCAACTCATGAGCAATATTTTCTTGTCGATACCAAACAACAAATTGAAATTCGCGATGTTGCACAAGCGACTGACTGACGAAGATAGATTTGCAGAATTACAATTTATTGGCTGCAGTCGAGCAGCGTTGAAACTTAAAGCGAAATGAAGATGACTATGTTCACGTATAAACAGTAAAACACGTTCGCAGTGCAAAAAATCAAAGAAAAAAGTGGAAAAAAGACAAAAAAAAAACAGAAAAAAAGAAAACAAACAAAAAAGGAAAATAAGACAGGAAAATAAGACAGAAAAAAAGCAAAAAATGTGTGCTACCACTATCACACGGCTGCTGCGCCAACACTTTTTGCCAATATACGCGCATAAAAGTATGCAATGGCTACCACATACAAACGTAGGCTTTTTCATTGCGTTTCGCTCTTTCATTCTGAATGTGTGAGTGTGTGTGTTCACGTTACTTTGGTGAATTTATGTGAAATTGTTGGTTGTATTTCTCTTCTCTCCTTCGTTTTTCGTTTTTTTCCCCATCTGCTTGCACACCGCGCTTTGCTGCGATTTCAATTCAATGACAGCGTTGACGAACGCTGCGTCGGTTTCGAATTTCATTGCCATGCTTCAGTGTCTGCCAATTATTTGCGCACTGATTCATATCCTGCAAAAGTTCGTCCACTTTGTCTAGAGATTTTGCGCTAAACTTTTCGCTGTGGGGCTTATATGTACGCACCCATATACTATATATAAATACATGCAGCTGTTGTAGATATTTATTTTTTATGTACTTTATATTTTTTAAAGGACATACATATGTACAGAAATGTGTGCGGTGTATTTGCACTTCATGAAAATAAAATTCTCGTGTCTGCGAAGCCGCATTTACTTCACGTGGGCTTCGTGAACACACTCAAGTGCTTGCTTAAGCGCCTGAAAGTATGTATTTCACATTTAAAATTTAATTCGCTGAAACTACAAATTTTAGGGTCGTAGGCTCATATAAACATGTGATGCTTCTAGTATGAGTGGCACTTATGTGAATTACCGTTTTTATATACACATAAATAAATATATATATTGGTTTTTTGGGTGTGTTGCGCGCGTGTAGGTCATTGACTGCCGCGTATTGGTGAATTTGTCTGCACGAAACTTAAAAACAAGCAAAAAAATCGACGTCGGTGAAGTTTATAACAGTAACACTGCTAATTATTTAAAAAATAGTATATGGACCATCTGATCAAATTTGACCCGGATTGTCCGAAAAAATATCATGTTCTTGTTTATTACATATTTTTATTACTGCCTTTTAATTAGGCTACTAAACCAATACCAGCATGCCAGACTTAATAAATTTTTCCATAGAATTGCTATAAGCCTCGTCTGGGATGGCTTTGATTGCCTTAAGAGAGTTTTGTATTGTCCTTAAAATGGTCAATAACGCTTTGTAATAGTCGCTGTTGACGGTGTTTCCGTTTTCAGAGGAGTCAATATATGAATTATTCTTTGCACATTCCAAAATTCAGACGTCATCCGACTGTTACGTTTTCCAAACCTTCAAGCGAGTTCATCGTGTGCAGTCCATTTGTATGACTGTCGATTGGACTTCAGTGTGAAATGATAGAGCCATGTCCTCTCTATTATTGCACACCGACTGAAAAATTGATATCTGATAGTGCCTGCTATTTCACTTTACGGTCATTAAAAATTATTTTGTGGACCCTTTTTGATGTTTTCGTCGGTAACAATCTTTGTTTGAAGTCTACTGCGTTCACCGTCTTCGGTGCGCATTTCACCCTATCCAAACTTAACATACCAATCTTTGATGATTGACTTTCCTGGACCAGTGTCCGGGAACTCGTCATCAAGCCAAGTATTCGCTTCAACTGCATTTTTCTCTTTCAAAAAGCAATGTTTTATCAACATGCGAAATTCCTCTTTCCTTTTTTTTCACAATAACAAAAGTTCCTTCACTCATAATAATCTTATGCACAAACTAATGTTCCGACAGCTGAAATTTTTACACCCGCCTTTCTAATTCTAGTAGTGTCATCAGGCCGGCTTACTTGGTAGTTCTGGGTTTTATATACAGCTTTGGCAATGTAAAATTTAAGCTTGAATTTATGACTCCTTACTTTAAGATCATATTTTCTGAATGACTCCAAAACACAGCGCTCAATTTTGATTTTAAGATAGATCGCCTTAGGTGGGATTATAGAAAGATAATATTCTTATAAACGGATGGTCCTGGACCTATGATACGACTTTTTGAAATAACTGGAGGCATGTAAGATACGAAAGGTTGATTTAACCGACGGACTGGCATAAGATGATATGGAATTATTAATTAGTATTAAGCCTATAATTTTCATAAAAGTTTATTCCGCTTTAAAATCGTCATCAGTTGAAGCTTAAGGGCAAGTCAGGAAAAGTGCTTCTTCAACAACATGACGACGCTTTGAACTAGACGCCTCTATGATAGTCGGAGTTGAGTCGGTTTCTACATTTTGCATAACACTAGGGCGTCCCCTCTTCTTTTGAGCAGAACTGAAAACACGATCAGGAATTTTATAAGTGTTTTGCGTTTGGATTAACGATTTTAAGATGTCTCCGATACAGGAGCCAGGAATTGATAACTACTGTGCCTTCATGTACCACTTATTGGATCGAAGTTTTTATAGTACTTTCAAACAATAGCCGGTCTCGGAACTTCAACAAATATTTTTCTTTCCCATTTCAACGCTTGCATGTCCCGTTGGTTCGTTCATCCTTCACAAATGTGGATAATAACTGAATTGCCACATTATCCATCGCTCTGCAGTAATGCCAATATTAGCTTCACATTTCATTTCATACGGTTCTGTTTCAAATATCATTCAGACTTTAGTTCATACTTTCCCATTCGACTTTTTCGGACCGTGTCGATGCAAAATATCCCAATTTCTTTTAGAGCTGTAAGAAGGCCAACTGAAGTGAACCAATTATCGAAATAGAGTTTTAAAATTTGGTACTGCGGATCCCCATGAAGGGATATTTCCTGACGTGCGCGCGGGTGAACATTTTCAGTTGCCATTTGTGGAGTTTAGAGGGGACTTTGAGCAACGAAAATAGTGGACGAATTTTGCATAATTTGTTATAATTATTACCGCTTTTAGATGGCTGCTTCGACTTATCTGAAAATTTGATACATTTATTTATTTTCTCAAATTTATTTCTGAGCATCGAATATATTATTGCGGTTACTTTGAACTCCTAGATCATGCCAATTTAAAAAACTGGCAGCTCGACTATCCTTAAGTACAACAAAACTCCAAGAAATCGACGAATATCTTCGTTTGAGCAATCCGGTTCACTGCCTCTTAGAGTGAATATAGTACATATTGGTCTATTCCACAATCAATTTGATTAAAGCATAATCGAAAAACGAGTTGAAATATTGAATTGGCTTATTTACTATGTTAATGTTTTCTTCTGACCCTTTCCAAGTAACGTCTTGAAAGTCGAATTGTCGTTTTTTTAAACGATGTCAAACATAGAAGTTGCTTATAAACGACTTTGAAAGCGTTAATTTCGAAAAATTTGCTTTCATTTGTACCCGCAGTCGATCACCGGGAGATTCTGGAAAATGGTGTCTGGCAATAAGGAAAATTAATTGCTTAAAACTATCGAAAATCCAACAATGGAATAAATTTATTAATACCATAGATAAGGTACAAAGGACGGACGTGTCAAAATTTTGATTTTCGAAAATGGCGACTTTATAACAGTTTTATATACTATATAGATATCTGAAGAGTCACTACCAAAAGTGCTATAAAACATAAAACAACAACAATAAAAAATCATTTCTAGTACAGCAACTATTGTTCTAAATTCTGCCACACCCTAAAAATATGCAGCAAAAATTGCCATAAATTCGCTTTCGCACAAAATAAACTGAAAGCATACTTACAGGCGTCTGTCGAAGCCAATCACAAATACATGCAAACAATTATGTATGAATGTGTGTAGGTACAGCTAACGGCATATATTTGACAGCATAATGAAGTGCTGGCGAGAATTTAGAGCGCATAATAAAGCAAATAAATAATAACAGCAACAACAAACGAAACAACAAACACAAAGCAAAGGAACTATGTACATAAAATATAACGGTAATAAGTGCCAAAAGAAGCGCAGCGTATAAAGCGTAAGAGAGTTGGCATAGACAAGCCAAAAAAATAACAACAACAAAAATCAACTTAGTTTGTTGAAGTTATGCAGACAAAAAAAAAACAAAAAAAAGTAAGGCAGAGATATCTCAAAGTGAAATCGTAAATAAAATATGCTTATGAGTATATTTACAATCCTTCACACGCACACATATACAGCTGCATGCATGTAAGCGTTTAATACAAAATCGCTTAAATGAAATCCTAAAGTGAATACATTAACCTACACTAATACAACGAAACGCAACGCAAAATGCACGTTTTTCGCATGAACACTTCACACACACACACACACTTACACTTACATAAATATAAAAGCATGCCTTCAACGCATTCTCTTGTTGTAGCGCATGCAAAATTGAGTTGTGCCACATTTCTTGAGGCCAGTGTCAGTGCTGTGTAGCCAAGTATGCGCAAAACGTTTTAAATTCTCGCCTTTAGCTAAGCTTTAGCTTTGTCTGTTCGCACCGAAAACAGCAGATGAGAAATAAATACAATTTTTTTGCAAACTTTTTGCTATTTTACACAACTTTCATGCGCATACTCCCGCTTACATGCTCCCGCTCCCGCTGCCGCTCTCGCGCACTCCCTCGCCGCCATTGCTTTTGCTAGCAACGTGTTACAACAACAAGAACAACAAGAAGTTGTATACATCAAAACTGTTTATTACTCAGCATGCAGTTCTCTCATTGAACAAAGTGCCGTTAGTTGACTTTTACACGCTCTCACATTCGCTTATTGTTTGTTGCATGTCATTAAAATTCAAATATGTATATGTGTATGTATACTTTCACCTATATATTTACATATTACATATTTACATACATACATGTGTGTACATATTTATAGTTCTATGTTGAGACATCCTTATGTGGGAGCAATTTTTGTTGCTTCTGATTTATCACGCGCTTTTACTTATGTTCTCCTATCTGCTGCAACACGTTTTTGCAACATTTTATTCCGTTATTTATTTTCGTGCAACTTTTTGTACGCTGATATAAGTTTGCTATGAAGTTTTAAACACCCAGAAGGAAATGTCGGTGTCTTCTATATATGGATATACCAGGTTGTTCAACAAGTCTTGTCGTTTGATAAGAAAAACCCAATTTTATGATTCAAAATACACTTTATTATTCAGTATAATCTCCCTAAATATTAATACACTTGCTTCAACGATCCTCCAATTTGTGGATCCCATCCATGTGAGGGAGAATCCGGAAGATCTGCAAAATACGCTTCACGCTACGCCGTTATGACCTCTTCATTTGATGAAAAACGCTTGCCACGCATACATTTGTTGAGTTCTGGAAACAAATGGAAGTCGCTTTAGGCAAAATCTGGTAAATACGGTGGATGCTCCAACAATTCGAACTTTAATCCATGGATTTTAGCCATTGTCAAAATGCTCTTGTGAAACGGTGCAGTCTCCTGATGAAAAGGATTTTTTTTCTTCTGCAAACCGGGTATTTTACCATGAACTTTTTCCTTCAACAGGTACAAAAGGTTGCAATAATATTCAGAATAAATTGTTTTTACCAGTTTGCAAGTAATCCGCAAAAAAAATTCCTGTCACAACCCAAAAAACTGTTGCCACAACCTTCATGGCCGATTTCCGTACACGAACTCATTTCGAAGCCGAAAAACCAGGTTCACACCACTCTTTAGGCTCTTGTTTTGATTCAGGATCATGCTGATAGATCCAAGATTCATCCATAGTCGGGCTCAATGACCCCGTCGGCCCATAAACCGCACCAAACCGTATTTTTTTCGGTATGCAATGGTGACTCATGGATCATATTTTGCATTCAGCCAGAAATGAGTCTCATCGCTAAAGATGATTTTTCGATAAAAATCCGAAACATTTTCAAGCTGTTGCTCAGCCCAATTCACGAACATACGACGATTCTGGTGTTCCAGCGGCTTCAGTTCTTGTGTCAATTTGATCTTGTAAGGATGTAGGCCAAGATCTTTTCTCAAAGTTCGCTACAACAACATCACAGAGATGTCCAACGCTTGAGAACAACGTGTTAGAGACTGATTGCGGTCTTCTTCAAATGATGCGCTAGCGGCAGCAATATTATCGATACTACGGGCTTTCCTTTGTCCTACTGGCACGGAAACATTTTGTACTGTGCCTGTGGAGGCAAATTTTTCCACTAGACGCTTAATTGCTGATTTGACATTACGATTATGACGACCATAAATTGGTCGTGGCGCTCTTAAAGTTGAGGCCACTGACTTAGAATGTCGGTAGTAAATTTTAATAATTTTTGACTCGTTGTTGGGTCGTATATCTTGTCATGATAAAATGGCAAACCATACTAAAGATAAATGTCAAAAGAGTGAGAAAAAGATGACGTCGTTTGCTGTCTCTATCGGTTTACTTTTGTAGTGCTCTTTTGAAAACCTTTTTACAAACCAAAATAATAGACGTCATAGAACATAATACTCCAACCACTGATTCTGGTCAAAATTGGATTTCAGTGTTTTGAGAATTTTGATGTTTAACATTGAACCCTAATTATACTTTGAGAGAGCCATTTCTAAAAGGTTTAACTAAAGTTAAGGAACACTTTTATTCCATCAATGATGATAGAACCCTGCTTGGTAGCAAAATTTATTTCGGTATTGAACAGGAAATAGTCATATGGTTAGTCCGTAGTAAGGATTAACCTAATCGTTAACATCACTAGGATTGTACTATATAATGTTATTGGAGCATTTGGAGGATATAATCACAATAATATAGATCCATTTTATGTAGAAGAAAGTGCTTTTTCAGCTAGACAAATCACAAAACAATCTCAAAAACAACAAAATTGAGAGAACTGGGCTCCGAGTTGCTTGCTTAAATCACTAAATACTTCGAATTTGAGCGGGATTTTCGTATATTTAAACCTCAAGATATTAAGAAAAAAGAATTTGCGACTAGACTAGAGTAAATCAGTGAGACTAAGGTCTATTTAAAGCAAACTTTGGAAGAGCGCTTTATTTGGTGTATATATGTATATGTATATCTAGCTTATTAGCCTATGTACCGCAAAAACGCATTTTTTGGTGTGTGTCTTGGGTAAAATATGCCTAATTGTAGGCAACGTTTTCCCAAATTTAATAGCCGTTTTATTCTGTTTATGGAAGTTCATGACTTTGAAGTCTTCTATATGGCGGATACTTGATTTTTGGTAACTGATAAAAGCCATTGGAAGCCAAGTAATTTTTTTTATTTTGCTACCAAATTTTGTATGATATCAGTCTACAATGTACCATCACAGAATGCTTTGTAATACACAATTACCTTTGTATTGGTTAAAATAAACTCTCTTAAAAATATTCCACCAATTCACATGCAGTCCAGCAGTGGACCAGCCCACCATTTTATTAGAAGAAATACTTTTTCAAAGCCAGAATAAAATCGCTCGTTAAAAAATGCAATGAGAGCACTTACTCTCACAAACAAAAGACCCAAATGTTTTAAAGCCGCAAAGCTTTCAAATTGGAAAAATTAACCTTTTATATCCATATAAAGAACCGTTGTTTGAAGCCAGCCGCCTCGACTACCCACTCACGAAAGGCACTCACTATACAAATTCAAGTGAACTGGCTTACATACATACATACATAATAACATAAATACATACATTTGAAGTGTCATTAAATTTTATTTGTATATTATATACATAATAAATTGACTTGTATTTCGCTCTTATGTACCTATAGACCGTTATTATTATCGCACTTATTATTTTTGTGTTTTTTTTTGGTAAAAATTTTCAACTTTTCCGGTTTGTGCGATACAAAAGTAAAAGTTTTTTGGCTGACTACAAAATATTTACAATATTTACTTGTTTCCACTCTGTTGTTACTGCGCCATTTTCATAAATAGAAATTCAAATTATGCATATTCGTGCTGTTTGAATGCTTTTCTAATGCAAAGTGCCCGCAGAATACCAGGCCACAAGTTAATTGGAATTCTTTTCACACCCGAAAAACTTTTTCGTTTTTGATAGTATTCGGTTTATGAAATCAGAATACGAAAGCAGTTTTCAAAGTAGGAATAAGTGAAAAATAAAGGAGAAGGAGATAGGGGATTGAGAATGGAAGCATAAAAAAGGGAAACAAATAAAAAAAAAATAAATGAAAGTACCTTCAAAATGGAAAAATACAATATTAAACCACGAAGGAAGGGCTAAGTACGTTTGCTACCGAACATTTTATACACACACTGTGGGTCCAAATGTATGTAAAATAATCGTTTCTGCCCACTCCAAAGTGAAGGGCGCCTAGAATACTTTCTCCACTTGCGTGAACCTCTCCTGAATCTAGTTTCCTCATACTTATATACATATATGTACATACATCAAAACTTGTTTTATTCCGAGGATCGACTTTCATCAAAATATCTCAATTTTTACTCAAGTTTCGGCTCGCACGGAGGGAGGGACGGACGAACAGACAGACAGTCACCAGGTAGTCAACTCGTCTCGTCGTCGTTCTGAAATCCTTTTTCACTTCGACGGAATTCCTGATGATTTGGTCTGGCGTTTTCTCTGCGGACATACCTGCAAGGGTTAAGTAGGTGACGCGAATAACTGGAAACTTTAAAGCCGTGGAGCTTGCAAGAAAGAGCACCTCTATAAAAATCCTAATAACATGAGAATTCTTTAGGTTTCGGGCGCTGGATCTGTGGATGTCGTGCTTAACAAACGTTGGTCAGTAACCAGCACATATGCGGCGGCGAAGTCCTTGTGGCCCAGAGTGAGTCTGTGTCTATAGTATTATTTAGTAGAACTATTATCATGGCATTAAAAACTTCTGATTCTTTCTTGGCTTTTCTATCTTTCAGAGCTTCGAAGAAGTAGTTTTGCATCGAAATTTCAGCATTTATCGTCTTAGTGTAAGTTCATATTCTTCTGCTTCATATCATTCTGAAAACAAGTCAGACGCACGAAGATGTCTGACTTACGAGAAAACTTTTTTTCAACATAACCCCATTTTTAATACATGCCGAGTCGTATCAATGGCGATACCGCACTAGAAGCTGACCCAAAGTGATCCATTAAAGTTAATTTGAAAGATATTAGAGAGTATTTCTCTGAAAAAAGTAAAATTATATGATATTGTGGTTTGATATCGGCGGTCCTGACAAATATACTGGTCTTACGAAGAAAAGAACTTGTGTAAAAGTTTAGATCGATATCTCAAATTCTGATGGGCTTCTATATAGCCAGGTGGACGGACGACACTCGGACATGGTTAAATTGTCTAAGCTCGTCACGCAGATGATTATGATATATACTTTATAACATCTCTGACGTTTTCTTCTGGGTGTTACAAAACTTTGTGGCAAGGTCAATACTCGTATACCCTCTTCAGCGTATAAAAAATAAAAACACCCAGGAAAAAGAATATAGCTAAATGTGAAAGTCGTTGCAAGGTGCCGCCAAAATGAACCGTTGCTATTGCAGTACAATAGTACTTCCGTTTATTTTTATTTATCCTTGGCGTTGAGAGCTTTTACCGCGTCACCTAAAGTATGTAAACAAATAATTTTATGCGGTCTGAAGAAAAAAACATATCTCAGGTCTCACTTAGCTTTTGTTTACAAACATTAAGGTTACTTAAAATCTCTGAGTGAAATTGCGTGTTGTGTGGTTGCGAAGCAAAAAAGGGGACAATGCCATTTTAATATGAAAGTTTTGATTGTAAATACTTTTTAATAAGAAATTTACTTTTACAAAATTTTCGTCGAACTCAAGATTTAGAGTAAAAATTTTATATATTTTTTCATTCATTTAAAGATATTTTAATTCACGCATACTACTGTGATCAAATTGAAAGGTGAATTTTGTCCATTTCATCTCCTTTAAAGCAATCCCTTCCCGCTGCAACACATTTATGCCAACGAATTTTCCAGTCATCATAGCACTCCTCTATCGTGATGGCCATCAGAGCTTTTATATCCTCAACTGAGTCAAAACGGTGTCCTCGGAGTGGTCATGCTGAATAGCCAGAAGTTACACGAAGTTAAATCACTCCTATACATCTGGGAGTCTTTATTCCATATGAATGGTGATTGCATGTAAGGTACCTTAGTGAAATCCAGGAAGTCCTTTTTAGTTTGTGCGATGTTAGTGGTAGATAAAATCGGATCAATACTACCCACCACTTCCTTGTATTTTCCTGATGGAATTTCTCAGACTTTGATTTATGCAAGTTGCAAGAGTATAAATGTTTATTGTGTTTAATCACAAAAATTAACATAAAAACTAATTTTCAACTTTAAGCTTACTGCAACGACTTCTTCGTAATTGTTTGTTCCTGTAAATATCTTTGAACCTTTACTTAAACTTTTATTATCTATATCCACCAAGATAATAATGAAATTAGAATGCATAACTTGAAATCAAATGTGATAACTACTGTGAGAATACAAAAAATATATTGCTTCCCAGGATTCACAATTTTTCTAATTTTTGGTTTGCGTCTTCAGTAAAATATGCCTAACTGTAGGCAACATTTTTCTAACCTTTGACTTGTGTCTTCGCTACCATCCAAATACGCATCATTCATTTTTTGTATTCATTACTTGGGCCTTTGTGACTACGTAGGCGTTTGAGTAATTGCATTATGCTGAAATAAAAATAAACTCTTAACACCAAAAAGTTTGGCTATAAAAATTCTTTTATTTCCGTAGGCGGCTTTCGTGCGTTTTTATCCATATGTATACTTCATTTGAATTACCCCTCAATCTCCCCACACTGCGCTCAATAATAAAAACAACATATATACACATGAAATTGATTTAAATCAACAGAAGCCTTTCAAGCCGTAGCCTTCACTTTACTACCTTGAATATTAACATAAATATAAATAAATAATACATATTTTAATTTGTGCTACTTCATTACAAATTTACTCAATAAATTTGCACTCAAAAATTGATGAAAAATTTAAGTTTGTGCATATGTGGTATATTAAACTTTATGAAAATAAAATGTTATAAAATAAAACTTACATATGTATTTTTATGAGCAGAAGAAAAACATATATGTATATGTATATAGAATATATTGTGAAATATTGGAACAAATAAAGGCATCATGCCGGAGAGTTATAACTAATGTAATTTTTTCAAAAATAATCCTCTTCAATCGTGGTAGTGTCAAAGTTTTATTGTCACTGTCGACCATAGAGGTTCTAGTCACCATTTTATTTAAAAATATCAATTTAAATTTTTTTTATTTGATCAAATATTTTTTTTCTATAGCCTGAGAAAATGAAATTTGATATTTTTTCTTACTCTCAGAAAAAAATGTCAAAACTAGTGCTTTAGACGGACCTAACCGCTTAAATCAAGTTCTCTTTTTTTATATATTTTATTTTCTCATGTTCTCTCTCAATAAATAGTTGAAAATGCTCCAGGAATATCCATTTGTGACACATGAGAGTGATGGATTATATACAACAACAACATATCTAAATTCTAATAGATAGGTATATAATATGTTTGGATTAGACCACCATAGAAGGTCTTCCACATATATTTAACCAAGATTAATCATTAAAGGTTTTGGACTTACGAGGTCACATAATGAATTATATCTCTTACTAAACCTCTATAACTACGAGTCTAGCTACTATGTTACTAAACTTAGAAAAAGTCACTATTTATTTAGTACATTCTATAATTATAATTTTTTTTAGAAATTTAATAACCGATGATTTTGTTGTACCATTTGCTATAATTATTCTGCTATAATTCCTGCTATAATTGATATATTTTGTTGCAGGAATAATGATTGTTGCTATTATTATCGCTATAATTATTATACTATATTGCTATAATAATAATTGCTATTTCTATAACATCTGCCATAATTACATATAATACTCTGTTGCTGAATATAATTTTAATTCTTCATTGCTTTAATAATAACTGCTATAGCTATAAACTTGCTATAATTTTAATATTGTATTTGTTGCTATAATAATGGTTTCTGTTGCTAAAGTACTTGCTATAATTATTATACTTTGTTGCTAAAATAATAATTGCTGTTTCTACAATATTAGCCATAATTATAATACTATATTGCTGACTATAAATTAAAAATTTGATTGCTATAAAAATAATTGCTACAGCCATAAACTTGCTAAAATTATTATAATTTGTTGCCATACTTTTCTGCTGCTATAATTCTTGGTACAGGTATAATGCTTTGTTGCTGTCATGCTAATTGCTTTTCCTATAATATTTACCATAATTATAACACGCTGTTGCTGAATATAATTTTAGTTTTTTATTGCTAAAATTGTAACTGCTATTGCTATAAACTTGTTATAATTGTTGCTATAATTTTTGCTGTTACAATTCTTGCTATAATTATTTTTATTGCCATAATGATAATTCCTACTGCTATAATTCTTACTATAATGATAATACTTTGTTGCTATAATAATTTTTGATGCTATAATTTTTACTATAATATTGCAAACGAATTTCTGCTGCTAAAATTCTTGCTATAATAGCTCCCTTACTACGCAGCGTAAGTCTCGAAAAGATTTAAATATACATATGACGTATTATTAATTAAGAACATAGGATTATAAACTGAAAATTACCACTGGGATTTATTTATATGTAGCTACCTATACGTATGTATGTACATATACCTTCTAATTCATTTATTCTCCAGCGCATCACAGCTGCTTGCGATGTTATTCGCTTTATTTCTATGGCAACATATTCGCTTCGTAATTATGTCTCAGAAAATGACATAAAAGCATTTGCGCATATTACCGTTAGAAAGTAATATATACGCGTGTGTGATTGCTGAAATGTGTGACAGAGTTGTTGTAGCACACTAACGGCACACAGCTGACTGCTTTTGATTATTTTGCCAAGTTCTTTTTGGTCAATATTTATTTTTGATAAAATTGACAGCACACAAAGTTGGCCAAAAGCTGGCAACTAAGAAATGAACTAGGAAAATATTGAAATAAAAGAAAATTAAAATTTTTTGGCAGCTATTCTTTTGTGTGCTTTGAAATAATATATCATAAGAGGCTGAGGTGTAATGAGATATGTGGTTTCTTGTATATAAAATTTTTCATATTACGAAAACGGATATATACAAAATATAGGCAACTAAGAATTTACATTCGTAAGTCTTCCAAAAATACCATTTTGGTTTAAAAAAAAAGATTAGTAATTGGGTAATTTCAGAATTCCTAAAGAAAAAATCATTGCCTACAATTAGGTGCATTCTTATCGGAGTCGCACACCAGCAATGATTATAATATGAAATAGATCCATCTCATGTCATGTATCCAAAAAATACCGAAAAGGTATTAGGAACGGCGTTTGGGGCTCTTCTCTTGCATCCCCGCCTCCTACTGGACCAAAAAGCCAATTTTGCCATTTTCAAAGCTTAGAGATTAAATAACATTTTTTGTTGTTGCCTTGTTTATCGTACTTAAGCCACCATATCCTAATATAAACATTTTATACAGAAATAGACAAAAACTTATTACTTAATCCAAAGTAAATAGAAAAACAACAAACAAAGTTCCAATTTTTCACTCCGCCTAAGTGACCCCAATAGAGTGGCAAGCGGCTGTCAAATGAAGCGTATAAATCTTATTCACCGCTAATAGCACTTGTCACTCCAAATAGAAATCTAAAGCCATCTTCCTACCCCCGAAAGTACTGAAACACACACATACACTCATACAACCTAAACTTCGGCAAGTGCCTCAATAAAAATTAACAGACCTTTAACAAAGCAGCTCTCATGCTGACATACATATACGTACATGCATACAAACAACCAATCAGCACTAGTAGCTGCGCACGCCTCTTATTTACATATTTACATCAATAAATTTCGACAACAATATTCTGGAAACTTTGCCAATTCCGAATTAAAAGTTGGTGGCGAGGCAAAGTTGCTCTGATTTCCCGTACCTTAAGCAAATCAAGAATATATACATACATATGAACGTATATATGTATGTAAAATATATCTGTATATATGTATGTAGAGCAATCTATTTTGGCTATTTCGACTTTGATGGCGTTTGCATGGATATTTTCGCTTGTATATAGTATATACTTCGTTATCCCACTGTTTACATAACCTCAACTTTTTCAATGAACTTTTAATCGCCATCTTCATAACAAATTCGATTAGATTTTACACGCATACTTGTATATATGCATATAAATCTACATTAGGGTGTGCCTGAGGGCTGAGCATTTTTCATTACATCTTGAGAAATAATGTTCGAAATACTTTTGGTTCCGATTAAAAAATAACTGAAAATGATCGATTTTTATTACTAAGGAAGTAGAGAAGACTAAGTTCGAGTATAATAGAATAGGAAAAACACTTCAATCAGTTATTCTTTAATCTTGTGTTTCCTCATTACTTCATTTCTCAAATTCATGTCATGACAAAATTAGTGCTTTAGAGGTACTCTACTAATCTGTTAGTTCCCTTATAATATATTTCAATTCTATCCGATATATTTATGTAAAATTGACAGAAAATACCAAATTAACGGGTTTTTCAATAAGATCGCTACAAAATTTGTTTTTTAGGAAAAAAAGATTTGGGATATAAATGAAATTCTTTAATCCTGTGAAAGTACATTCGATGTCATTATGTATAAAACTCGATTTCTTTTGTATGGCCATCACGGCCACGCTTGCAGAAGTCCAGACGCTGAACCCAATTTTCGAAGGTTTTCAAGCATAAATCAGACGATACTGCTGCAATTTCACGTTAGATATTCGTACAAAGTTCATCAATCGTCGCTTGTTGGCATAGACCATGGACTTGAAGAAACCCCACAGGCAATAGTTTAACGGCGTCAAATCGGACGACCGAAGCGGCCAATTGACTGGGCCATTTCGTGAGATAAATCAATAAATCGATAGTGACATTGGCTGTGTGGCTTGTGGCCGTCCTGTTTGAACCACATGTTATCCATATCATCCAATTTGAGCCAAAAATATTCGGTTTGCATTGAGCGCTAGTGATACCCATTCACAGTAACGTACTGGTCTTAATCATCACGGAAGAAGTACGGTCCAATGACACCGCCGGCCCATAAACCGGACCAAACCGTAATTTTTTCGGGATGCAATGGTGACTCATGGAGTATGTGTGGATTGCTGCCTGACCAATAATGCATATTTTGCTTATTGACGAAGCCATTCAGACAGAAATGAGCCTCATCGCTGGGGATGATTTTTCGATGAAAATCCGGATCATTTTTAAATTGTTGCTCAGCCCAAATCTCGAACATACAACTATTTTGGTGGTCAAGCGGCTTCAGTTCTTGCATCAGTTTGATCTTTTTAGGATGTAGGCCAAGATCTTTTCGAAAAATTTGCCACAACTACGTTAGAGAGAAGCACAACGCTTAGGAACAATGTTTGAGAGACTGATTTGGATTTTCTTCAATTGATGTGCTGGCGGCACCAATATTTTCGACACTACGGGCACTTCCTTGTTCCACTGGCACCGGAACATTTGTACATTACTGTGTCGGTGGATTCAAATCTCAATTGTTGATCTGGCAGGTTGATTATGACGACCATAACTTGGACGTAGCGCTCTTGAAACTGAGGCCACCGACTCTGAATTTCGGTAGTAAATTTATATAATTTTGACTCGTTATTGGATCGTATATACATATTTCCATGGTGAAGTGGTAAACCTTACTGAAGAGAATTGTCGAAAGAGCGGAAAAAAGTATGGCGCCATTTGATGTGCCTATCGGTTTACTTTTGTAGCGTCCCTATTGAAAACCCCGTTAGTATGTTGCTTAAAGAGAACTAAGAGAAGATAACCCGTCAATTGAAAAATCCCTAGCTTACCATAGTAAAACTCATTTTGCTGACAAAATTCGTTTTTTTTTAATTCAACATAGTTCTCTTCACGGTGATACAGTGACTATAGTGACCCTCCAATTTTCCTATACAATTTTGATAGTACCATTCGTCCTTTGCTTCAAAAAAGCTCTCAGTTTCGGTGACCACTTCTTTAGTTGTAGGAAAATACTTCCCAGTCATCATTCTTTTGAGATCTGAGAACAGAAAATAGTCACTGGGGCCAGAGCTGGATAATACGATGTATGCGGAAGCAATTCGAATTCCAATTCAAGGATTTTTGCCATTATTTTCACTGATTTGAGACATGGTGAACTGCCTTGGTGAAACAGGCTTTATTTATTTCAAATGCGGACGTTTTTCGGCGGATTCGTACGCTGCAACATCTCTAAACTCTGCTCCGAATCGTCAACTCGTCATTTTTGGTCAAAAGTGGGCTTGCGCGGCACCCACTTTGCAAAAAGCTTCCTCATACCCAAATATTCGTGAATTATGATATCTTCACGTTCAGTTGCTAACTAAAACGACGTCACTTTACGCTCATCCAAAACTATGTTGTAGACTTTTTTAATGTTGTTAACTTCTTTTGGATGTGCATCCACTGACTTCGTGCTTCGAAGTGAAATGATGGTGGTTCCATCCACTGTTACACATCGAGCGGAAACCTCGGATTTATTACACCAAATTTATTTGCACAGCAGTTCGTATTTTGTAGGTTATGTGAAGTCGTTTCGAAATACCGTATTTTAAGTGAACTTGTTCAGAATTTGACCTAGAATAGTTCAGATAGATAAAATACTTTGGTTAGTATATTTTCAAAATAATTGCCCTGTTTTGTGGGAAGGTAACCGATTTTATTGCTTCACAACTGTCCAATTAGCCCGCGCCTATCAAAATGTCTCAACTTATCTATGTGAGAACGGAAGGCTGGTTTATCCAACTATCTATCCAGAGGAACTACACTAAAATCTTACGATTAAAAAACACATTCAATTGAGTTTTGTGAACCACCCTAATACAATTTTACATCAAGAAGGTCAGTCTTCACTCGAATTTCTAACTGTTTGCTAAAGCTTCTCTAGTAGTTGTTGTGGGTGTTAAGTTTGTTATCCTTCTTGGCAGTCGTGTCTGTCGCGCTGTAGTTTCCAAATTTACATAGACTTGCTTCTTCTTGATTTTTACTCCAACGCCCGCAACCGGATTTGGAAGCGTTAACTTGAAATGAATTAAGTCAAGTTGCTGACAATGGCCAAGCGGTTGACATTGCTGCGCTGACAAGCTGCGGTTAGTAAACAGCGCCAGCGTATTGTCAACCCCGTTGAACTCAAACTAACTCAAACTGCTGTTGACATTTATCGGGCGAGTGTTGGTACCTTCTCCTTTCTACCAATGCCATGACAATGTGTTGGCTATAAAATTTTAAGTGTTAATATGAAAATTTGATATTGCAAATAGATTTTCGAGTTGATTTTATGAATACTTAGCCAAATTGATTGAGTCGCAATGTTTTGCGATTTCAGCACTCGTACTATACAGTTATTTGCATAGTTCGGTTTGGCTTTGTGCGGAAGGTTGTAAATATGAAGCGATTTTCCGGTACATTTATTTTATTGACTGCCTGCCATGGTGGCCAAAATCGATAAACGGTTTGTGTGTATTTTGTAGTTGTTCGTTTATTTTATGACTTTTTAACTCTTCGTTTGTTGACTAAATCCTTTTCGGTTTGCAATTTGTTGTGAATTTGTTTACTGACATATTGTATGGGCATTTAAAAGAAAGTTATTGGTCAATTTCCGGTATGTTTGAGAGATGAAAGGCAACAAAAGTTATTGGCATTTTCATTTTATTTAGTATAGGCACTACTTCTTAGCATACTTTTAGGATTATGCTTTTCTTTATTTGACCGTGTATTGTTATAAACTTCTCAAACGGGTTATGAGGTTGCTTGAGGTTATGGTTTGTCCAGCTAATCATCATTCATTTATAGTGAAATATAAATGGCTTGAATTTCTGTCCGTCATTCAAAGAGTGTAACGGGAGTTTTACCTGCTACAGTATCCAGAACGCAGTTTACAAAATGACCATTCTAGATTCTTTAGGCAACTTGACCTCTTTAAGTAAGCATAAATAATAGATGTCATAATCACGGAATGAGCTCTTGAAGCTCGCATCAGGCGGTTCCGCTTCAAGTAGATAACTGCAGGTACGATTTCTGCCAAAAAATTTCAGCAGAAGCTGATTGGAAAGGAGTGCATTGTGTTCCTCAGGCGGAAGCATACAGGTTTTCTATAAAGTTGTTCTATGAGAAATATCAGAAGCCTCTTTGTCTGCGTTTCACTACATGCACGTGACCATATTGGTGCTGCGTAGTTAATGAACGGCGGGCCGCACCAACAGCGTTTCTTTGTTCTTTCCTCAGTTGCTGCTGGCTGGCGATTTGAGGACTTTGTTGCGGCTCTACGCGATAATCAGGGTCGTGCGGATATAAAGGAGCCAGAGACTGTAAATTTGTTATATTTATTGATAGTCGGACTTTTAATGCCTTCGAGTATGATATTAAGAACAAGTTTGTACTGCTTCGTCTACTTCGTGAATAAGGGTGCCGTAGATTTAGTTGTCGTTGCTGTTTCAGCCACAAAATTCAGCCGAAATGACAGTCATTGACCGGATAAAAAATCCGGGTCCGTGGACCCGATAGTTGTGGGAACGTAGATTTAGTGGCGGAGAGTGTTAGGCTCCCTGCAGAAGAGAAGCATGAAAGATCGGAGAGATAGTCGTTTACTTTCGAACATATGTCATCCATTCTTGACTTCAACATCCTACAGTTGTCTGCGTATGAGCTGATTGAAATTCTCTCTGGCAGTTTTAGAAGCTTCGTATTATACAGCCCTGGAGATAGCTTTGATTGTTCGGTGTATTTTAGTAGTGTTTTGTGATTGATTGTGTCAAAAGCTTTTGACAAGTCCAATGCTACTTGGTTTGTTAGCAGAAAAAATGGTCGAAGTGGGTCAAAAAGTGCGCGAGCTATTTTAGGCGTCAGTTTACACTGCGCATATCAACCATTTGCTTTGACTGATGAGGAGGTTCAGAATGTCGAAGTCGTTGCTAAAGCATCTAGACCCGATGAGACCTAATCCAGTTTTTTAATCAGTCGCTGCCAACTCTTCATTTACCCGATGAAAGTAGAAAGTCGAAATAATTTTTTTGCTACAGAAACGTGGGAAATCCCCTCCCAGGAGAGTCTTATAACTCTTTTTCCTCAGTAATGAAGACCCTTGAGGCCTTTTTACACGCGAACTGATAGATCCTGGCCGAAAACCAGCTCAGAGGTATACCAACAAGGTACTCGTACGTTTTTGAGGAAATTTTATTACGTGTGATTGTTGTAATTTACTTTTCGGAAGGTCAAAAGACTTAGGTATAATATACTTTCTATTGTAGTATATACATAGGTATATACATTTTTCGCATCTACGTTGTGCTTGTGAGTAATCTGTTTGACAAATAGTGTGCTGTCATTTTCAGCTAATTTCAGCTTTCGTTTTTGACATATTTATATGTACTTACTAATTGATTTTTGGCAAATATCATGTAGTTGTATAAACATGTTATATATAATGAGGCTGTTAACTAATTAATTAAACCTAAAATTGTTTTCAGTCGTTAAATTGGCATTTTCCTCTTATGCTTTAAGCAAATTCCACATATTTTGTTAGCCTTTTGTCGAATATAATTTCCTTCCGAAAAGAATTTAGTTTTTGGATACATAAGGGCATTATATACAATAATATGGCGGTAAACAAAACCAAAACACAAAACTGTAAAATTGATTCCGAACTCAAAACTACTTCGTATAACATAAATTCTTGTACTTTAAATCGAATTCATGTGGGAAAGCAGCAAACTCAGTGATTAACATTATAGACGGTTTAAGTGGAGAACCCTTCCTACGACCATTAGATTTACGCAACCCTAGCTGAACCGAATATATGTACATATATAATGTCAAGGGCTCTTATATTGGCATGGTTTCTGCCTCTTTAATAATTACCGTACCGGTGTTCTAAGCTATTCAGATAAAATCCCTGTTAGAATCAACCCTCTAAAATAGCCTAGTAACAATCTAATAAAATAAAATCATATAACCGATAGGCGATTTATCATTTGTCAATGATATTCAACTCGATGGGTTAGAAACAAGGTTTTTCTAAGAACATTCTTACTTTTAAGTTATTTTCAAATTTGGGAAGAAGGCCTTTCGAATCTGGGCATTCTATTTTTTTATCGAACAGCTTTGGCAATATTACTTCTCTTCTTAATGAAAATTTATATTATGAAATATTTTTTGTAAAAAAAAAGAAGATTGGGAACCGGTAATCTAAAATAAGAGAGCTTAGGTTAGGTTAGATCACTAGATCTTTGGCAACCGCGAAGCCCTGCTATCTATTAGTAGAACACAAGAGGATATGGAAGCACCGACCTGCTCCCATTCTACTGATAGCAGTTCTACGGTGCTTTATAATTTCTGGCGATTCCGTTGTAGCCCAACACCCATACCAGTGCTTTCACAAAGACACTCAATGCTATTCAAAGCGAGGTTAAACACTCCTTGAGTGCGCTGCTAACTGAGTGGTTGGTTACTTCTCTGAAGAAGGCTGCACTTCGGAGCAGTAAATCTACCGTTATCTTATTGGCTGAAACCTCGTCTTGGAATACACGCCAATAGTCAGGAAATCTGAAGCTGGAGTTGATAGAGAGCTTCCGACAGTAAACCCTTTACCAACCTTCCTCCCAAGGCTTGAATCATCTGTAAAGAAACTCACTGCCACTCTCTTCCAACGGCTACTTCCAACCCACAACTCCCTTGCCATAGAGTTCGGTTCGACGACTCCATGGTCCAAGTGATCTGTTATGAAGACAAACAGTGTGAGGATATCCCAGTTTTTAGACACGTGTTTTTTTAGGAACCCAGATTCCTTGCGTCTGATAGCAACTTTCGTAGTCATACACCTTCCGACGATGTCTACGAGCAGTATGTGCAAGATGGCCTTAAGAGCCATGGTTGGAGCGGGCCTTAGTGCAACACACATGATGATGAGCGCCGCCCGTTGAACGTTCTCGAGTTTCTTTGCAAGTGTCGTTTGAGTAGGACAAAAAAAAAATTCTATCGAAATTAATCACAAGAAGACTCAATGCCAAAGATGAGATATAGAGAAATAGTAATTAATAAATTAAAGGTAGGCATCAGGAAGTTCCTAGTTGAATAAACTATTTGTCTCTAAGGATTCATGACATTATGGATTGCCATCAAAACTCTATATTAATATTACAACTCAAAATTGTTCCACGCAACAATAAAATTAATCATCTGCAACACCGTTTCCACTCCCCTAAAGCGCTCTCCATTTACATACTCAAAGCTTTCCCTCAAACACGGTCTCCCTTTTGACGCACGAACTCAACATTTTTGTCATTATCATTTCAAATTTATCACGTTTAATTACATTTAAACTCATAATACAATTGCAAATTTGCCAGAGTTTGTGTTCATGCATATTTTCACAGCTAAAATACTTTACCAGGAATACTTTGTGAATAATTTGTATTTGGCTCCTCCCTGCCTCCGGCCATTTGCTGTAATTAAAAGTGAAAACTGACATAACTTCAGCACAAAAATGTGTAAATTTGCGCAAATAGAAATATGTTTGTGTATGCGTATATGTGTGTGCAAGAAAATTAAGAATTCATATGCAGTGTTGACGCCTCAATTTAATGTTGCCAACACATTTACAGTTATTTCGAATAATTTCGAATTCAAAAAAAAACACGCAAGAAAACAGTTGCGCAGTTTACGCACGTCTACTCGCTTAAATATTCACAAATTGCTGCAGAACACACACATACACACTGCGCATATGAATGTGTGACTTAATAATTGCGCGTGTGTTGGTGAGGAACTATTTCGCCTGCGGCAAGCGGCACTCGAGACAAATGCTTGTGGATTGCCAGCGTGCTTGTGTGTAAACGATACTTTCTTAGAGCAGTAAGAATACTAAAAAATTTAACCACGTGCCAAACACACAAATTTACTTCCTCTGAAGTGCAAGCACACAATGTTGCGCATACGCCATGTAGCACCTGTTCTAGTGTATGAAACTGCAGCGTACAGCAAGGGCAGCTCAAAATTGTTGTTGAAATTTAAGACTTTTGCGGTACTTTTGACATATTTTTTGCATGTAAGCTGCAGAAATGCTTTTATATGTAACACTGGTCTGCAAAATATTTGTTTTTTGTGTTGTGATAGCTCACGCTTACATTTTATACTTTTCTAGAATTAAATTTGTGCGCTATCTTTTTGAAAATTTGAACGTTTTTCAAGTAAAACGTGTAGAATAATATAATATAATATTTAATATTGGGTAGTCGAAAAAGTATTTTCGTATTACTGATCAAACTTCAACTTATTTTTTTATATTTATACTAATAAATATATAAAGGAATATGTACCATTTCTATCGACTACTTTTAGTCATTTTTCCGCTAGAGACATTATTCCATCAGTGCAAATCGAAATTTCGAAATTTGCGGAGAAGAGCGAGCGAATCATTGTTGTGCTACACGAACTGATACAGCAACGTCTCCGTAAACTTTATATATTTCATTGGTGGCTTGCGTGGCATTCTTCCTTCCATAACTTTTTTCAACTTCCCCGAATTTAATTTCTTTTGATTGTAAAGAAGCTTAAAATCGGACCTTTCCAACACTATATGGTATGACACATTGTGATTGGTAGCACTGGAGTTATACGGCTACAACGACATCTATTAACAAAATACGAAAAGACTTTTTCGACTATCCAAAATAATACTATAAAATTTTCCCATATTTTGGAAGCTTTTGAATTTTGTCCCAAAAGAAAATACTCCGACTTGGCAGCCAAGAATAAAACAAACAAATTTTTAATACCTTTTTATAATATGAACCGTATTCCAGTGCCGACATTCTGCATACACTGGATCATATGCTAATCCGAAAAGGCAAGATCTGGACTAAAATAAGTGTAAGGTAAGACTTCACAGACGCAATTATCCAAATAGTTTTTAACCGGCCTTGAAACATGCGTCTGAGCGTTTTCATTATGAACAAATATTGACTCGTGTCTAGTCGCAAATTCCGGGAATTTTTCGACAATCGCTCTTCACAATTTGACGAGTTCTTGTCGGTAGCATTCCTTATTAATCGCTTCTCGCATTATAATTAGAAGCTCATAATCCTGAACGCCCTTCTGGTGCCACCAAATTCAGAACATTATCTTGGCATAATAGACATTCGGATTTTCAGATTTAAAACATGATTTTAACAATACACAACAACCTTTCAGGCACAAAATTTCGACATATTTACGTGAAAACAAGAAAAAATGTTAACTTCAATTGCACCGAAATTATAATATTCTTTAATAATACAAAATATTCTTTACAAAAACTTTTATCCGTCACTGTCCATGGCAGCAAACGTTGGTTGCCATTTATATTTTGGTATTTCGCAATTTAAATGTTGCAATCTAGCAACCCTAGTTTTGCAATCTGGCAAATCACATCTTTATCGTAAAGTTTGACATTTTTGATGTCATACTTATTCAGAACGTTTTGGCATACGAGCGTTATTTGTGTTGTTTACAGTAACTTAAAATATTCATCTTGGTCAAAAATTTTATTAAATCGCAAACATTTTCGAGCGATTATCTGTTAGATGATTCGGCGTCGACCTGGATTAACTCATCAAGAGTGCATAGATGAACTTATTACAGTTTTCGGCGATAAAGTTCCATCAAGAGCCGATGTTTATCGATGGTATGGTGAATTCAATCGAAGTCGTAGATTAATCCAAGACTGTTGTTATTGATGCTGTGCGCAAAGTGATATTACAAAATTTTCATGTCACCTATTGTGAGATTGAGACAATTATAGACATTTGTAGGACCTGCATACATTCAGTACAGAAGACCTCATTTGCCCTGTTTTTGGAACAACTGGATAAATCGCACGACAACTGGATATATAGAACAACGCAGAACAGTAAATTCTGAGTGGTAAACAACAGTTTATTTGGCAGTTGTGATTCAAGAAATCAGGAAAATCTTGGCAGTTGGTGCCGACACATCGACTGAATGAGCTGTTTTTGAGCACTTAGAGCATTGACTTGATGAATATTCTACCACATAGTCCTAGCTTAGCACCGAATGACTTCTTTTGATTCTCGTACGTAAAAATAAACTCAAGGATCAACGTTTTTCGACACATAAAGTGTGGGTTGATGCGTTAAGAACGAATGTTTTATAGATACCTGAATTAGAGGTGTGGCAGCCATATGCCAAACACACATTGCCTTGGACAAAAATCATACAAAATTTAATGAAAACATGTCCTGAAATGAAACAAGTTTTCTATACAAGCACTTGATTCCGACCTACCAGCTTATATGGCAGCTATATGCAGTAGTAATCCAATCAGAACAACTTCTTCGAAGGTAGCATTATTGTCCATACAAATTTCTTGAAGATTTCTCATCGAACAATTTTTCTAATCCTTCGAAACACTTTTCATAAGCACTCTTTGGGATGGACTTCAGCTTCTTCAGCGAATTTCGTTTTATCTCTTTGATCGACTGAAAACGGGTACCACGGAGCCGCAATTTCAGTTTTGAGATTAAGAAAAAATCACAAGGAGCCAAGTCTGGTGAATATGATCGTTGATCAATGGTATTCATCAAGTTTTTGGCTTTCAATTCACCAACCAACCACCTAGATTTTTGAACAGCTTTGACGTGGTGTTTTTTGCTTGGGTTCGTCTCGTTTTTTCCCTCCATTCCGGTGATTGTTGACTTGTTTTGTTGAATGTGAGATTGGAATTCGCACGATCAAGCGCATCTTTACGCTACTCTTTTTGAAAAAAATTAACTTTATTGGAACGAGTCGAGCAAGAACGCGTTTCACACCCAAATTATCCACCAAAAATCATTCAAAGGGACTCGCTAGGGATGTCGTGCTCTCTAATACTTGACTGACAATTTCCAAATACCAAATCATTTACTTTTTTAATATTTTCGTAGTTGAAAAGGTCAAAAGTCGTCCAAAACGAGGCATGCCTTCAAAGATCACTCGACCGTTTTTGAAGTCCTTGTACCGTTCGTTGGCTTGTGCTCTTGATAAAACTGAGTCTCTGCAAGCTTTTGTCAACATTCGCACAGTTGGCGCACACGAAAATTGACTGGAAATACAAAATTTCAGACAAATTCTTTGTTCGATATTTTTCTTCATTGAAAAAATCGCAACGCACGACTGAGGTGTACCGACTTAAGCAGCTGTTGTAAACAAACTGGTTGCCAGATCGTACTCATATTTGGCATATTAATTAAGGATCGGCCTACCTTCCTTGAAATAGTTGTTTCCTTTCAGTATCTTTTTAATAAAGGAAAAATGAGCAGAGAGTTTTAATAATATTGTTGCAATATTTTCTAAAAATGAGCTTACCGAATTAGGTGCGTGACTTCGATATAATTTTTTAATGCTGAGCCTGACTGTAGGCTATGTTTAGGTGCGTGACTTCGATATAATTATTTAATACTGAGCCTGAGTAGGCTACAATTTTCTAAAAACGTTTTACATCTCATTGATATGCATGCAAATCTTCCTCTGCATTTAGAGTGTGAGCGAATAGACTGACTTTGAGTGAAATATTAATAAAAGTATTTGTGTTTAAAACGTTTGTAATAATGAAATGCAATAGACCCAATGTATTTGTTGAAAAAAAAATTTAATTTGTCTAATAAAAATATATTACATTTAAATTTTGGTTGCTTTCAAGCTATGAACTTGAGTATGTGTAGCGTTATGTTTTTTTCCTCAAATGCACCGCAGGGCTTATCCTGCCAGCTCTTTGTAATATTTTTTAATAATATAAAGCAACTTATTTACATACATACATACATACATATGTGCATATTTTAATTCGCTTATGCCAGCTAATTTCGCTTTCTGTGCGTCGAAGTCAAAGGAAACCCCAAAGAGATTTATCATCCATAGCTTGCCACATCCCTACATCCTGCCAGCTTCGCAGTGTTATCTGGCAAAAAAAAAGAGAGAAAAAGAAAATCGTAAAATAAATTCATAGCCTGCGGTTGGTGCCCCACTAAGCTGCCGACTTGCTATTTGCGGCTACATTTCTTTTATTAGCCAGCTTAGATATGCCCATTGACAAAACGAACATGCGTAGAGATTTTAAGGATAACGCAGACGAAGGATAATACTAGTGAAATGTCAACGCACACATACAACGAGTGAATTTATGTATGCGAGTATGTGCTTGTATATATGCGTATGTTTGTATGTGTGTTCAGCAGCAGTTATGACTTTAAAATTCACACATACACTCACATGTCTATGCATTTCATGTATGTTCGTCCTTAAAAATGGACACAACTGTTTGTGTGTATGTGCGACATACTTCTGTATGCGTGTTAATACATACATACACACATACATACATGCGCGCAGACAGCAGTTGATATGCTGGTATTTGCTTTGGAAATCTCTATCTACTAATAATATCCTTACATGCTCACGCTTGTCTTGCGGGAATTGTAAAGCGTAAAGCGGAAACACATGTGTACACACATTATATACTATATATACACACGTCTGTGCTTATATGTGTTATCGATCGGCTTGTGATTTCATCGTTTTTTTCGCATCTTTTTACAGTTGTAAAATGATCCCTGTTGTACCTTGCTGCAAGCACGTACAAGGATACTTTGTAGAAATTTCTGCTTTAATGCTTGCATACCTATATGAATGTTAGTGTGAGTGCGCGTGTGTGTGCAACAATGGCCTAGCTCCACTTAATGCTCTTGCTTTTCAATTTCCTAGAATTTTTCCGCTTAATTTTTTCTACTTTCCTTTGGAATTATGTTAACTGCGCGTGTGTGTGTGCGCGTATGTGGGTCAATGTGCAAGTGAAACTGTTTTGTGCTTATACATTTATCTCTCAATTTCAATGTAATCAATTTTTGTTCAAAAAAATTTAAGGAAATCAAATTAAAGTTTTCTTTTATATTTTAAAAACTTTTTTTACTCATGTTGCCAGAGAGTATAAGAAGAGTGTCTAACGGTTGTTTGAAAATGAAAATACATTAGGATAGATATAGAGTTACATTTTATTTAACAATATATGTTATTTTATATAAAAAGCGCCAAATTCGCCTGGACAAATAAAAAGTTTTCCGTACAAGGACTTCATTTTTATCGGTCAATTTGTGTGGCAGCCCTATGATTTAGCTAGTCGATCTGAACAATTTCTTCGAGCACTATTGCGCTGCTTTGGAAAAAAATGTGTGCCAAATTGAGTGAAGATATCTCGTAACTAAAAAACTTTTTAGTACAATAATTTCATTTTGGTTGGTCAGTTTGTATGGCAGCTATATGCTATAGTGACTCGATCTAAACCATTTCTTCCGAGATTGCACCATTACCTTAGGCAATAACTCATGCCAAATGTCGTGAAGATATCTCGCCAAATAAAACAGTTTTCCATACAAGCTTCGGTTTCCGATTATTCAGTTTGTATGACAGCTATACGCTATAGAGGTCCTCTATCCGACAAATGAGCAGCTACTTGTAGGAAAAGAGCGTGTACAAAAATTCAGTTCAGAAGCTCTAAAACTGAGGGAGTAGTTCACATACATATACATATACAGACTGACAGATAGACATGAATTCAGTAGCAAAGCTAATATACACTGTTCCGGATACAAGACAAAATAAGAGCTATTATACATGTTTATGTCTGAGAGAGCTAGATTAAAAAGTGATATACTGATAAAATTTGGACACATACTTCTTCGGCACTCCGAAGAAGTTGGTATTACGAATAGACCAAATCGGTCAATGGTCCCGCCCCCGAAATTCGTTATAAACATAAACATTATATAACCCTGATGTATCTTTGGATACTATCACTGTACGGTGCATATTTTTTTGAAAAAGTATGCGTGGCCTATGTAGAAACCTTCCTTTAAAGGTTGTAATTTCACATACACATCTCTCAACCTACTGAAGCTTTAACTTCAAAATACTATCTAAAGGGTGAGCCATCTAAACGTTTTAAAACGTGGCCGGATTTTGATCTAGTGGAATCATCGGTCCATTTTTCATGATTCGAAAATGAAGAAGGATAACCTGTAATCATCAATGGTGAGCGATATCGCGCAATGTTTAACCGAATTTTTCTTCAAGCAAATTGAAGAGGAAGACTTGGTACAACATTTTGGTTCCAGCAGGGACGGCGCTGGGGGCGTGCCATACACCAAACGCTACACTCAATCTTTTAAACCCCTATCTTCGAAATTTAAAATTTTATATGGCCCACCCTATATTAGCAATATGATGATCACCATTCTCAATACAGTCCAGGAATAATGCATCGCCATGCCGGTCTGGGGTTGAACACGGAAAAAAACGGATTTTTCTTGTGTGGAAATACACAAAATTCCTCCATCGGAGGTTCCCATGATAAATGGAACTCGACTATCTATCAAAGGACCGCACCAAGTTGCATTGCTGTGAAAGAACATTGTAGAAGAAAGAGTAAGAAAGGCTATCAAAGTCCTATATTCCGCGTAGACAGAAGCTCGGCACAACCTTGGGCTCTCTCTCTCTCTCTCAAAGTACTGGTTGCTACACAGCTATGGTAAAGGACCAATTCTGCTTACGATGCAGTAATATAGTGGAACACAGGCGTACGGAAAACCACCAACCGGAAGCTAATGGAAAGGAGTTTCAGAGACTAGCTCGTAGATTTAATGAACAACGGCAACTGGCTACAGAAGAATTTACATATAGAACCTTCGTGCCGAAATAAGTATTACCTACAATGACGGTTTGATAAGCACCGATTACATGACCCACTTTTCAACTGGGAATGAAGGTTCGAAGTAAACATAGAAAATGGTGGATGGAGTGGTATGGCTCGAAAATAGACGGGGATATACCCGTATACCCGTAGGTATAAGGCAACTCTTTTAAGTTTTCCGAACCACTATTACAGTATATTTCAAGCTCAGGTCTTTGCTTTTGCGAAAGCACGGAGCTGCCCTCTAATGCACCAGCATGCAATTCCAGAGTAATCAACTTCTAGTCAAACAGCCAATCAAACAATCGTATCACATATCGGCCAGAAGTCTCTTGGGAAACAAGACAGCAGTGAAAAGTTTTGCCAGAAGTACGCAGCTTCACTTTTACTGAGTGCCAGGTCACAAAGGCATCGAGGGCAATGAGAGTGTGGACGAAATTGCCAAGAATAGTGATCGGCTAACATCTGAAAACGTGGTCAAAATTGGGAAAATTCATGCATTGTCTATATGACCAATCTCGAATATAAGCATTATAAAGAAAAATCAAAACACCATGGGATGAGTAACCTGGGGGCAAAACTGCAAAAGTCATGTGTAAATGATGGGTAGATGGGAAATATACAAAATTCCTACTGCTAGTCGATAGAGAGGAATGTAGGAACATGATCGGAATTATAACTGGTTACTGTCTGGTAGCGCCACAACACGCAAAGAGAACTCGGCTGACAGATCAAGAATACTGCAGAAAATGTCAAGAGTAAGGCTACAGGGAAATAATGGATCATCTTTTGTCCACTTGTCCGGCGTTGTAAGACTACGCAGTAAACCATCTGAGCGCCCCACGGTATGAGACACTGGAAGGGTATATTGATAGTGAAGTCACAAAATCTGTTGAAAAATCATCTCAAGCTTAGACATCCTAAAGGAAGACGACTCCTTATGAAGCTCGTAATGAACTGAAACTCGGCGGTGGTATTAAAGATCCGGTTCAAAATTTCTTCAAACCGGATGGGTATGAGAACGTAACCCGTTTAGTGGCGACCATTATAACGCCATGAAAACAAACCAACTATTTTGAGGTCTGAAAATGGAAGCCTCGTGATCTCGGCGACATTTGCAACAAGACGGCGCCACTAAGTCCACACATTGATCAACCCATATATTTATTGAGAGAACACTTCGATGAGCAGATAATTTTCACGTTTTGGGGCGGTCGATTAAACAGCCACCAAGCTCGATGTGATTTCACACTATTTTTTGTCCTCTGGGGATATGTAAGATCTAAAGTCTATGCGAACAGTCCCGCTTCGATTCAGGCCTTGGAGCAAAACAGCACGCGTTTTATTCGCCAGTTACAAGTCGAAATGTTCGAATGAGTCTTGGAAAGTTAGACTCAACAGATGGACCGTCTGAGACGCAGGCGCGGCCAACATTTGTAAGAGATAATCTTCAAAAAACAAAAGCCAAAGAATACAAAAAAACGAATGATAATAAACTTTCGTGATTAAATTGGAAGTTTTTGTGTCTTTTCTTTAAAAAAGTAAGAAAAGTGGAAATGAATCATCCTTTACCACCCAACAATGTCTCTCTGTAAGATTGTTTCAGACTGAATATTTTGAAAGTTATAAAACATCCATAACATCTATATTTCACCAGTTTCCTGCAGCATAAAAAAATTAAAAGTCTCAACCAACTTCATAACTCATTTTACTGCACAAATGCATTAAGCAACTCACCCGCAAACGCTCATCAAACGCGCATCAAACGCAATGTCATGCCAGTCAACTCAACGCGTTCGAGACGCCTTCACTGCTCTGCGAATTTTCATTGCTTTTCTCTTCGGTTTTCGCAAAATTTTATGTTCGCGTTAAAATTCGATCGTAAAATTTCTGCGCGGAATACAAATATTTGAATAAATTTTGCCGGAAGCGTTAATTTAATGGATAGTATCAACTACGTACATTTGCACCAGCGAGAGGGGCAGCCAGTGCAAAGTGTTGTATCGCAAAGCAGAAACTGCAAATGATATAATAAGACAGTGGCAAACTTTTATGCGCGAATTTTAGCTTTTAAATTGGCATTTTAAGTGGCAGCACCGCCACTTTCTCACTCTACTTGGCAATTTATTTTAATCAGTGACATTATTTGCCTGATCCCTGGTATAGCTCATAAGGATTTGTGCCTAGGTGTGCGCCATTAAATGGCAATAAAATGCTAAGTAGTGATCACTACGAGTACTCAGCTGCACAGCCAGTAATGAGCCATAACGAATATAAATCAAAAGGCAACTAGAAATTTGCTGCTGGTAATTGGACATTTTAGAAAATTATGGATTTGTCAAATCTGGTAAATGCGTTATTAAATGGAGAACATGAAAAAGTTAAGCTACAAATAAAGCCGAAGCTTGTTTGCGGCATAATTTTGAAAGTAATTGAGTAAGGACAGGGCGGAGAGTTCTTTTCTTCTGAGAGTTGAGTGACGAAAAGAACAATTAAATGAAGGAAGAGTCGGGGATCTTTTAAAATAATGTTAAACGTCATATTATCTGCTCACCGAAGTCTTCTCTCAATATATCCTTTCATTGATACAATGTGTGGGAAGTGGCCTCGCCTTGTTGAAACCAAATGTCGCCGAGATCAAGAGCTTCAATTTCAAGCAACAAATAATCGGTTATCATGGCGCGATAACGGTCACCATTGACGGTTACGTTCTCACTGGCATCATTTTAGAAGAAATATGGACCGTTAATTCCACTGGCACGCAAACCACACCAAACCGTGTTCTTTTTTTGGATGAAATGGCAGCCGTAGAATCTCTTCAGGTTGCCTTCGTCCCAACAGCGGTTACATATACATATGTACATAGAACCAGAAATGGATCTCTTTGCTGAACAAAATTTGGTTCGAAAACGTCGGATCTTCTTGGAACTTTTCAAGAGCCCATAGAGCGAAGCGATGGCGTTTGGGAAGGTCGACCGCTTTAGTTGTTAGACAAGCTATATTTTGTACGTTTTCAATTGAAAATCGCGACGTAAAATGCGCTAAGTCGTTCCATGCGTCACTCCGAGTTGTTGCGAACGGCTCCGAATCGACTTGCCAAGGTCTTCGTGTATACTCTCAGCTACGGCTGCTATATTTTCTTCACTGTGTGCTGAGTGTGGTCTATTCGTTCGAATATTATCCAATAATGAATGCTGGGTCTCAAGATGGATGCTATTGTTGCCAATAATACGCTCAGTAGGCCAAATATGTTGAGCATAAGTTAAGCGAAACGGTCTCTAAATCAAGTTATGGTATGGAAAACTTGTTTATTTGTGTATATTATAGCTTCGAAACAATCATAGTATCTTGCATTTTTGTTTTTAGTTTCGGTAGTGATGGTTTTCTCACAAACTTTTTAAATTATTCCACGAACACTTATTGCTCACTTTAATATCTGCCAACCGGCGTCAATAATTTCCTTTCTCGGCTTGCTTTCGCACTGATTAAAGATAATTTACTTAATTGCCAACTCAATATTTACATATTCAAGATTGATGAGTTGTTTTTTAGATGAATGAAATGCTAACTAGGACCGACAACAGCAACTGACATTGATGGAAGAGCACAGATTATTGAAATCTCATCACGCACGTGGCTGCAATTGAGAATGATTGGGTAGGAACAGTTGTTATCAGTTAATAATGCGTCTCTATGATTTAGTGCCGCCAAAATTGTAATTGTAATTATGTTGAATAGAATTTTAATTACAAAATCAATATCGCTCATTTATACACACAATATTTGAATTTATAAGGAAGCTGCAATTAGAAGTAAATAACAATTTTTGCGAATATTACATAATATTATATAAAATAAATAATGAAATAGCATAGATTTGTAAACTAAATTTATGGCCGGTTGGGTAAAATATTGAGTAGACATCAACCGCAGCTTCGTCTTACGAAGACTATTGCGCTTGTCCCTTATAGGCAGTAGTCATAGTAAGAAGTCAAATTATATGACATAGGTATTTATATGAAGAGTCATTTCTTGGCATATTCTGTCACTAAATGGTCGTACAGTTTCAGTGACGATGTCTTGACATATTTCGTTATCAAAATTTCGTACAGATTAAGTGTCCTTGGGACATTATTCTAGATTAATACTGGTTTGTTTTGGTTTCAGATTGCTAAGAGGGTTGAAATCATTTTTTGAGGCCCATCATTCATCAGGTGCTAGTTTTTGAATTTTCTAACTCTTTTTATATTTAGCCATTGACTACGCCTCGAAAATTATCGGATAATTATCTCTCTAGTTTTCACTCCGCACCCAAAAATTTGTTTTTTTTATTTATTTTAATATTTTTTTCTTTTTATGTACGCAGAAATATGTCTCATGACTGAAGATCCTACACGATGTGAGTTTTGAAAATTATCACCATATTATCATCATTTTTAAAGGTTGTGTCGGTATTACATTCTGAACCGAAGTCTTAAAATATGACTCTTCTTTGACAGCTGATTTGACAACTATGCTGCCAGGAATACTATATCTCTAAAGACTTGTTTCAGACCTGTTCAGAATACTTCACATATGTCTTTATTATTGTTATATCCCACCTGATATTCATTTATGTATGTACTTGTATGTGAGTTACCTATTCTCATTCGAAATATATTTTAAAGATGAAAAATGAAACAAAGTTGTTTCCTTTGTACTGCTGGTATTGAATTTACGTCACGCCTCTTACTTTACACAGTCGGAAGCTTACGTAACAATGGTTGATGTTAGCGGAAATTTCCGAAAATCTCTGCAACCATCAATGACGTTGTTAGCTGAGTTCACACGAATGAGCACACACAAATGCATGTAGGAAGAATTTATACTATAATACTTACAAATAAAGGGTGATCCATTTCGAGGTTAATTACTTTTTTAAAGAAAAAGTTAATGAAGAGTGTTTATTATGAATCGAAAGAACAATCTTTGGAATTTACTTTTGAAGATCATCTCTTTTGAATCTCTATCGTCCATCCGTTGAATCTAAATCTCCATGACTCATTCGAGCATTTCGACTAGTAATTAGCGAATGACACATGTGATGTTTTGCTCCAAGACCTGAATCGAAGTCCGCGTAGACTTTCGACTAACTAAGTCTAACGATGTGATATCAGGCTATCTTGATGGCCAATCGACCGGCCCAAAACGTGAAATTAGCTGTCCACCGAAGTGTTCTCTCAAACCAAGATATATTCCATACGTCAGTCTGAGTTGCTGCAAACGGCGATGAATGGACTCTTCACGGTCATCGTGTACTGCGTGCATGGTCTATTTGGTCGAATATTATTCAATAATATATCCTGGTCTTAAGATGGGTGATGGTGTTGCAAATACTGCAATCAGTAGGCCGATTATGTTAACTAGAAGTTGAGCGAGGCGCGTAAAACTGATTTTTTACAGAACGTGAAGTTGAACGATTTGTAAACATTGTCTTTCAATAATGAAAGTTGACACTACTCATGCGTAATCTGTCAAAAAAAGGTTATTGAAAAAAGTACCACTACTTGGATCACCCTACATATTTATTACTACTAATACTATTATACTATTTTTTATCGTTTGTATTTTACGATTGTGACTGTCAAAAAAATTTTGATTTTGCACCTCTTTATGTACGATTCGTATTTTGTTTGTACGCATACCTTAGGACACAAAGGCCCAGCCACAACTTACTCGCCATAAGCCGACTTCAGACTTCAGTGTCCATTATTTTGCGAATAACATCGAGACAAGTCCTATTAAACGGCGAATCCATCATTGAAAACAATTTTTGATAGAGATGTTGACTCAATATTGATGCTTGAATTCCATAACTAGTGTGCGTTTGACAGATATTTGTTTACTACCCGAAGGGTTCCTCTTACGAGTATATACTAAGTATTTTGAAGAGTCTACTTTATTATTATCTTCCGTATCTGAGTGTCATAAAGCACCTAGTGAAAGTAGTGAAGTTATAAATAAAAATTAATCTATGGGCATCCCAAAATACAGATGCCATAACCTTGCCAGCCGACTGTTGCGTTATTCACGCTTTGGAGCGTATTCATCGTATGCAGTCCACTCAGATGATTGTCGATTGAACTTCGGAGAGAAATAGTGAAGCTACGTTTCATCCATTGTCAGATATCGACGCATAAGCTTGGGCCCATTACGCTGGAACATCTCCGAATGCTGCTCCGAATCATCAACTCGTCGTTGCTGTTAGTCAAAAGTGAGCTCGCACGGTACCCACTTTCCACAGAGCTTTCTCATACTCCAATATTCATAAATGATATACATGTTCAGTTGATATCTTTAGAGTACCTCCTATCTCGAACAACTGTGTAGAACCCCATCCTTTGTTTTGATTGTTTGGTGTGGTTCACCATGAATTCCTTCTACAGTGCCAAACGACACGTCTACGTAGAAGAAGTCGTCGGAAATAACTGGAATTTTGGTAGGGAAATTTATGGATTTTTCACCACGATATGCGCCATCACGTTCCAGTACGACTGTGGAGATTTTTGGTTAAACACAGAACGAGAATCATTGCTCAGATCTTGTACTCCACCAATTGGCTTCTTTCTTCTTTATATTTTTCTTTTTTTCGAAACTGAAAGTTCCTGAAATTGTTTTTAGATTTCATTTTTTTAATATTTTGCTTGTGTTTAAAAATTTTCCTACAGGGTATGAACTATAGGACGGATTTGCTCATAAATGTAGGCGAGTTTCCTACAGCAGGCAAACGAACGCGTAACTCTGCTCAAATGAGATAATATGCAATCGTGTATTTTTTGAAAACTGACGAGTGTTTTGTGTTTGCTCCTCATGGAGATGTCAAAATTGCTGAATCCATCAGCCAATATGGTGGGTTGTATGGCGGACTGATTACTGCAAGCACTTTGCATGACAAGACGAAATTCAAGTGCAAACATATACACATATGTGACTAATCACAGTTAACGGTACTGTAATGCAGCAATTTGAGATAATACACAAAATAACAACAACAACGCAGAGCAACTATAATAACAATACAAATAAACAAGACAGTTAAACAGATGCGACTGTGAAAACAATCATGACAACCGAAACAGGATATTAGTATCCTTGGAAATATATATCTATATATTATATATAGAAAAGTTGTTACAACTCATATCCAGGACACTGTAACGGTTGTAGTTAAATGTGTGTTTGAGAAATATGAAAATAACGGTGAGTGGTTGGAGTGAATGAACACTTCTGTTGCGAAGGGGTATAAATCTTGTTGGAGTCTGTTCTGGAAACAGCGAAAAGGACATGCCGTACAGTGGCAGATAATATGAAGCACGATGATAAGAAGATATTTTACGGGCGAGTGGACGAAGAGCAAACTCCAATGAGAAACAACAACACTTACAAACAATGCAAGGACAGTAACTTCAACTTGTACGTAAACGAAAAGGATAAAGCTACTCCAGAAATATAGAAGCTTACGTTAAATAGGAGAAGCTCAAGGCTACTAGTCAGCAGAGAAAACAAGAAAAACAAGAAAATGAAACGAAATATTAGTAAGAGAGATACAAAAAGCAAAAACAAAAAAAGAACACAAGCGAATAAGGCGAATTAAATCAACAAACCAAAAGGAGCAGAAAAAAGAATGACTGCCAACTACCGAATAAATACACTAACAGATGCGCATAGTGAAGCAGCGGCGACAAAAAAACCGACAGGGAGTGTGCGAGTCAGCTGCTTAGACAGAGCTAACTGTTTGTCTATATGCCTGTCTGTCCGTACGTCTGTCTGTCGGTTTATCCGTCTGTCAGCGACACGTTTGAATGCACCGAGCGTCGCGTCAATGTGGCGTTGCTGTCATTGCCGCTGATAGATGAACTGAATGGATAGCTGGCTGGCGTTAGGACCAGTGGCAGCGGCAGTAACGGTTGTTGACTTGCTGTCCGACAGCTGGCTCAAGTTTATTGTTTTTCCGCTATTTCATTTTGTTTGTGGCGTGGAAAATATATATTTTCCGTTATGCGCTTTCCTTATTACTCGCCCGCTCATTAAGTTGTCGAGTTCTATCGCAATTTTCCCTTTTCTCTTTTGCTTGCTTTTTTGATTTATGTTGAGTGCTGGCATAGAATTGGCAAAGTGTTAAATAACAAATGTGATCGGGGTTAGAAAAATACAAATATTTTTGCGGCCGTAATATATATTTCTTGTTTGAGTAATTACTTTATGGTTTGCAGTATTATTTCAAGAGAAAAGACAAGTCTGCTATAATTACAACAAAATGCGATATTGAGATGTGAACTGTGAATATGAGTATGAGTTATATTAATTCTCGTATTAGACCGCCAGTTATATGAAATTATATGTATAATAGAGTAATATAAGTACAAAAGAGTATAGAAAGAAGTATAAAATGATTTTGGTTTGATATTCTTCGGTCAATTCGTATGACAGCTATATGCTATAGAATCGATATACGTTCGGAGATTGTACCGTTGCATTTCACTATAACTTATGCTTAATTTTGTGAATATATGTCGTCAAATAAAAGAGTTTTCCGCACAAAGACTTAATTTTTATCGATCAGTTTATATGGCGGCTATATGCTATAGTCATCCGATCTGAAGAATTTGTTCGCAGATTGTAGCGTTGCTTTGGACAATAACCCGTGCCAAATTTCGTAAAAATATCTCGTCAAATAAAAAAGTTTTCCATACAAATACTTCATTTTTATCGATCAGCTTATATGGCAGCTATATGCTATAGTCATCCGATTTGAACAATTTGTTCTTAGCTTGTAGCGCTGTTTTGAGCAATAATGTATGCCAAATCTCGTGATGATATCTTGTCGAATTAGAAGGTGTCGGTACAAGCGATTCGTTTTGATTGGCCAGTTTATATGACAGCTATAAGCTGTAGTAGTTCGATTCAGGTAATATCTTCAGGGATTATAGACTGGCCTTGAAAAATAGTCCATGCCAAATTTCATGAAAATATCTTCATTAATATAAAATTTTTCCATACCAAAACTTGATTTTGATCATTCTGTTTGTATGTATTGTGGCCCAATATTGGCGATTCCAACAAATGAGTAGTTCTTCGAAGAAACGCACGTATGCATAACTTCAGATCAATACCTCCAAACTGGAGAGACTAGTTAGTGTTTATAAAGACTGTGAGACAGACGGAAGTGGCTAAGTGAACCCTCCGTAATATTATTTTCAATTATAAGTCTTCTCAAGCTTCTCTAGTTGGATACTTTTATTTTAATACCTCTGATTTATTAATGTTATTGATTTGGAAAGGTTAACAGGTGGCAACCCAACAAAAAATAACATATTTTGTAAGTACTTTTTCAAAGAAATCACTTTAATACTCACATTGTAGCTTTGTTAATTATGTGTATTATGTTATTTAAATAGGTGGCAACGCTTTTCAGAAATATTTTTAGGAACTTCTTATTAACTAGCTTGATTTATTGTTTGCTATTATATTTTTTCAAAATTATTACTTATGTGAATTAAATTATTTAAATAGGTGGCAACGCTTTTCAGAAATATTTTTTAGGAACTTCTTATTACCTAGCTTGATTTATTGTTCATTGTTATATTTTTCAAAATTGTTAATTATGTGAATTATATTATTTAAATATGTGGCAACGCTTTTCAGAAATTTTTTTTTTGGAAACTCTTGCTATATTTATTGCTTATACATTTTTATTTTTGAAATCAGTTGGATAAACTGTTTTGATCAGCTGGCAACTCTCATTAAAAACTACTATTTTCCATAATTGACATTCGTATACCGTTGAGCATTTACCCACACAGTTTCTTCCTAAAAATAGGTCAGTGCAAAGCCTATACAAATATGTTTCGATTGTTATTTGTATTGTATTTAGATTTTTTTATTTACAATTTTTAATAGGTGGCCACATCAAAAAAAAAGAAAAATTATACCTTAAATTACTAAATTTTTACTAATGAAATAGTTATTTTTTATTATAAACATTATTATTTTTATAGAAATAAAATTTTGTAATAAGTGGCAACATCAAAAAAATCACCTTAAATGATTTAATTTTTACTAATGAAATGGTTGTTTTTATTAAAAATATTCGTATGTTTATTGAACCAATTTTTTTTAATAGGTGGCAACATCAAAGAAATGTATGTCTTAAATTATTAAATATTTGTTAACGAAGTGGTTATTGTTATTATGTACATTATTATGCTAATATTAATAACGTTTTTAGATCAGGTGGCAACGCTTCTTGAAAATATTTGCGAATATTTAGTGATATTTTAAAATTGCAATTTATTTTAGTAACAATTGAATATGTTTTACGGTTTTTACATTTTAACAACCGAATTTTAAAATTGGCAAAAAGTTGGCAACCCTCCTTTTAAATAATTTTAGAAAAAAAATCTTCTTTAAGCCAATTGTAAAAAGGATTAAATTATTTCTATTATTTTTATAAATTGTTTGAAGTAAAATTTTCTTCGTGTGGCAACTTTTTATCTGGTTAAAACCAGGAGTGTAAAAGTATTCAAACGTTTACATAAATATTTTTTTAACTTTTTACATAAAATTTCAATAATATGGATAAATTGGTATCTTGTTTAAAGCACTTATGAGAAATTAATAAATCCTTAAATTATTTTTGGCAGTACAATTTGCATCATATGGCAACCTTTTTTTTCAACTAAGCCAGTTGTGTGAAATTGCTGTGAAAATTTGCATCATGTGGCAACGTTTTTATTTTATACATATAAACCAGTTGTGATAAATTATTAGAATATTTTAATTATTTTCAATTTTTTTAAGTAAAAATTTCATCATGTGGCAACTCCTTCACACCAAGCAATAAAAATTATTCACAATATTTGTGAAACAAAACCCTTTATGTTAAATTTTGAGAGTAATTCACTCAATTCCCATACATACCATATTTGTTGGTTCGCCATTCAGCATTGCACCGAAAATACAGTTATTTATAAATATTTGCACTTTTAGCTTTATTCATATTGCTTTTGTTTGCGCGCTCCAATCAAAATATTTCATCGATTTGCAAATTCGACAATTCAATGCTTGCTGTCAATACCTTCGTGGCGCACATGGCGTATACGTAACATTTAAATGCTGCCATTGGTTGTAAATGTGAAAAAATAGTAACTGTATGCGAGGCCATGAATGCAGACACCGACACACAACTAACGAGCTATTGCTGAGTGCATGAGCGCATTCTCAGTGAAGTAGCAAAACAGATAAGATTTTATTCCATTTTTCGATACTTTTTTAAATGCTCACTCTCTCGCAGTCGCATGAAGCGCTTTTAATATTTTCTGCAGCTGTTGATTTTGTTGTGTCGTTTCACTTTGTTATTATGCCCACAACTGGTGCGGCGACAGGCAGCATAACAACTTAATAAAAGACATGTTTTTCTCACTCGTCAATAACAAAATTTATTATTGTTTTTGTAGACAACAACTCGCGATACAAATGTTATGTGAGGGAGGGAATTAAGCGAGTGATTGCCTGCAAGGAGGCGATTATTGATAATTGACCGGTCTTGGGCTTTTTATAACAGAGGAAATAGTGAAAAGGTTGCTGCTTTTTATGAAAAGTATTGCATAGCACAAGCGGCTTAGTTTTGATATTTGTTCGGGGTAACAATAAATATGCCAAAAATTTTGGTTTTTCTACATTTAGGTGCCCTTTTTTAAACTACAGACAGTTTTTGTTATAAAATGATATGTTTCCCGTTTATACTTGAATTATGTATGACACCCTGAGGACTAGTAGATAATAATGTTTTTTTTTGTTAATTAAATGTCTTGTCATTCATAAATTTAACTAAATTTATCACCACTATTGATGGTTCGATCTGGTCTTCTTTCATACAGCTTTAGCGAAGAGTTGGAAGATAGACTTTGCGAAGAGCAAATAGTTTGAAGGGTCTCTTATGGTTCACTCTGGATGAAAAGGATCTCACAATCGCATGAAGTTCTAGTCGTTGACTAATGAAAACCGACTCGCTTCCAATCGGGTGGAATCGGGATAAAAGTTCCTTCCCAAACGAGCTTATCGGCTTTCCAGTGATTCCGATGCTAGTGCCAACGCACATTCAGTAAACCATCTTTGACCGTTCGGCTATCGGAGTGAATGCACACTTCTGTCAAAGAAACTGCCCTTTGAAGCAGCCCATCGGACGCTGCAGTGGTCGGAAACTAGAGTTGATGGATAGCTCTCGACAAAATAATCCATCTCTTAACCTCCCTCTTAACTTCAAGCCATCCGTGAAAAAGCTCTCTGCACCCACAAACTCATCGCAGGAGTATGAGCAGAGAAGAATAGCCAAAAAAGGTTTCGGCTTGAAGTGATTTAGATTTTCAGGAATGCAAATGAAGTAGAGTATAAACCCACCCTCAGACACACATAAATTCAGCTTCCCTAAGTTTAATATCAGCCTCCACCGCAAAGCATCTGTCTATGTAGAATGTTACTGAGTAGCATTGATTGTATTTAATGCACTAGGGATAAGAAAGAGCGCCGTTCTCTGAACATGCTTGTGTGCGTTGTTCGAGCGACCTTCAGCTAACTACAACCCCATAAAATCTTATTGCTTTAACTGTGGTTTCATAGAGCCATTATATGAGATTTCAAACCATCTTTATGTATGTATATATATTTATTTTTGTAACACACTTTGTTTTCTTTTCTTTCAGAAGTCGCTCAAAGCAAAAAATACTTTCGCTTTGCCAACCAGTCGTCATAAAACACGCACCGAATTGAAATAACAAATCAGTGATATTAAAAAATATTTGGGTAAGTGGTTTTCTTGAAAGTTTTTGACTATATATTTGCCACTATACGTCTCTAAAATTATAACATCAGCGTGAAAATGCAGTTACTTTTCTAAGAAGCAGCCCCAAAAAATTATAAAGGGTGATTTTTTAAGAGCTTGATAACTTTTTAAAAAAAAAAAACGCATAAAATTTGCAAAATCTCATCGGTTCTTTATTTGAAACGTTAGATTGGTTCATGACATTTACTTTTTGAAGATAATTTCATTTAAATGTGCGCGGCTGCGTCTTAGGTGGTCCATTCGGAAAGTCCAATTTTGGGCAACTTTTTCGAGCATTTCGGCCGGAATAGCCCGAATTTCTTCGGAAATGTTGTCTTCCAAAGCTGGAATAGTTGCTGGCTTATTTCTGTAGACTTTAGACTTGACGTAGCCCCACAAAAAATAGTCTAAAGGCGTTAAATCGCATGATCTTGGTGGCCAACTTACGGGTCCATTTCTTGAGATGAATTGTTGTCCGAAGTTTTCCCTCAAAATGGCCATAGAATCGCGAGCTGTGTGGCATGTAGCGCCATCTTGTTGAAACCACATGTCAACCAAGTTCAGTTCTTCCATTTTTGGCAACAAAAAGTTTGTTAGCATCGAACGATAGCGATCGCCATTCACCGTAACGTTGCGTCCAACAGCATCTTTGAAAAAATACGGTCCAATGATTCCACCAGCGTACAAACCACACCAAACAGTGCATTTTTCGGGATGCATGGGCAGTTCTTGAACGGCTTCTGGTTGCTCTTCACCCCAAATGCGGCAATTTTGCTTATTTACGTAGCCATTCAACCAGAAATGAGCCTCATCGCTGAACAAAATTTGTCGATAAAAATTTTCGAACCGAACACTGATTTTGGTAATAAAATTCAATGATTTGCAAGCGTTGCTCGTTAGTAAGTCTATTCATGATGAAATGTCAAAGCATACTGAGCATCTTTCTCTTTGACACCATGTCTGAAATCCCACGTGATCTGTCAAATACTAATGCATGAAAATCCTAACCTCAAAAAAATCACCCGTTATATCATCCATCAGTCGAAAATAATTTCTCTATGGAACAAATTTCATTAATATACTATCTATGAGCAAAAAATAGTAAGACTTTGTTAATAATTTTAAAATTCTTAATTTATTCTTCAAAAACTATGTCGTCCCTCTCAAAGTAATCGCCTATGCCCCCAATACACCTGTGCCAATGTTTTTTTCAAATCCTCGAAACAGTTGTTTTCTAGAAAGACCATCAAAGCGCTTAGCGATGAATGTTTAATGTCTACAATTACCTCAAAACAGTTTCCCCGGTCGTTTGAGTTTGCTGAAAAACTAGAACTCACACGGAGTTAAATCAAGCAAACACGGTGATTGCGGCCCAATATTGGTTGAAAATTTGTAGAAAAACTCACGAAGAATCAAAGCAGTATGCGAAGTTGTATGATCGTGGTGCAAAAACCAAGAGTTGACGGCCTATAATTCCTATTACATCAAATAGTGGTCATGGTTGACAGTGTGGCCGGTCGGAAGAAATTCGGAGTGCATCCACCTCGGTAATCGAAGAGAACTGTCAACATAACCTCGATTTTTGACCAGCTTTTACGTGATTTTTTTCGGTTTCGGATCATCTTTGCCGCGATATTCGGTCGATTGATTGCCTGATTGCTGGTCGTTAGCATAGATCCAAGACTCATCGCCAGTAATACGAGGGCTGCTATATATATTTCTGGCCTAATAATGAAAATAGGAATATTTATCAACGAAAATGGTTTTATTGTTTTTCAAAATATTCTCCATCAAGATTTATACACTTTTGCATGCGCTCAAACCAATTTTCGAAGCACTTTTTCCACTCCGATTGAGACACCTCCAAAACATGGTTTTTGAATGCTTCAACAGCATCTTCTGGCGACGAAAATCGTTGACCACGCATTATTTTCTTGATGTGTTGGAATAAAAAGAAGTCGTTGGGTGCCAAGTCAGGGCTGTACGGCGGATGACCCATCAATTCGACGTTTTGGCCGGTCAAAAAGGCGCTGGTTTGAGCCGATGTGTGAGAGCTCGCATTGTCATGGTGCACAATGATTCGTCTTCTCTTGTTCGTTTTTCTAATTTCTCCGAAGACTTCAGGCAAACAAATGGTGGTGTACCACTCAGAATTGACCGTCCTACGTTGCTCAAGCGGAACAGTCGCCACATGACCAGTTTTGCCGAAGAAACAGGCGACCATTTGCTTCGAAGTGCTTCTTCCACGAACAACTTTCGTTGGATTTGGCTCGTCTTGGAAGACCCACACGGTCGATTGCTGTTTTGTTTTGTTATAAACGTCTTTTGAAGCACCGCGATCGTATTTTTTCAGCATTTCTTTACACGAAACCTTTTTTACGGCCAGGTGTTCATGCAATATCGAATGTATGCTGGTGGGAGAAATGCATAGGCATGCCTCTATCTGAAGGTATGTTACATGACGGTCTTGCATTATCAGTTCACGTACGGCATCGATGTTTTCTGGCACAACGGCTGTTTTTGGACGACCTTCACGGAATTCGTCTTTGAGCGAGCGTCGGCCACGATTGAATTCGTTGTACCAGTTTTTCACAGTGCTATAGGATGGTGCTTCATAGATTTTAGTTCATCGATGCACTCTTGTCGTGATAATCCACGTCGAAAGTTGTGAAAAATGATCGCACGAAAATGTTCACGAGTTAATTCCATTTTTTGGCCGAGATGAATTTTTTAATTCCCTGTAAATAAAACAATTCACGATTAAATGACAAAATGTTCTGAGTGATGTTATGCTAAAAAATGTCAAACTTTCCAATGGAAATGTCAGATTGCACCTGGCAACACTAGGCCAGAAATATACATCAAAGGCCCTTATACCAATACCATTGCTGCCGTAGTTTAAAGAGAGGGTTTTTCAGTGGTAGCGTTCAGTACACTATAAGTAATGAACTATTAACGGTACTGTTTGTACAGTCTGTTTGAAACGAAAAAAATACATTTGGTGCATCGTGTATTGTACTATATCCAACATGTTGTAAGAAAATCACGGTAACTTATTGTGCCAACCTCACAATAATAATATTTTTCCAATAACTCCAGCAATAAGCATTTGTAAAACCTTTGTTATGGTCACCCACACTACGTTTTGCCGCTACTACAATGGAAATCCACTGAAATTGGTGCTGCAAAATGTGCGAGTCAACCATTATATATTGTGTGTATTTGGCTTTTAAACTTATCAGCATTATTTTCAAAGATTATATGCACTTGTGCAAATTTATTTTATTTCTGCTGCTGGCGGTTGTTTTCGGTTGTGTACAGAGGATTTGCAGGGATACCTATGAAAATTTCCCAAAGAAAAAAGGAGAGCATAAAAAGAGTACACCTAACCGCACATATGTAAGTATAAACTCGTATAAAGCACAAAACCCGAACACTTTTCACTTCATTTAACTCAGTCCGAATTGCGCAAAGCTAGTGAGTTGTAAAGTTTTTTCTAGAAAATCCGGGCGAGTGTGTGCTCTCCAAGGATTAAGCGGTTTTTTGACTCATTTGTACATATGTATTTGTAGATATATGTACTTATGTATACGACGCTTAGTATATAGCGCATAACCGTAAACACAAAACGCACAAACACAGTGAGCAGGTAAACCGACCCTTGTCAAGCCAAATTTAGCCACCCACTCAACACGTGGTGAGCGCTTACCCCCGTTACTGAACCGCTACATAGTTACAGGGGGATATTTTCATGCGAATCTCCATCGTCCATTTTGGTGGTTTAACTCAATTTGACTTCATACTGCTCGAACTCAATTAATTGATTGTGTATAATATTGAATGAGGCCGCCAGCAAGTTGTTGATAACTTTGAAAACAAAAACGCTATGAATAAGTCAATTTAATGTGAGCAGTGAGAGAGTGAGGGAGAGTAAATTTGCGTATGTTTGGCAAAAATAGCAAATTCTGAAAATTTGCGGTAAAAGAAATACAATTACAGTTATGTGCTTGGTGATCACAAAGTAATGACTACCTTGGGTATAATTGTGGGTGGCAGGTGGAATATTGGACCTCGAAGAGAGTGGGTTTGTTACAATTAATTGTGAGCGAAAAATTCTACATTAAGTGACATAGTTGGGATTAATACAGAATTTTTTGAAAATATATTTAAATGATTTTTTGCGCTCCGAATTAGTGTTATTTTTCGCTATCCATTATAGAATAGAATTTTAGAATACTGTAAATTCGGTTGTCCCTTTTATTTGCTACAGAATGAGCTTGTCGTATGCATATGATTATTTTATTTACAACTATTTTGCATAGTTCTCAGAAAACCATGAACAAAGTCTTACTATTTTTTGCTCATAGTAGTATTTACTCGTTGATCAAAATTACAATGTTTGACAATTAAGTAATGAGACTGAATTTATTGTCGCGCTTGTGGTAAACCTGTGACCTTGACATTCCCTTTCTCTTTTTTTGGCATCCCTCCCGTCTCCATTGATATATGTATCATCGCTCTAGCTTGTTTAGTCCGCCTGCTGCGATAAAATTTTGCGCCAGATTAGGCGAAACAGCTTCGGAAACGTACGCTAAAATTGTAAGAGTGTATGGTGATAGTGCTCTTGGTCATGCCCAGGTGTTTCGATGCTCACAATGGTTGTCTCCGTGCCCCCCTCGCCCGAAAAAAGCTCGCATGAGCAAGTCGAAGGTGAAAATGATGATTATTGCCTTTTTTGATAGCCGTGGAATCGTCCATAAAGAATTCGTTTCACCGGGGAAAACTGTGAACCGCGTCTACTATTGCCAAGTACTCGAAACATTGCGAAAACGAGTCAACAAGGTGACTGGATCCTTCATCACGACAACGCGCCGTGTTGCAACAGCCGCCTTATTCGCCCGACATGTCAGCCTGTGACTTTTTTTGTTTCCTAAAACATCGGTTTCCTAAAAAAATCGGTGGTCAAAGGAACCTATTTTGAGTCGATCAAAAACAAAAAAAAACAAGGATACTCGCGGACGTCCCAGTCGAAGCGTTCCAGAAATGTTACGAAGTATGGAAAACGCGCTGGAATCGGTGTATAGCTGCCCAATGGGATGTCAGAGTTGTAGAATAATTTTCAAATATACGGTTTTTATGGAATTCAGTCTCATTACTTAATTGTCATACCTCGTAACCCTGACAGACTAAAAAATACCCATTTTCAAGTATTTTAATAAACAGTTTTATTATCATATAATCAAATGGACCCGTTTGAGCCAATACAAGCATGGCGATCCTTAATCCTATGTTTTATATATAAACCCCCAAACTTTCTTTTAAGCACAGCGAGTTGTTGCTTGGCCATAGTGGAGATTTATATGCAGGAATCACAACGAATTTCCGTCCCAAAAAAGCAAGATTTCTTAAATGTGTCATTTTGTTATTTTGATATTATATTTCAAAAATTTTGCTTTCTAAAATAATTTTAAGCTGCCTCCTTTTAAGATGATTTTTACTGTGTCTATAAGAGAAATCTCACTGTTCTAAATTTTTGTTCTAGTTATGAAGTTCGAAGAAATTCCGGAAAGGGAGCTAAAGTATGTTCCCATTTGTCGCGGTTTTTAAATCGGTAGACACCTGTTAGGTTAGGTAAAGTTAGGTGAAAATGCCTTTATAAAGTTTAAAGATTCTACTTGGATAGCTGAGAACCCCGATCCATTGTGATACCTTAATGCTGCTGAGTATTGATCGAAAAGGCACTCAAAAATCGACAAAGTCCTTTAAGCACGTCAGAAGTATGTGGAGGCGTTTAATCTCAAGACCCGCTATTTTGTCAGGTTCGCCGAAGATATGTCTGCCGAGATGTTTCAATCACAGTCTTGCAAAAGTTAAATAATGAAGAAAAATGTGTTTGAATGTTACCATCTCACCTTCTACGATAAAGTTGTGATAATTGGTGTTGAACAAGATTGACAGCTTAACCGTATTTACTCCGGTATTGTTGTAAACAATAAATATACAGTAAGAACTCCGACGGTAACAGCCAAATCTTGCTGAGAGAAAGGGATTTAGTCAGCCAGCAGGAACTCTCAATCGCATAGGAGCTATTTGTGGACCTGCGCGTGTTAAACTAGGCGAGGTCCAGAAGTTCATCGTAAGAACGTAAAAAGACAACCGATACCAAACTCGTTCCCAATCCGAAGTAATCGGGACAAAGATGCCACTACATGGCTTTATAGTTTTTAATGATTCCATTATGTCTAGGCACCCAAACGAGTCTGATGAGCACAGACACTATTTTTACTGCTTTGCTGTTGGAGTGATTGCTCACATACCTAAAAGAGGCTGCTCTTCAGTGATGGCAGCTACCTCTAAGGATTAATTGATGTTCATATTTTTGAGTTCTAGTAATTCTTCCTGAATATACCGTACTTGAGACCCGCATTTGCGTTGAACTTGATTTGAAGTTGGATTTAGTCGAAGACTTCTGCTAATTTTAGGAAATTTTAACGAAGATTGCCAGCTCGAAATTTTAACATATAAACTACGACACAACTCACACGAGATTTTATTGATAACAATTTCACTGTTAGCATTCAAAAACAAACCCCTTTTTCATTAAATAAAAATGCTTGAAAACAAACTGTTGGAGTATTTACTCTCAAAAGTAGGTTATTCACGCCAGGGCTCACAAGCCTTACCTGCAAACACCTACCCAGCCAATTAGTTCCTTGCGCAGTTCGGCGTACTCACTGATGAGCTTAATGAAGTGAACTGAAGTGAAATGAGTGATGCCGCATCCCGGTCGAGGTCTTTTGTTCTTCTTTGACGCCGCATGGCAGCGGGTGAGGGGAGAGGAAAATGAACAGGCGAGACGTTAAAAATGAATGCATGGATGACTACACAAATGACCAGCGCAGTGCAGTGGCGTTATACTCGTATTACCCTCTCAGGTGTAATAAATTACAAATGCGAGCGATTTTTTGCTTTCTTTCTTCACACCTTTTCCTCCTTTTTGGTTTTTGTTTTTGCTTTCATATTGTCTTTTTTAATCCATTAAGAGCAGACAGACAGCTTTTCAGAAAAACAAAAGTGAAAAAAAGTCCAGCAAATTTCCTTTGTGTGATTTATTTACTGTTAATTTAACATTGCTTTCTCTGCTTTTCAGTGGATGTATGTATGTATGTCTGTGTGTGTCCGCAATTGCGTTGGAGTCTTTTTTTGTCTGCAAATCATTAGGTTTGCCACCATACTTTCAGGCCCACCTCACCCCACTTGCTTTTCCTTTTATGACAGGTGCCAGTTGATACTTGACCTTGACTTTAGTCGCAGCACAATGCTTGCGCGTTGCTGTTGTCATGGCGCTCTTGCTCCAGCTTGACGACGACATTGATAGCCATACCATCAACTGAATGACATTACCGTTATAACATTGCGGTTGTATGCAAATGTTTGTTTACTTGAATGCTCCTTTGCCTTTGAACTCCTTTGAAGCGGTGGACCAGCCGCAACAGTAGGTCCAACACTGCCTGCGGTGGGTAATTGTTAACGTCAAAAATGTGGTTAAGCAACGAGCTACCCCGCGTGTTGACGACTCTTATGATGTGGTTAAGTAACTTAAACAATGAAGAATTGTAAATCATTAAATTTAGACCGAGAGCTTATGCGTTTCACAGTTTATTCAATTTGAGCACGAATGAATGTAGAATGAAACTGAATTCTCTTTATGCATTGGAACTCTTTGCGCTTTAAATAACTGCGCGTGTTTTATTCATAGAATGAATTTGTAAATATGAAAATTGACAAATTATGATGACTTGTGCGTTTAATCAGCATTTCAGTTGTGACAGCTGACAGATGACAGTTGACAAATGGCAAAGCTTGGTACTTTTAAGTGAGAAATTGATTAATTTTTAAAGCGAATACGATAATCACAGATTTTCAGCTGAGCTTCATTAATAGATTTGAAGTTGTTTTGTCGTTATCCAAAAAAATATGGGTCAGGTTATATTTTGAATTTTGAAAAATGAAGCTTCGCAGATAATAATGTTTGAAACGAAGCTCTGTAGAAGCCAACTAAGTAAATTTGACTAATTATCTAATCTGGCTACATGTCCTAAACCATCTGATCAAAATTGACCCGGACTGACAGAAAACAACATTTTCAGGTATTTTTATACAAACCACTTTGCTTAGCGAAAATTTGGTCTATTAAAAATTTCTCAAAATAGCATGTTCCGTGATTTCTATCAATTGTAATTTTTTCCTGGTTCTATCGGTTTATGTTTGAGATCCATAAACCTCGTCTCATTCGCTAAGGGTGTGGTATTCAATCTGACTAAAAAAGAAATCTCAACTGTACTCTTTCGGGTAAAAAGCAAGCATGTCAACTCTTAATCCAATTTTTCTTACACTTGTTATAAGTCTCGGCGGCGATGAAGTCTCTGTTCAACAAAATTTTGTTTTCTTCAGTTTCGGCTCATTTTTGGAGCGACTGTACTACATTTTCGAAGTAATTTTTACAAACGCACGTCTCGTCACTAGTGTTTCTTTAGCATTTTCGATATTAATGTCAATAACAGTGGATGGTGGTGTATGGACGACTCGTATAAGGCAAACTTTTGATGACTCAACGAATGATTTACCGAATAATTCATCGTTTGTTTCACCGGTTGTTTCACTGATTGATTCACCGAATGATTTGTTACACTCTAATATAGGGTGATTTTTAAGAGCTTGATAACTTTTTAAAAAAAAAAACGCATAAAATTTGCAAAATCTCATCGGTTCTTTATTTGAAACGTTAGATTGGTTCATGACATTTACTTTTTGAAGATAATTTCATTTAAATGTTGACCGCGGCTGCGTCTTAGGTGGTCCATTCGGAAAGTCCAATTTTGGGCAACTTTTTCGAGCATTTCGGCCGGAATAGCCCGAATTTCTTCGGAAATGTTGTCTTCCAAAGCTGGAATAGTTGCTGGCTTATTTCTGTAGACTTTAGACTTGACGTAGCCCCACAAAAAATAGTCTAAAGGCGTTAAATCGCATGATCTTGGTGGCCAACTTACGGGTCCATTTCTTGAGATGAATTGTTGTCCGAAGTTTTCCCTCAAAATGGCCATAGAATCGCGAGCTGTGTGGCATGTAGCGCCATCTTGTTGAAACCACATGTCAACCAAGTTCAGTTCTTCCATTTTTGGCAACAAAAGTTTGTTAGCATCGAACGATAGCGATCGCCATTCACCGTAACGTTGCGTCCAACAGCATCTTTGAAAAAATACGGTCCAATGATTCCACCAGCGTACAAACCACACCAAACAGTGCATTTTTCGGGATGCATGGGCAGTTCTTGAACGGCTTCTGGTTGCTCTTCACCCCAAATGCGGCAATTTTGCTTATTTACGTAGCCATTCAACCAGAAATGAGCCTCATCGCTGAACAAAATTTGTCGATAAAAAAGAAAAGAACCGAACACTGATTTTGGTAATAAAATTCAATGATTTGCAAGCGTTGCTCGTTAGTAAGTCTATTCATGATGAAATGTCAAAGCATACTGAGCATCTTTCTCTTTGACACCATGTCTGAAATCCCACGTGATCTGTCAAATACTAATGCATGAAAATCCTAACCTCAAAAAAATCACCCGTTACTTGTGTTCGTGGTAAAGTAGACTCCTCAAAACTTTTCTGCAAGATTTGAAAATATTGTTGATTCCATTAGAAGCACAAAATTTAAAGCTATATTGTTCTTAATTTCCTCTCCATGGTAAAACTCGCGTGACCAACCTTTCGCAACGTAAACAAAGAGCTGTCAAATATGCACTAACTAACATATTGAGATCAAAAAGTGCACGTAGCATTTCAAATGGACCAGTCCGGGTCAAATTTGATCGGGTAATAGTTGTCCAAGGTAAAAAATACTCTGTGCATAATTCACTTACCACTAAAACCACTTCATTTACACATAACGAAAAGAAGTCTTTCCGGCATTGTTCCATTGAACGCGATATTCGACGTAGCCAATGCGCAAAGGACCATAAATCTTCCGCAGAACCTTTTTCTCGAAAACTCATAACGCTGACTCATCAGATGTTGTCATCGTCTGTGCCTCTGCAGGACGGGGGTGATGAATAACTTGTCGAGTTTGGTCTTGGTTCGTCGAGAGAGGACTTTGCTTACTCCGTTCGAAGTAATACCCGTTGGCAAAAGTAATTTTGCGTTCGATTTCGAAGCTGACCTTGTAGTTAGTTGATACCAAGACAGACGAAATTATCGACGTTTTCGAAGTTAAAACTGTCAGCAGTGATGTTTGTTTGATGACGGGAGATATTTTGTCTTGTCCTCGTTCACTAGCAGACCCATATACTACGCTTTCTTATCAATGATATCAATATCATCGGCGTACTCCAGCAGTTATATATTCTTATAGAAGATGATACCTTCTCTATTCAGTTTTGCAGCTCGAATTATTTTCGTACCTCGTTTGGTAATGAACGGCTCGGAGAGGTCTTTCTCCATCCGGACGGAGCTTTTAGTTTGGCTTAACGTCAGCTTACACAGCCGTACTGGGTTTGCGGGATATCAAGTCAGACATAACGCCATAGAGTCAGTTCTTTTTCGCGCTATCGAAGCCGGTTTTAAAATCGACTAGGAAGTGGTGTGTGTCGATTCTTTTTTCACGTCTTTTCCAAGATTTGGCGCATGGTAAATATATGGTCGGTTTTTGACTTTCCAGGGCTAAAGCCTTACTGATAAGGTCTAATCAGTTTGCTGACAGTGGGGTTCAGTCTTTCACACAATACGCTCGATAGAACCTTATATGCTATGTTGAGGAAGCTTATCCCACGGTAGTTGGCGCAGGTTGTGGGGTCTCCCTTTTTGTGAATTGGACAGAACACACTTAAATTTCAATCGTTTGGCATGCTTTCGTCTGACCGTATATTGCAAAGAAGCTAATACATGATTTCAGTTCTTCACCGCGTTATTTGAATAGTTCAGCCGGCTATCAATCGATCTATGCCGTTTTGTTGTCCTTCAGGCGGGTAACTGCTATTCGAGCTTCTTCATGGTCGGGCAATGGAACGTCTGCTCCATCGTCATCGATTGGGAAATTGGGTTCGCCTTCTCCTGGTGTTACGTTTTTATTTCCATTCAACAGGATGTAATGCAAGATCTAATGATAATTACGTCACAATGTCCTTAAATCATAATATTGTTAGCGAAACTGCAATTTACCAAGAACAATAGATTTCCAAATATATATACAGCTTTGGGCACAAAAATAGACACAGCTAAATTTGGGCTCCTTAAGAATATTAATCTGTGTCAGAAGCCTCCAGCATGCGATTCCATTCATAAACTAGATAAAACAGTAAATTAGTATTTTTTTTCGTTTCTAATGTACACTCATGCGTGTACTATACATACATACTCACCCGCATTATATATATATATGTATGTATGTATGTATGTGGCATGAGGACATTGCTTGATATGTCTGTGTTGCTGAAAAGCACTTCCGGCTACCAGACATAAAATTGAATTTCAATTGTGTCCAATAATGAATGGAATTGTTATGTAACCACACACAGGCACACATATAGCCCTCTGTATGTATGTGTGCATATTTAAAAGTATCTGAATATAGTACGCCCGCAGTTATACACACACACGCATAGCAATTATTTTGCCCGAAAGCCCAAAGACAATTTTGCAGGCGAACATCGATTTGCTATCATATGGTTGGTGTTTGGTGTTGTTGTGGCTGTTGCCATTGTTGTTGTGTAGTCTTGTCATCGCCGCATAGGTTTATGTGGATTTGTATGTGTCTACACACACATATTTACAATGCAAATGAAGCAGCATTTACATTTTTATTGCGGCAGGCAACAACAACAACAACAATACCAGTAACAACAAAAATAGCAATAACAATGTCATCGCACTGAAAATCCGACAAATTTGAGTTTTGTCTATTTTTGTGCACACAATTTTAATGAATTCATGTTGACGCAAGCAAACATACACACACATGTGTACATATCTAAAGGCAAACATATGCATGTGTTTGTGTGTGTATTAGTCACTGGCTTTAATTGCGCTCATGTGGCAAAAGTCAATGTCAACGAAAGTTGCGCAAAAATGAAAACCGAATGAGATTAAAGCTGTGTGTTTACATACACAGCTACACATCCGCATACACACATACACTCACACATATGTATGACTACATCAAATGACTTCATTTTCCATTTCATTTTGATGCACGATAAAAAAGGCACATCAAATCAAAAGTTGGCATGGAAATTAGACAAGTTAATTTAAATTTGATTAAAAACATATGTAAATTCCGTAATCGGGTCAAAAGGTCAAAGCGCCTGCTTCATCAGCGCCGCCATCAAAATGAAAGGCAAAATAATTTATATAGACATACGAAGTGAGAATGGTAGATCAAACTGGTTAAGGAATTTCGTGAATTTCTGGCGTTTAAATTAGTTCATGTACAACAACAACAAACACAACTATTTTTTTGTTGCTTCAGAGTTAGATAACTGCCTTTTAATTCACCCCAGCTCATTTATTCAACCTTAGCGCGCTTATCGCTCTAAGAACTCTCGACCTTTGTATACCATTAGGCTCAACCGTTTCACTTTTGGGTGAGGGAAAATAGCAGTTGTTGTAGAAAAAGACCTTGAATGATATAATTAAATATAGATGATGATGATAAAACTGTGTTTTTGTTAGTTTGCGATATGAATTTGAATAATTTTTTTTTTAAGTATTTGTGGAAGCTTTGGAATTTTAGGGTAATTACATATCTTCATATATAGCTTCCGGCTTTGAAGTGCTAATATGTAGAGGCCGACAATAATAGCAGGTCAATTGGAAAGTCCCCTCAAAGTCACCACTATAAAACATATTTTTGCCAAAATTCGTGTTTTGTTTTTGCTCTCAGGAGTGTTAACTTAATAAAGAAATCTTATGTACACGACTTCAAAGTCATTAAATTCGTAATAGAAAATGAATTATCAAAGTTCTGGTGGACTTTTCTGCACTCTAAAATTTTTTTTTAGTACGAGTTGCACTATGGATCGGAACATTGTCTTGCTGAAAATTGTTCTTTCTTCTTCGCTTTTTTCAACCCTTTCCGTTAAATATTACTAATTTTTTAACGATCTCTCTACCGTTAATTTATTAAACCATTTTGAAATGGAAAACACCGCAAAAGATGAAAGCATGAAAAATAAATAATAAATCAAAAAGCAACAACTCAATAATGCAAGAGACGAAGAGCTGGAATGGAATGACATGCCAACGCCTCCAAACATACATTTTATGGGCAGCTTTCAACACGGCCCACTCGTTCTCCGGTGCTGCATATGTTGTCTACAGAGCGGGCCAATTGCTAGTGTATATTCTCCGGTTGTCTGGCGCGGCGCACAGTGTTTCCATGCGTCTGCTTCAAGGCTCATGTCGGCAGCAGACAGGAGGGCTCCTGCTCACAGAGGACGCCTTGTCAATTTCGTGTCTACAATGCATCATTGATGCTTTAGCACGTACAACACTTTTACAGCTTGTCTTATGGCGCTCTTAAACGTTGTTGCTTCCGTTGTTGTTGTTGTATATTTATTTACCCTTCATATTGTTGTTGTGCTGGATGCTGCTTCCACTTTGTTACTGTGTGTGTTGAGCGGAGGTGTTTCATTCCTGCTGTTGTTGTAGTTGTTGCAGCCTATATTACTTATGCTGACAGCATGCTAACCCAGTTTTCGCACCACCAACAACAATTTGTCGTTGTCAAGCGATTTTCGTGTTGCCGCCGCGTTGCGTTCTTCGTGCAACAAAAAAGAGTGAGACGAAAAAAGATGCGGCGGAGAGAGTGTGATTGTGACATGGTGGGAATATGAGAAAGATATGTAAAAAAGAGAAGAAAAAACTCAAAAAAAAATAATAAAAGAACACAACAACAAAACACCACAACAAATTGCTGGCAAAAGTGCTACGCGCTCTATTAACTGCTGACTGTGCTGCGCCAGCTGCCACCACCGCTTTGATGATGAAGCCATTTAACAATGCAGCGCTACAATAAACTGCCCCCTAAGCGACACTTAAGTGAGGTCCCAAATTGTGAAAAGAAAGTAACAAAAACCGGCTGCGAAAGATGTTGAAGCTCATCAGTAGTTTTGCCAATAAAACGTGTGTGTATGTGTGTGGTAGCCTCATGAAATGCTTACCATTTTGAACCTTTGTGTGTCTCACTTAATAGTCGCTTTTTCTTGTCCTAACAAATTCTTCTATCTTTAGCACTTTTTATCCTAACAGGGAATGCAGTTTGATTCGACATCTAAGCACTTTGATGTCTCATTCGTTTATGACGAGCTTTTATAGGGTTTTTCAATAGAGACGCTACAAAAGTAGACCGATAGGGACACCAAACGACACCATATTTTTTCACACTCTCTTGACATTTCTCTTCAGTAAGGTTTGCCATTTCATCATGGAAAAAAACGATCGAACAACAAGTTCAAATTATTAAAATTTGCTACCGAAATTCGGAGTCATGGCCTCAACTTTAAGAGCCGATTTTTCAATAAGAGCGCTACAAAAATTTTTTAAAATGAAACAAAACAGTTTGGGATACTCGCCCATTTTTGAAGGGTATGGTGACTGGCGATGATAAATGGATCACATACGACAATATCAAGCGAAAACGGTCGTGGTCGAAGAGCCGGGATTGACTGACAGAAAGGTTTTGCTGTGCGTGTGGTTGGATTGTAAAGGAATCATCCACTATGAGCTGTTCTCATATAGACAGACGTTTAATTCTACCATCTACTGCGAACAACTGGACTGCTTGAAGCAGGCGATCGACCAGAAGCGTCCAGAATTGGCCAACAGGTAGGCTGAAGTGTTCCACCAAGACAACGCCAGACCACACACTTCGTTGATGACTCGTCAGAAGCTACGAGAGCTCTGATGGGAGGTTTTATCGCATCCACCATATAGCCCGGACATAGCTTCAAGTGATTACCGCCTGTTCCGGCCCATGGTGAAAGCTCTTGTTGGTGTAAAGTTGAACTGAAAAGTGGCTCTCCGAGTTCTTCGCAAATAAAGAGAGGGCTTCAACGAGGGGGGTATTATGAAGTTCCCGTCTATATGGAAACGGATTATCAAACGAAACGGCGCATATTTCAACTAAATCCGATCACTGTAACACTTTTTATAAAGCATTGAATAAAGAGAAAAAAGGCGGAAGGGAGATATTTCACAACCTAATATATTAAATTATCTGAAAATATTCCCATTCAAGTATACCTTACCTTAAACGATAAATTAGTCATAATCTAATCTATTAAGGATTGTTAAGTTACTGAATAACTAACTCACTAGGTGTTAGTTGAAATTAGACTTTAATATGTGTTGGAAGTGTCATAATACATACTAAATGTAATATTATCATATTATGTAAATTGGGGGCAAGTTGTTGTCACAAATCTTACTCTTAACTGCTTCCTTTAACATCTTATTATGATTTTATTTGTGTTTTGTTTTTTCTTTTTCATTTCCTTTGGCCTTAATTTACAGTCTTTGGTCGTCGTGTTCGCCCACTGTCATTAACATTTTGACCTCGTTTTTGAGAGAAAAAATAAAGAAGCCCACTGAAGCAAGCAATACAAGTAATATTAATGAAGGCAGTATATTTTTACATTAAAGCTCACATTAACTTAAAGAGGTAGTATTTTATATATACTTTGGTTTTTTATTCAGCAAAACTAAATAGTCGCTCATATGCAATGGTCATTGTTATGAGTATAACACGCCCTCTCAATTTTATTACGATAACTAACATGTCGACCAATATATCCGGTATAAAGTCAATCGGAAGCTTGAAAATCCTTACATTGGGTGTATGGGGGCTAAGGAAATTATTGATCCGACTCAACCCATCTTTGGCACACAGACATACTATTATCAGGAAAGAATTCTCAGAGCTTCATATAAACATATATATCTCACACATTGGCTAATTTTTTCTGTCAATAGTCAAATATAGGTACTGGGTCCACATAGTTTTGGTTCGTTTTACGCAATTTTTAGCCTTAAGAGGTTACATGTGATTTCATTAGGGAGGCGCATATTTGGACGTAATTTTTTTGGAAAAGTGGGCGTGGCCCCGCCCCCTACTAAGTTTTTTGTACATATCTCGGAAACTACTATAGCTATGTCAACCAAACTCTATGGAGTCGTTTCCTTCAGGCATTTCCATATACAGTTCAAAAATGGAAGAAATCGGATAATAACCACGCCCACCTCCCATACAAAGGTTATGTTGAAAATCACTAAAAGTGCGTTAACCGACTAACAAAAAACGTCAGAAACACTAAATTTTATGGAAGAAATGGCAGAAGGAAGCTGCACCCAGGCTTTTTTTTAATTTGAAAATGGGTGTGGCGTCGCCCACTTATGGACCAAAAACCATATCTCAGGAACTACTAATCTAATTAATTTTACAGCAAAATAAAAAAATATGTAAATGACGGATAATGAAATCTCGATTATCACTTTATCATGCGAGAGTATAAAATATTCGGTGACACCCGAACTAAGCCCTTCCTTACTTTTTTCTACGTAGTCTTGTGAGTGAGACTGCTTCTGAGCCATACAATGCGTCATCGATCGGAGAAAATGACAATCAGACGGTGCAATATCTGGGGAATATGGTATCAGGTAGGTTTTAATGGGTTCGGCAACAGTAGAATCACTTTTTCGAACCTCTACTGGTATTGAGGTTATAAGAAAACCAAGTTTCTTCTTTCGGAATCAATCCCAGCGCACGTAGTCGCTTTGAAATGGCTTGGTGGGTCACATCCAATGCTAAAGATTGCGTTTGACGGATCCTCATAGAGCAACGTCTCCAATTCACTGTTTTGCAAAGTTCTTGGCCTTTTTTCAACTAGACGGTTGTTAATATCGAAATCGCGGTCTTTCCAGCAACGAAACGAATTACGGCACGTTGTTTCACTTGAGGTAGCAGCTCCATAAACTTGTTGGGTTCCAGGTGTGGTTGAGCCCCCAATTTCTTTCACTTAAAGAAGAAAACAACACTTTGAATCAACTAACTGACCTTTTATTATATGATATGTTGTTCACTAAGTGATTTCCCAAGGATGTTTCGGTATCCTCATATATTATATAAGTTTCAAGTGATGCCATTGTCTCTTTGTAAATCTCGAAGAACAACACAAGTTGTCCGTACGTCACTCGCCGTTGCTTTATTAAGTCGTTACGCAAATCTTTTGTGTTTCACACTCTTGCACCAACCAAGTCTTAGCCGAGAAACTATTGACAATATGAAAAGTTTCGCCGCTTGTCAGCTTCCGCATTCAAATGAGTCTTTATATAACCTTTTCGCTATCAATATTTCATTCATGGCCGTCTAAGTCTTACCAACTATCTACTTGAAGTTCTGCAGCTTTTGTTGTTTTGCTGTTGTTTTTTTGTTGTTTTCTCTGTTTATTCTTTTACTTTGCGCTTTTGAGTAGATAAATATGACGATGTTGTCATTATGAACATTATCGCCGTTATCCTTATATCTCGCTAAGCAACTACGGTTAACACTTTTGCTGTAGTTTCCGGTGAACACTTTGCACATGAGCGCACACAACAACAACAATGATAACAATAACGACAACGACAAACAAAATGACATTAAAGACTATAAACGTGCTGAAGCAAGAAATATTACTAGTCGTAAAGAAAGTCTTGCGAAAGTGGAGAAGGCAACGCAAGCTTATACGCGGAAGTCAGGCAAACAACAACAATAACAAGTGTTGAAAGAAAAACACGTTAAATTTGGTTGCATCAAAGCTGTAATACCCTTCAGAGATTCAAAAATTTCCTCAAATATGTGATTTTTATACATCACTTTGTGTGATAGGTATATGCTATAGTGCTCCGACCTGAACAATTTTTTCGGAAATTGTACCATTGTTTCATAAAATATTTTACGCCAAATCGTGATTCGTGAAGATATCTCATCAAATAAAAAAGTTCTACATACAAAAACTTGATTTTGATCAATCAGTTTGTATCGCAACTATATGCTATAGTGCTCCAATCTGAACAATTTCTTCAGAGATTGTACCGCTGCCTTAGGCAATAATCCCCGTTAAATGCTGTAAAGATATCTCGCCAAATAAACAAGCTTTCCATACAAGAATTTGGTTTTTATCATTTACTTTGTATGGTAGCTATATGCTATAGTAGTCTGATCTAAACAATTTCTTCGGAAATAGTACCTTTTCTTTAGGCAATAATCCATGCTAAATTGTGTGATGATATCTCGCCAAATAAAAAAGTTTTCCATACAAGGACTAGAGTTCGATCGATCAGTTTGTATGACAGCTATATGCTATAGTGGTCCGATTTGACGTATTTCCTCGGAAACTATACCGTTGCCTTGAGCAATAATTCTTGTTCAATTTCGAGAAGATATATCGCCAAATAAAAAAAAAATTCTATACAAGAACTTGATTTTGATCGTTCAGTTTGTATAACAGCTATATGCTATAGTGATCCGATCTACATAATTTCTTCGGATATTATGGCGTTGGGTTAGAAAGTAGTCCATGACAAATTTCGTGAAGATATCTCTACAAATAAAAAAGTTTTCCATACAAGAACTTTATTCCGATCGTTCGGTTTATATGGCAGCTATAAGATATAGTGGTCCAATGTCGACGGTTCCAACAAATCGGCGACTTTTTAGTGAGTAAAGACCGTATGCAAAATCTCAGTTCGATATTTTCCGTATATTCAGACGGACAGACAGATGAACATGGCTAAATCGGCTCAACTCGTCATGCTGATCAGTTTAATTTATACTTTTGATAGAGTCACCGACTTCATAGCAAACTTAATATACCCCGTTCAGGGTATAAGAACTGCAAAAACGCTGCCAACACTCTGTGTGTGACAGACGTGCTGTGAATCTTTAATTACGAGTTTTGTATTATGAAACTGCTTTATGTATGTGTATGTGTGTGTGTGCCTTAGTAATTATATATACACATACACATACGTACGAGTGCTTACGTTAAGTGCCCTCCGGCTACGGTTTTGTTATTCTTTCCCTAGCATGCTTAAGCATTTGCCATTTGTTCCTGCGGCGTCCGCTATTACCGACCATTACCGTCTGTCCCCATCAGCCGCCGCACTCATTTGTCGTCGACCATGCCACCCCCCACCACCGCCGCCACATACATTCACAGAGCAGCTGCTGCTGGTCTTACGTCCTTTTAGCCTTTATTTAATACATGTGCTTTTGTTTGTGCTCACCTCCTTTCTTTTCATTTCTTTCTTGCCAACGCTGTTGTTGTTGTTGGGTTTTCTTCTCTGCTTTCGCGTGCACGTGTTTATCAGTCATTATTTTTCATTTGCTTTCACCACTTCCGGTGCAGAAAGTGGGTCAGTAAGCGTTGTGGCGCATTCATTTGCTGCCCTACACACACATACACACTCACACAAACGCCTACACATAGTACACTACTTCCATACACACGCTACACTGACTCATACATAGTCCGAGCGTTAAATGCTGTGCATCCTTCAAGATCCTGCCGCATTCTGCATTCACTTTTCTGCACTTTCTCTTGCGCATCCTCTTGCGCTTTCGCTACTTGAGCCAGCCCTGCAACATTTGCAACACGAGTCTTCGAGTCTTAATGCTGGCCAACTTTTGCCGTCGTCTTTTATTAGCCGCATCTTTATTGTGGCAATTTGCAGTTGACTTTTATTGCAAGCAAGCGCGGCGAGTGGGTGCCGCGGCGGTCCGTCCGTCCGTCGAGTCCCTTTTGGTGCAGTTGTAGTTAGAAAGTTTTCGTTGGTCGCACAGCTGCAATTATATAATAAGCGTGGTCGTGTCTAATTCCGGTGCTTCGTAGTTTTAGAGACTTTACACAGCGGCACGCCGGCGCTTGTCGGCCACTGTGGAGCATTCTTTTTAATTAATTGTGCTAAAGCTTTAAGCTATTAAATTTATGTTTGGATTGCTGTAGTTTTTAGGTGGTAAAACAAAGTATCTCTGAGTTAGCGAAACCACATCGTTATTAACTTGTTCGTGGCTAGTTGGTTGGTAGTTGCCGTTGAGTGATCCTCACACAGATTACGGCAAGAAATATACTAAAACTTTGACTTTATTTGAAGCCTTGAGAGTCACTCAATTATCTCAAGTCTGCCATTATGATATCAAGGAAATACTGATAAGATAACAACTCCAACTCTTAATATCCTTCACAAATATATTAGATTCCGTACAAGAACTGTACATTGATCTGTCAGTTTGTATTGCAGTCATATGTTATAGTTGTTCGATATCGACGGATTCATCCTTTGGGAGAAAAGAAGGTGGGTAAAAGTTTGATATCTCAAAAACTGATAGACTAGTAGTTTGCGTATAAACAAACAAACTACTTTACAGGATGGCCGAAGTTTTTCACAAACTTCGTGGCCATATTTAATATACCAGGAATCACGAATATCATACCGCTTTGCGTTAACTGTAAAAACCTTCCCTATACAAGTATTTACCTTTACCGAAAGCTACTCTTTTCCAAAGTTGGTCTGGTATTTGGTATCAGCAGCTGAAGTCATCTCCGATAGCTATTTTTGCAAGGACTGCCGAAGCCATCATATTCTATGTTGCATTTTGGAGGTGTTTCATCATCTTTTATGCGTTGGGATTGACCGCAGGCATTCAGTTGAGGTGGAGTTCTTCTTAAGGATCTTGTTATCATTGTCTAGTTTTACCAAGTTCATCAAGAGGCTTTCAATCCAGTCTATAGCTAAGACAATCGTCAACTCCGGATCGGTTCAAAATTCAGAAATGAATCATGCGAAACTGCAATGTATTTAAACTAAGAACCTTTTCAATTAAAAGTTTTAATTTAAAATCCTTTAATACATTAGGTCAGCTCTATATGATTTTCATTGGGATTTATGGGGAGGTTCCACGTCCTTGGTGAATCAATCAATTTACTTTTTTACTAGGATCAACGCTTTCGAATAAGACATAGTTTAATAGATATGGTGTTCTTCTCAGTTGTTCCTCTTCTCTTTTGCTAGGATCCACTGAAGACTCTTGTGTTCAGGGTCCGAACCTCGAAACTAAAATAATCTCCATATACCAAGTTTAACAATTATTTTTAATCGCTATAATTTACGACTTTAACTTTAGATATTATAAGCATAGGATTACAGCCACATTACTTAAAAATTTCGACAGTGAATCTTTTGAAATAATTTATTTATGTTAGGCTTTTCATCGTTGGATTCATCTTGGAAGAGATAAAATGTGGAACGTCATTAAGTCTTTTCCTCGAGGGATTTCACTGGAGGCATAACTTAAAGCAGACCACATATCCCCAATTATTATTATGATATTTTAAAAATTTTCCGACATTTATTAGTTTTTGTCGAAATCTATATTTTGGAGTTCAAACATTTTGAGCGCAGACCACGTAGCATTACTGAATGGAAACTGTAGTATGTATTTAATTAGATGTATATTTTAAAATGACTTATCAGCTGTGCGGTTAGTTATTGCCAATTGCCAGTTTTACGCCGGTCGATGTAGCGGGTACCTTTGTGTAGTTGTAATTGAGTTTTATTCCTGTTTCCGCTTAACATGAAATGTCGGTTACCCCCGACAAACAATGGTGAACCCTAAATCGTCGACAGTAGTTAAGAAAAAGTTTACTTCTAAAAAATCTGTTTGTTTCCATTTCTACCATAAAGTGGATGGTTACTCTCGACCTCTTCACCGAAAACTGTGCAGCAAATTCGGCGGGACGACTATTGGCTGCAGGAGAATTTACCTTCGGGCATAGCTCAGTGAGTAATGGTGGTTGGGCAAAAACCGACTACATCACCCCACTTTTCAACTGGGATAGAAGGTTCAAAGTAAACGTTTAAAAGATGGCTGGAGTAAAGCCATGGCGCGAAATGGTGATTTGGCGCGGGACGTACTATCTAGAGTTAGGCATTAGGCAATCTTTTAAGCGTATATTTCAAGCCAAGGACTTTGCTATTGCGCAGCTGGCCTGCTTGCTCTTGCAGACAATTCCAGAGTCAAAATCTACGTAGACAGCCAAATCAAGGCAGTAACCTCACATGCCTTATCGGCTAGAAGTGTCTTCCGAAGAAAGGCAGTCGTGAAAAGTGTTGCCAGAAGCAAACAACTTTACTTCTACTGGATGCCAGTCCATAAAGTCATAGTGGGCAACGAAATAGTACACGAAATTGCCAGGAATGGTGTATGGCTAACACCCAAAAACGTGATCAACATTGGAAACCCAGGCATTGTCTATGCGACGATGTGGACAGAAGCATGATAGAGAAAATCAAAACCCTATAGAATGAGCTACCTGCTACCTCTATCTGGTATCGCAAAGGACCAAACTGGTCTAGTGTGTCTTATGGGTCTACCGGTTAACCTACCTGATATCAAGAGTTTACTACCTGCTCCTAATATTAAAAACTTAAAGTTAATGCAAAACTAATGGATTTCTTTCTACTAGACCTTTATTATAGAACTTGAACTTTAGTGAAAATCGCAAAGCAGAGTATTTGATTTAAAAGATTGTTCAGTATAGTATACTCCCGAGCCTGTGACCATTTAATTTACATTTAAAAACTGAAACTACATAACCTGTTCCTTGGTAACTCAAAACTTTGGCCTCACTGTACTGTGCTTAAACAGCACCTAGTACATAATTTGTAGCCATCTTCGGTTATCAACGCTTAATTGGTCACTGATTGGCGCTAATTACAACTCTGAGTCTTGGAAATCATCTCTCCGTTTAATTATTACTACCCTGCTTTCTCCCTCTCACTTTCTCTCTCTCTTATTCTATTATTCGGCGCACCACTAATCTTGCTCTATTCTAGACGTGGGTCAGCTTATTGCATGATTTAGTTGAAGATAACGGTTAATTGATATGTATCGACAATATTATTATTAATTATATGCTCTGCAATAGCTCTTACAAGTAATTAACAAAAAATAATAACAACAATAATGAGACATTAGTTAAGCACAAAGTTAAGACAAGAATAGATTTGCATACTTGTAACTGTATGTGTGTGTGTGTGTGTATGTATCAGCATGTTGCAACTTTCCTAATTACAGCAAAAATCTCCCCGCCTTAACAGTAATTGAACGCTCAGGTATTTGTATTGCACTTATAATTATCATTCATTATCTGCTTTCTACATTTTGTGGCCATGAATCTCAATTACAATCGATTATTCATTCCATTCTCGTTCGTTATAAGTATTACGGTAAATTATATATGTACATGTGCATGTAGTTATGTGTGAAAGTGTAAACAAGGTTAGTAATAAATATGCATGTACGTTGTTAAACAAACGAATTTTTCTGCTGTAATACAGATACAGGGTGATCAATATAATAATTTATTTAAGAAATAATTACAAATGCCTTACAGATCAGATTTGACTCGGATTGGTCATAATAATGCTTGAATGTGACGGCACATTCACGTCTTTTAGTACGCGTCTAACATTTACCTGCTTCCTACCCAAAATATTAACCAAAACATTAACCTAAACATTAACTAAAACATTAACCTAAACATTAACTAAAACATTAACCTAAACTTTAACCAAAATGGTTTAAGAAATGTTGAGGTCCTTTAAAATAATACAATTTTTAAGCAGCCTTACCGAAAAAAAAACATAAATTCGGTTTGGAAAATTATTTTTATTTATTTTAAAGTACAAAATGTGTGAAAATAATCATATATTCACTTTTGCTCGATTTGACCACCTTCTGCTTTAACTATGGCCTTGAGACGGTCAAAAAACAAATCGCAAGCTGCCCGAATATGACTTGCCGGTATTTTGGCCCACTCACGGACAATGGCTTTCTTCAGCATCTCGAGACTGGTGTATTTTTTCCTTCGGACCTTGCCCTCCAAAATTGCCCAGAGAGAATAATCCATTGCATTCGCATCTGGTGAATTCGAGCGCTATTGTGTGGTCGTAATGAACTTCGGAACGTTGTTTTTCAGCCATTCGTAGATCGCTTTGTGAGACGGTGCTGAGTCTTGTTGAAACGTCCATGGCTTGCGACCGAAATGATTGTTTGCCCACGGCTTCAAAACAGACTGCAGAACACTTTCCCGATAATATGACGCATTTACTTTGACGCCAGACTCGATGAAAACAATTGGAGAGCGCCCATCGGCGGTGACAATGGCCCAAACCATTATTTGTGGCGGATGCTGCCTCCCGGTGGTCAACCGATGACTTAAACTCTCGTTGAACGGTCGGTCAAGTAAACCTAACCGTTTCCTACCTTTGGAACTTGTAAGGCTTGACCTTGAGCTCGTTTTTCGATATGCTGCGGTCGGATATTTCCAGTTCCTTAGTCATTTGATTGGCACTTCGTCGTGGATTTCGCTCAAGGCGCTTTTGTCAAAACGCTTTTGTACACTTGTGAACAGTACTCGGACTGTCATTCAGCAAATTTATAAACAGCTGATTCCAGTGCGACAGCAGCGCGAACGATGTGAAGTTGATTACACTTCGTGTGTCGGACCCTGTATATCATATATTATTGGCATGAGGGTAATATTGGTCCAGTGTGAAAACTTTCGACAATTAATTTCTTCAGTTTACAAGGCAGTAATTATTTCTAAATACATGGGAACGTGGAGCGTCTCTGTTCGCCCTAAAGTCGGGACTAATATGACTCAATGTGGCAATATTTCTAAGAAGGCGAGTTTTAAAATAACTTTCATCGATTTCTTAATCATTGCAGTAGAGCTAGTCTGTATAAATATGTCTATAGATACATTTGCCTTGATATTGACCGATATCATGATATCCCGTGATAACCGAAAGACGTTTAAAAATATGACTACGTAAGGTACTGGTAAAGGACTGCGGAAGGATAAGAGTCGAGTTTTTGACAATAAATTTCCGAAAATTTAATGCAGTGTGATGAAAGGACCAATCGGGACTTGATGCGTTTGAGAAACAAAACATTCTTTTAAAGGTTTGGACTGAGGTAAGTGTTCTTCTAACACTATCAGCGATTTTTTTGAATCACAGATTTTCAACGTGTCCGCATAAGTAAGACCGACCACAGAAACAAAAAAATATTATTGCTTGAAGAACTGGAATTCCAAGTACTTATTTGAGTAATGTCTCAGCATATACGACAGTGGCCAAAAAAAAAAATAGTAAGAGTTTTTAATTTATTTCGCAATCAAATTTCTGGTGCCGAAACATTCAGGGTTTTGAAAAAGACCTTCGGTAATAATTTTTGTCGCGACCAAGTATTTTTGATTGGTGCAAATTTTTCAAAGAGGAGTGGGAGCCCGTTGACGACGAACCACGTCCGGGATGGTCAAAAACATCAACTGATGATCAACACGTCAATAAAATAACTGAATTTCTATCTTCTTATCAAGAGACCGTGGATGGGCCGACAACTGAGTAAAATATTTTGTATTTGAAAAATGATATTCCGAGCATACGTGTAATAAATTAAATCCATGTTTCCATTAATTGTTGTATAACAATGTGGTAACATTGCTTTACGCTCGCCGGCCAACTCAGTGCGCCATGGCATCCATTACTCACATCGAAAAGAGGATTAAAATTTGCAAATTAATGAGCACACAATATGTTGGCGTATGTTTGTAGTGGCATTAAGTCCAGGTGACGCGGTATAAATTACGGCCTATAACAGTTAGTTTGGCTATTTTCCACGCAATTGGTTGCCCAAATTGGTTTAAGTATTTTGTTGCTTTTGTTGTAAGCTTATTACAAATATTGGTTTCCATTGCAAATATTTGCAATTAAAAGTTTGTTTTATTAAATAATTTCAACTAAATAAATTTTAGTCAGATAATTAGCAGTGAACAAATTTAATTTATACGAGTAGAATGTTTCGTTTGTGTTGGAAGCAGAAGATTCCGCCTCTAATGGCTGGTCGAATATGTGTTTGGTTGTTAACAGAAACAAATTTGGGTTTGGTTCGGGTCTTTATAATATTTTTGGTCTCATCCAAGTATATGGTCGAATATTTTTAAATATATAAATTAGGGTCCGTTCTCTGTGAAGCAAGTTGAGTTGATAAAATCGACTGAATACTGAATGCTGAAGAAAAATTCACTTAATGGAAAGATCATTTACTAAGGGTGCTATTTATATTCCTCACTGAAGCCCTCTGGTGCTGAAAGCCGATTACAAACGGTTCAAAACTCATCGATATAGATATTCTAACCTCACAACTTAAGTTAGCTTAATCTATCTAATTATGGTCCCACTTAGACTTCTGAGAACATCGGCAGTTCATTGTTATACACAAATACTCCTAAGGGTCATTACATCTCAGAAGTCGACAAAGCGCTTTGTTAGGGTTAGGTTATGTTAGCTATAGAAGCTGATACTCGTGAGATGATAAATAATCACATCTGAATAACTAGAGGTGTCTCTTCGTTGTGATCCTCAGAGCTTCTAGTTTAGGTAAGTTAGGGTAAGTTCGATGACGGATCCAAGAAACGCACTTGGACTACTATATGAAGTCCTTTGTGAGCGTGAACATAAAAATGTAACTTCTGTTTCCGAGCTTATACTCGTATGTAAGTCGACAAAGCGCTTTGTGGCCAGAACAAATTTGCTTAAACGTTCAATTTCTGTTCTGGCCAGCTCACTTGGACATCTGGAAGTGTTAGTTTCTAAGACTTTTACGCTTGATCTCGCAATCGCGGAACAATCAAGAAGGAAATATTGAGATGTTTCCACCTTCTCTTCGTCCATATAGCTTCTGCAGCTGGCATCCGGTACAATTCTCGATTGTACAGTGTGGAAGCCGATAGGACAATGGCTTGTTGGAACCCTCACAACAGGGGAGAGGCAAGTCTTACTGAAGGCAAAGAGCTTACTGGGCCTCTTACCCAGATCTCTCGATCTTTTGCGAACCAATTCAATTGCAACTCCCACCGGCTCGGAGGGCCATTTGAAAGTGTGATCTTCCAAGTCTTTCAGCCTTGATCTCGTAAACGCGTAATAATCAAGAAGGAAATGTTGAGATGTTTCCAACTCCTCTTCGTTCATACAGCTTCTGCAGCTGGCATTCTGTAAGATTCTCAACCGCACAGCGTGGACGCCGGTTATGTAATGACCTGTTAGAACCCCGAAAACTGGGGAGAGGCAAGCCTTACTGAGGACAGAGAGCTTACTGGGTCTCTAACGATCAAAGCGCATGAAAATTGTAGCCCAGCGCTGGACAAGCTCCCGTGCAACCTAGCTTTCCACTAGTAGAAAACATAAGGAGAATAGAGCGACCCGTTTTCATTTCACTGATAGCTGACCTAAGGTGGCTTAATCGCCAGTTTTACTCTCTGATTTCGGCGCGGTCTGGCTCTTATACACAAAGTGACTCTATGTCACTGGTAACGAGGTTAGACATTCCTTAACTAGTCTTGAGTACACGGTTAGGGAGCTCACGGCTAGTATCGCCGCCATGCTAACAGAGTGGATCGTTATCTTATTGGCAGCAACCTCAGATTGAAAAGCTCTAAACACAATGACCAAGAAGAAGAAGAAAGAAAAATGAAGTTGATAGGGAGTCCCGTCCAACAACCCCTGCCTAAGGATCGGAAAAACCGTTGCATAGAGACTAAGTGCTTAAATCCTGCCACAAATCGAGATGACTCAGCCTTAGTCTGGCCAAAGCTAGGCAGTGCATGGCAAAGTATCTATATATTTCGAGCTTCCTTCAACTTTGAAAAGTTGGGTCCATTAAAATTTTGAGCCTCACCGCGTGAGTTCAAATCGGACCGTGTCCAGTCAGGGAACTTATCATTGCGGCGATGCGAACCTTGCTAAGAAGTAGTAGTTCCACTCAGTGTCCGAAAGTTTTCTCAACCCGACAAGTGTTGCTTGCTAGAGACTCTGCAAAGTACATAACCTCCCTGAAATCAGCCGCATTAACTTTCTCAATCAATTTTTAAATAAAAATTTTGATGCAGAAATATAAAAAAAAAAATATTTTTTTTTGTTTTTATTTGAACTCCACATTTGGTCTTCCTCATTTTTTAACCTTTATATTTATTTTTTATTAACTCTTGAAAGCCAGCAACCAGAAAAACATACAAAATTCACTGCAGTATTACTTCTAAGCCAGCGAAGTCTCTACCTTGAGTACACCTAAATCCTCTTCCAAATACTTTCTCTCTTCTCTTTACCCATTTCACTCGCATTTTTCAATTCTTGTTACGCCTGCATTCACAATTTCGGAACGGCGACTTATTGACAATTGTGCCTGCGAGCGCGTAAGTGCCTTCAATTGCCTACCGGCGGTATGCAGCTGGAAGAAAATGCTTCCATCGCTCCCCGCGCGCTATCGATGTGACAAGCTGTGACCGCGCTTTTCACCAAACGTGCGAGCAAATTGCCTCAATATATGCCTCTATGCCAATCAATTGCGCATATTTGAATGTTTATACGTATATAGTTGTATATGTGTGTATGCAGGCCTGCATGTGTTGTATATAAGTGTATATGTGACGTGCATATGTGTCACCTCCTCAATATTTTGCTCGTTACCTTTTGTCTTTCATTCATTTGCATTCGAATTTGTATGCTTTTGTATGCGTATATAAGTAGGTGTACATGAATGTATGTAGGTGTATATGTATGTATGTATGTGTGTATGTATGTACGTGTATATGTATCTATGTATGTGTACGTGTTTATTTCGATTTGTGTATGGCTGTTAAGCTTCTGTAAGCGCTTTATTGACATGTCAATAATTTTCTTGCTGTTGCAGCTGCTCTGTCAGTCCAACGTTTTGCGCCATTTCAATTGCATTTTTCCCTCTCTTCTCTTCTACTCTTCTTTATTGACAGCGAACGTTGACATTATTGAAATTGCACATGTGTGCCTTCTGCCTCCTGTTTTCTACATTCATGCTCCCATGTATACTAGTAAAATGAACAGGATAGTGGATGAGGTTATAAACAATTTGGTTCTTACTTTTCAATTCTATGAAATCACAGATTTGTGTGACATTCATTTATTGGATTCTTGATTTGTTCTTTTTTTGTTGAATGATTTTTTTGTGTCAAGATATGGGTATTAGAATGATGAGAAAAATATTTAATATTGTAAGAAATGGTCATATTTAGACTCCATTTAGTATTAGAGAGAATCAAACTAATCAGATACCTAAATTTTGACCGTAGGAATCGGGGTCCTGCCAATGCATGTATCATCGATAAACACAAATAATAATCGGAAACAGCAAAGTCGGCTTAATACCGCGGATGGAGTAGCAGAAAAGTACTTTGATTGTAACCTGAACCAATTGAGCTTGGTGTGCAGGTACATTGTCGTATAAAAAAATATTTTGCCGCGTCTTCTGGCCCATTCTGGACGTTTTCAAACAATGCTTGGTTCAAATTGATCATTTGTTGTCTGTAGCAAGCTCTTGATATACCACACCTGTCTGATCCCACCAAACACAAAGCATTGCCTGCTAACTGAATCTCTATTCATTCATTCTATAGGGTGATTTTTTAAGAGCTTGATAACTTTTTTTTAAAAAAAAAAACGCATAAAATTTGCAAAATCTCATCGGTTCTTTATTTGAAACGTTAGATTGGTTCATGACATTTACTTTTTGAAGATAATTTCATTTAAATGTTGACCGCGGCTGCGTCTTAGGTGGTCCATTCGGAAAGTCCAATTTTGGGCAACTTTTTCGAGCATTTCGGCCGGAATAGCCCGAATTTCTTCGGAAATGTTGTCTTCCAAAGCTGGAATAGTTGCTGGCTTATTTCTGTAGACTTTAGACTTGACGTAGCCCCACAAAAAATAGTCTAAAGGCGTTAAATCGCATGATCTTGGTGGCCAACTTACGGGTCCATTTCTTGAGATGAATTGTTGTCCGAAGTTTTCCCTCAAAATGGCCATAGAATCGCGAGCTGTGTGGCATGTAGCGCCATCTTGTTGAAACCACATGTCAACCAAGTTCAGTTCTTCCATTTTTGGCAACAAAAAGTTTGTTAGCATCGAACGATAGCGATCGCCATTCACCGTAACGTTGCGTCCAACAGCATCTTTGAAAAAATACGGTCCAATGATTCCACCAGCGTACAAACCACACCAAACAGTGCATTTTTCGGGATGCATGGGCAGTTCTTGAACGGCTTCTGGTTGCTCTTCACCCCAAATGCGGCAATTTTGCTTATTTACGTAGCCATTCAACCAGAAATGAGCCTCATCGCTGAACAAAACACGCGCGCGAAACACATTTCGAACCGAACACTGATTTTGGTAATAAAATTCAATGATTTGCAAGCGTTGCTCGTTAGTAAGTCTATTCATGATGAAATGTCAAAGCATACTGAGCATCTTTCTCTTTGACACCATGTCTGAAATCCCACGTGATCTGTCAAATACTAATGCATGAAAATCCTAACCTCAAAAAAATCACCCGTTATTATCTCTGTATTCTTAAAATAAATCCAGTTTCCATCACCAGTGACAATTCGATGCAAAACTGATTTTCTTTCGTGTTTTTGAAGCAAAATATCGCAAGTGTTTATTCTATTGTCCATTTGTCTTTCATTCCATTCATGTGGCACCCACTTTCCACACTTTTGGATCTTTCCCACTGTAATTTTCTTTTAACTCAAAGTATTATGGTCTAGCAAGTACTTCACTTCTCGCATTAAAATCATTTTCTCTTAACCATTGAAACCATCTTTTGCATGTTGCTTCTGGAAGAGCATGATCACCATATGCCTGAACAAGTAGTCGATCCGACTCTGCCGCACTTGGACAGGAGCAGGTGGTAATCACTTGGCGCTATGTCCGGATTATATGGTGGATGCGATAAAACCTACCATTCGAGCTTCCGTAACTTCTGACGAGTCATCAGCGATTAAGCGTCTGGCTATATGGGAGCAGCTCATAGTGGATGATTCCCTTCCAATCGCTCAAAACACACAGCAAAACCTTCCTGGCCGTCAATCCCGGCTTGGCCACTGTTTGGGACGATTCACCGGCCTTCAACCACGACCGTTTTCGCTTGATATTGTCGTATGTGATCCCTTTTTCGTCGCCAGTCACCATCTGCTTCAAAAATGGGTCGAGTGCGTTCCGTTTCAGCAACATATCGCAGGCGATGATTTGGTCCAGAAGTTTTTTTTTTGCGTCAAATCATGCGGCACCCAAACATCAAGCTTTTTTGTCTATCCAGCCTTCTGCAGGTGGTTGAAAATGGTTTAGTAACTAACTCCCATCTTCTGAGCGACGTCACGAGATGCCACATGCCGGTCTAACTCGATGTTTTCCATGATTTGATCGGTATTCATCGTCACAGGTCTTCGGCCGGCTGGTCCATTATCCCATCCATGGTGTCGTTTTCACTCGCTCTGAATCGATGAAACCATTCCTCCGCAGTTCGAAGTGATAGAGTACCATCCCTCAAAACATCATTAATCTCACGAAACGTTTCTCTAGCGGATTTTCCTTTAACGAAGGAAAACTTTAAAATAGCGCGAATCGGCGTTAGTGAGTTCCATGTTTACACATCTATAACTGTTGAACGCAATATTCAAGCTAATCAAGCATAGCGTCGTTTTGTAGGTTATATCAAGACCTTTCAAAGATGGTTAGTATTGCCAGATGAGTTTTATATATAGCCGCGAAAGTCAAAAGACAAAAAAAATCAAAAAAGAGATTTTGCAATCGCATCACGTTTTATCCGAACCTTCTCTTCAGATGAAGACACGAAGCTTCTCTCATTTTTTAAAACATCTAGCAATAATATACTTCCAAAATTTATAATAAGCTCATTTGTGTTTAGTGTTAGCCTAAATTTCTATAAATATTTTTAACGAATATTCGTTACTGTGATTGTTTATTTTTAGTACAATGTCACAGCGGCTTGACAGCATGAGAGTCACTGATGAAAATAACTTTCATTTAGCATTGCTATAATTACGAAATAATATACGAAGGAAAATGACGTCAGAAACATATTTGGATTTGACCTTTGACCGCAGCGGAAAGAGTGGTAAACGCCCGATCAGACCAAAATTGCTGAAACTAACGGATGTCACGATGCCACATCGCAGTCGGAAGAAGACCAAAGTTAAGGTGAGTTAAATATAACATGGTACTATAGAATTATGAGTGACAGGTGTGAGAGGCAAAGCAAAATAGTAGCAAGCTTTTAAGGTCATTAGGTTCACAGTCATAGTTTTCATTAAGGTCATTGTTAGGAATGTTTGGTTTCTAAGTATAATCCATATATAGTATTATGTGATACACGTGTATTTTATTCGAAATTAGAACAAATCAAGTAAAAATAAACGGTTTTCAAAAATAATTTGACAACAGCGACACCTGTCGACCAGTTGCTTTTCGGAATCTTTCAGTTTATAATATACAGTGAATTATTCCAAGTTTTGTGTACACATCTAACACTTTTGTCGCTGTTTTTCCTATCACCGAAAACTCTTACATCATCCATCATCTTCACCTAGTTCGACCACTTTCCTTATATTTCTTAAGATTGCATTTCTTGTAGGTATCATATATTATTGACTCTTGTCCTTGTGTAATAAAGTTTGGACACTTGCCACTTTTCTTTGGTCTATCTCTCTGCTGTTAAACAAAAACTAAAACTTTCATTGACGAATAACAAAAACAGCATCCAAAATTTAATGAATGCAAAATTCTCCTCCTGCTTTTCACAGACCTTGTCTAAACTGGCTGCTCTTCTTGCCCAGGTTGTTTGTAATCATTAAAAATTAATTAACACACAAAAGTTGCCTCCTGCTCGTTTAGCAGGTGAAGGAGATATTTTTCAACGTAATTTAAGACAATAGCTTTATTCTGCATTATACCAAGAAAGAGCACAATAAAAGTAGCAGAGGTGGAAGAAAAAAAAAGCTAGCAGTCTATGGTACATGTTTACCAAAAGCACCAGCTGTTACTGCAATATTTATTTTTGTTTTCGACCGCATAAAATATTATTGATTCTTTGAAGTTTAAGGTGGAATTTTAAAGTATTTCATGGAACTAACAAAACCGAATTTTTGAAGTGAAATATGAGGCCTTATTAGAGGATATAAATATTTGGCTCCTTTTGAATCGAATACGATATCGAAAGCACTGAAGAGGATTGAACATCTTATTAGTAGTATTATTTCTATTTGAACTCTGTTCTGCTTCAATGACCATGCTATAGCTTTTCGATCTTAAATATTAAGGAATTTTATGGCTTCTCCACATTAGGTGCTAGGAAAGTTGAATTGTTTATCCTTTTAATATAAAAGATGACCCTACTTATTTAACAGAAAAGCATAGAAACTTTTATCTATTTTAAATGTTAGTCGCATCTAGCTCTCAGATGGTCCATTCGTTGAATCCATTTTTTGACGACTCCTTCGAGCATTTCGACTAGTAACAGGCGAATGACACGCGTGATGTTTTGCTCCAAGTCCCGAATCGAAGCGGAATTGTCCGCATAGACTTAAGACTTTACATATCCCCATAGGAAAAAGTCTGAAAAGTCTGTAGCAGCTCTTGAATCTCTTCAGTTTGCTCTTTGTCTCAAATGCGGTAATTTTGCTTGTTTACGTGCCCATTGATTCAGAAACGGACCTCATCGTTGAGCAAAACTTGACTTCTTGGAACTTTTCAAGAGCTCATAATTCGAAGCGATGTCGCTCGGGAAGGCCGAGCGGGTTCAGTTCTTGCATAAGCTTTATTTTGTACGCTTTCATGTTAAATGACATAAAATCCGCCAAGTCGTTCCATATGGCAGTCCGAGTCACTGCGAATGGTGCCGAATCGACTCTTCACGGTGTTCTTATACATTCTTATCTGGGGCTGTTATATTTTCTTCACTGCGTGCTAGTCTATTCGATCAAATAGTATCCAATAATGAATGCTGGGTCTCAAAATGGGTGATTTGTCAAGGAAAAAGGCTATTGTAAAAAGCAATTCTACTTGGATCACCGTTATATTTAATTTATGACGAGCCAACATATTTCGAATTAATCTAACCTCGTCTCATATTTTGAAGGGAGGGAGTCACCTTTGAAACTATACCTTCACCCTCGAAACTTGGAATGCCTTAACCTCCAGTCCAGGTTTCAACGAAATTAGACACTAAAGTTCTTATCAACAAACCAGGTTCTTTGGTTCGTTAGCAGTTTCCCAACTGATCAAATTTTATCCAGGCTGACAAAAAAATGCTACATTTTCAAGTATCTTAATACACATATTTATTAGTATAGCCTTCAAAATAGGCTCCTGAGTCAATACAAGTATGCCATTGCCTCAGAATTTTTTTGTTTTTTTTTATTTTGGAGCAACATTCGTCAGATTTTTGAAGAGTTTCGACTTCAGATTCATAAACTCTCACTTGGACAGCAGTTTGATGAGTGTAGAATTCTCTGCTAGGTTGTCAATTCCTCGACATCATTTTCACAAATGGTTTTGGTCTTTTAGTACGAGTCTATCTTTAACGCGCTTTATACCAAAATATTAAACACCATATCTTATAGAAATTCTCAAACTCCGAATGCCTTAACGAGTTCAGATACTAAGTTTTAATCGAAGTTCCCGTAAACAAGCTGAGGCCGCTAAGAAGCCTCATACGCCCTGAAAGCCATAAGTCAACGTCCGGTGTGTTTAACGTGGGTACCTGACGATAGTCTTACCCCACGAATCTCAGAAGTACAGAGGATCAAAGCAATGCCTTGATCAGCGCCCTGAAAATGCCAGGTTTATTCAGTACCAATTGGCAATGTGGAATATATGCACTAACCACCTTGGTGGGTTTTGAGGCCCATTTGAAACCTTTACCGTACAAAAGTTTTTCTCGCATTCCGGTTTTAACCACAGCCACCACAATATTCCCCGAGGCATTAGTCCACATGAGCAGGTTGGAGCGAACTTCAACGGCTTCTGCTCTCCGTGGTACCAGAATTAAGTCACCGGTCAGACCTCGTAGACAAATCTACAATCATTTGAGCTTCCACATTACGCGCACACACCATTCACATAAAAATTAACGCTAATTCCCAGTTAAACGCCTTCGCCGCCTAAGTAATTCACGCGGAAACATCCCAAATTGTTCGGCATTCTGACTAGTAGAGATTACACAGCTAACATTTAAAGGTTCATCGGTCCAGCTAATCCCTATACCACCCAGATCCCTAATGTCCGAGTACATCGGGTGTTCTGCAATTGATCTGAAGTCAGACATTGCTTTTCAAGTTCTAACTAAGCGAAATCCAAAGGTTCCAGCAAGAACTATCAAAACATAGACCGGATTTTAAAGCTTTCTTACAGGTCTTTCACTGAGTTGCAACGTTCCAAGAGTCTTCCAATATTCTTATGTTGAAAATAGGTCCCCTTAAAAGCTCATTCTAACCAAACTTCAGAGTTCTGACGTCGTTTATACTTGGTCACAGTTGAAAGTTAAGTTGAATATCATGTCTCAACCTCACTTCCAGCATAAAGACGGCGATTATGTACTACTCGTAGACGATCCGTACGAAATAATACAATCTATACAGTATATAGAGTTCACCAAAACTCGCTCCAAAACAACATACTCAATTCAACCACCACAACTAAAGCCTAATACGAGTACCAAAAGTTCCACGACCACTCACTACATTAAATATTTACTCAAGTAATATGTGTATTTCTTGTTTACAAAAAAAAGAAAGCGAGGAGTTTCATTCCATGCAGCTAATATGTTTAGCAGGGACGACCTACTTCGCTACATGGAATCCCTCTTAAGTAATCACTTTAACTTTCTGCTTTACCTGTTGCCTTGTGAGCGCCAGCACCGCTTGGCTCGCACTTCCTTCCTGCTCACACCGAGCATCCATTAAGTTGGCGTTCACAAGGAATTTACAATAGCCAATTTGCACAAGCTCAACACACACACAGACACCCACCAGGCTATGGCTGCCGGAGCGAGGTAGAGGCACTGTGCTGGAAGATCGTGCTATGCTTCAATTAGAATTTTTAATTAAGGCTAGTCACGTTACCGCTGCCCATCTGCCGAACGCTGCTCCTTTATGCATCGCATTCTAGGCGTCACTCAGTCTGCGCCGCAGCACTCTGCGAGTTATAGTGCGAGCATTACGTGGTGTATGAATTTCGCTTGCGATTTCATTTGTTCGTTGCTTCGCTTGTTAGATTGTTTTGTTCTTAGCGTAAATTTACATTTATTTGTTATGCATAGAATGTATTTACAGCGTTCGTATATTAGGGTCGTACTTATTGGTATTTGACGAAGAGATGAGAATATCGTTGAGAGTCAGGATAGATTAGATTCGGTTAGATGGCTGATCTCTCAGCAAGTCGGTTGTTGTTCTTGTTTCTGAAGCCATCCAATGTGGACATAACCAGCCAGTTATGCTACATAAAACTCTTATGTATTAGCTCATAAGACCCTTACAAATCGACAAAGCACTTTGAGCTTATCACAAATTTGTGGAGACAGCTAATGTCAGCTTAGGCTTTGTCACCTGGTTCACCGAAGGTAAGACTGCCGAGATGTTTCCACCCCCTCCATACAAGCTTAACAACTTGCGTCCGCCAAGATTTTTAGCCTTACCACCTTAATGCCTATTGGAAAATATCCAGTAAGAATACTCTTTACTCTAAGTGAAAAGGATCTCGCAGTTGCGCAGAGACTGGTCGTCTGTCTATAGGTGCCGTGGAGTTCGTCAATTTTGCAGTTACAAGCAATTTTGCTATGACCAGGCACCCAAACTATAAGTCGCTCATAATTCCCGTCCTGCTATATGGTGCAGAGGCTTGGACGATGACAACAACCGATGAGTCGGCGTTGCGAGTTTTCGAGAGAAAAGTTCTGCGAAAGATTTATGGTCCTTTGCGCGTTGGCCACGGCGAATATCGCATTCGATGGAACGATGAGCTGTACGAGATATACGACGACATTGACATAGTTCAGCGAATTAACAACGGCTACGCTGGCTAAGTCATGTTGACCGAATGGACGAAAACACCCCAGCTCTGAAATTATTCGACGCAATACTCGCCGGGGGAAGCAGAGGAAGAGGAAGACCTCCACTCCCTTGGAAGGACCAAGTGGAGAAGGACCCGGCTTCGCTTAGAATATCTAATTACGCCACGTAGCGAAGAGAAGAAACGACTGACACGCTGTTGTTGACTCGGCTATAATCGCGTAAGCGGTGTCTACGCCAGTAAAGAAGAAGAAGAAGGCACCCAAACAAGTTCGATGATTAAGTAGCTTGTGACTGTTTCCAGTAAGGTTATACACTCCTTGACTAGTTTTGAGTGCAGAGTATTAGAAGCAAAGTTTCTCAAACAATTCCCACAACAGCCGGTTCTACCTTAACGGAACTGACCCTGACTTTAACCGCCCAGGACTGTACTTTCGGAGATCTGATCTCGTTTGTATCGCTAAGTTTTAGTATAAGATTGCCATTACTGGACCAACGTCTTGCAGCCGGGTTGCTTCGTATCCTTCTGACTTGTTCTGGCATTGAGTCCAACCCGAACCCGGAAAATATTTTCTGGTGTGCCTAGGCCAAAAGGCTTCATCCAAACCCCACCTCGATTAGGTGTAATACATACAATGGATAAAGCCATCTTAAGACCTGCTCAGGCCTTAAGACACATCGGTAGTGGCTCCATGCTGCCACCATGCTACTGCGACTTTAGCCTCTACGGCTATGCAATCTGCAAGAAGTTTGTGCACTACGCCAATCCATCCGAGTAGCCAACAAAGGGCACCTACGGTCCATAGGAACTCAAACAGGCAACTTGACTCTCACTCTGATCAGTATCAGGTTAAACTCTTTCTTATCCAGAATCGACCTTGATATATCAAATATATGTCCAACGTGCAACGAACCCTCGAATGAAACTACCCACCCTTAGCATGCCCAGCTAACACAACACATCCGACACCCCTCTTCCTATAGTCCGACCCCGTCGAAACAGCATGTTTCCTGAGCTTACCGTTGGATGATCTCGATGACAATTAATCTGAACTTTACCGTCCTAATGGGGACTAGATAACCGTTACAACAACAATAGAAGCAAAGTTCGTAGCAATATCTTATGGGTACTACTTATACTTTTTATGGAGCAAATTTGTTCTTAATAAGTATACAGTGTGTGTAGAGTCCAATGCTTCGAACCAGCAGTGAAGAAGCTCACGATTTCGCCATATTTAGCTATACATCCTGGTTAAGGTGTTAAAGAAGAAACCAATAATATGTATTATGGCTCCATGAGATGCGCAGCATGTTCCCATAATATTTTTGACCACCCTAATGTATGCATATTGCTTATAATAACAACTTATTTACAAGCATGCGTTGGAGTTGAAAGAAATATAAGTCGAACAATGGAAATTCTCTTCGCACAACACACATACATGTATAGTATATACTTATATACAAGTATACATATATTCACGTACACACACGTACATTGATTCAAACTCACCAACGCCACATATTTAATTGTGCAACACCAGTGATTTAATTTAAAATTTGCTCACTTCCACCACACACTGTTGGCTCAACGATAATTAATCACTATAATGAGTGAGTATTCACTGCCGAACACAAGCACAATCCAAAAAAAAAGTACAACAACACCAACAAATGAATTAAAATTAATAAGTTGCGTGAAGCTTTTGCGGTTGCGAGGGCATATTGTAAAAATGTTTTTAAGTGGAAATTTCAAGCATGGCGATTATGTAATTATTTGTGTTGGATTTGGATCATTTCATGCACACATACATATGTATAAATATAATATATATATTATATATACCATATGTACATATAGATAAGTGTGTCTGTATGGATATATGCTTATGTGTGAATAAAAGGACTTAACGACTGCCCTTACTTAAGTATGTAATTAGCGCTATTGATTACGTGGCAAGAATTTGTAATTAAACAATTTAATTATTAATGCATTTTTTGCACAGATTCAATGAATTTTTTCTTAAATCAATCGCTCAGAAGTAATTTTAATTAGTGTTAAGTACTTTCCGTGAATTGCGGCTGGAAGCAAACTTTTGAAATGCACTTTAATGATGTGGCAACATTTTAGGAAATATGAAATGGAAGTACATATATATAGTTAAAAACAAATTCTATTAATATTAGAAGATTTATGAATTTGGAAAAAAAGTTCAAGTGGTTGAAGAAACAGAACAGATTGACAGTATAGGCCCGAATTAAGAGTTTAGTGGGGGAGTAGCTCATAAAAGATAATAATTTACCAAACTCACCGAACACATAGCAAAATCTTCCTGACGTTCATCCTGGCTTGGCCACTATTTCCGAAAGCTCTCCTCGACTTTACAGCAACCATTTTCACGTTGGCGTACGGTACACACTTTTCATCACCAGTACCCATCCGCTTCGGAACTTATCGTTTTTGTTGCGTTTCGTAGAAGTAAACTCGGCCCATGAGTCTACACCTAACCTACTCCCAACTCATGTCTCTCCCGTAAAATCACAGGATTAAGTATTTCTTCATGGGACTGATTGACCCCTAATATACTGTATAACATCCTTGCATTGACCAGAGGACTGACACATGAATTCTTTGGCTGAAAGTGTCTACTGAGCTAGACTTTCCCTAACGGCATTAGACCGCTCTATCTGCTGATAATGGATCTTATCTCTAAAACCTAATGACATCAATCAAGTTGAAATTGACCACTGAGTTATATGATGCTATTTTAGTATACATAACAGGTCGATTGAAAAATCTCCGGCCACTTTAGTAAACACACATTTTTGGTAAGCTTGCTATTTTTTATTCATCATAGTTCAAAAGTGATATGCTGTTTTTAGCGACTCTCCAATTTTTCGATGCCATTTTTGCTTCAAAATAGGCCTCAGTTTCGGCGATCACCTCCAAAGGAGCATTCTTGTGGGCTCTGGTAACAGGAAGTAGTCGCTCGGGTCCAGATCTGGAGAACACGGTGGATGTGGTAGCAATTCGAAGTCCAATTTATGGATTTTTGCCATCGTTTTCACTGACTTGTGACACGGTTCACTTTCTTTTTCTTCAAATGCGGCGATTTCATCTTCAAAAAGGTTCATCAACGCTATTTAATAGTCGTTTTTGATGATCCTTCCTTTTTCAAGATAGTCAATAAACCCACGTACTTTGCACAGAGCTTTTTCATACCCAAATATTCGGGAATGCTATCATGTACATGGTCCGTGGATATCTTTAGAGTGCCTGTTATCTCCACTAGCTTCACTTTACAGTCATTCAAAATTATTTTGTGGTCTGGTTTGATGTTCTCGGCGGTAAGAACCTCTTTGAACTCCCACTGTCCTCGGTGCGCATTCGACTACGTCTAAACTTAGCAATCCTTAATAGTTGAGTTTCCTGGGACAGTATCTGCTTTAACTGTATTTTTTCCATTCAAACCCCGAAAGTGTTGTTTCATTGGATATTCCTTTTCATAATTTTTTTCACAATAACAAAAGTTCCTTCACTTAAAATAATATAATTCTCAAAACAATGACCCGACAGCTTTCACATTTATACACGCGTCTTTTAAGGTTAGGCTAATTAAAAATCATATGGATTTAACCGTAGTAGCGACGTCTATGTGTCAGACCGGGGTATTTTCAACTGGGCTTCAGTAAGAGGTCTAATGAGCTTTTTACTCTATTTTTCAGCGCGGTTCGTGTTTCTTTAAGTTTAATGAATCCGATTGTTCAGTGTCCCATTTTTGCTGTAGAATATAGGCTGATGTTTTGTTCGTTCATTTCAGGACTATGTGGCGACCATATTAACCAGTAAACCAGAACCATCTAAAAAAAATTTACTAAAATTTATCCCAGACTAACCATACAAGTATAAATATTATATTTTTACGTTTTCAATACAAATATATTTTGTAGCCTTCAAAAGTGACTCCTGTGCCAGATTGCCAAAGCTTGATCTAGTATTCCTATATAAGCCTAGGTTGGGATGCCTTTCTGCGCCTTCAGCGAATTTTGTTTTTTTTCAGTTCCGAATAATTTTTGGCGCGCCATTCGCTAGATCGTTACAGAGTTTCGACGTCATATTCATAAACCCACCTTTCCTCACCAGTAATGTTGCGTTTAATGAATATAGGGTACTCAGCTACGTTGTCAAACATCTTTTTAGCGAGCTGTTTAGTTCAAATGAACCAGTCCGGATCAAATTTGATTAAAGGATATTATTTTTAACTAGTCTTGAATTAGTTTCAAAGTGAACTTTGTGTCTACATTTAACAATTAAATTAAATTAAAAACATTTATTGATATATTCTGAATCTCGTTTGAGTTGCCAACTTGTTGAACTCGCCTTAATCTCCTTCGCCGCCTACAAAAGTACATTTATATTATACAAAACTCAACTTTGTAACAACAATTTTATACTAACTGTAAACGATTGCCAATCACTTTTCATATCCAAATTGGATAGAAATAAAAACCATTAACGCACATGTTATCTAGAAACTTCCAACTGAAGTGGGTTACTCATACGCCATGCGCAACTTCATGGTGGGCGATACAAAAGCCAAAAACGAGACAAAATAACAATATTTCATATGAATACGTAAGCAATCCATATATAGCATGGTGGGTGTGTGCGCCTCGAACGGCTGGCTATAGAATTTCGTAAACAAAGGCGCGTCATGTTGCAGGTGGCAGGTGTGGCAGCGCTCTATTTCTATGGCGCACGCCAATACTTGGTACATAAATGCTTTTAACGCTAAGCTGTTTTTACTTTACTCCACTGATATGCGAGCGTGTAGTTGCGTATGTGTGTGTTCACTGAACTTTCACACATCCATGCATACATACTCGTATTCCTCCAGCGTGCAGCCATTCAATGCTCTCATATTGCATTTACACGCATCGAGTGCGGTTTTTAGCGACAACGGGAAACTTTTCAATCAGATTTCCGTTTCCATCAACGTTTCCGTAACATCGCCAATTCAATGCGTACAACAATGGCAATAACAAAACCGAGTGCGAGGCACGTACAGCACAGAATGTGCGGCATTCCACCACATGTGGTCGAATTATTATTGCGATTGTGAATTGAAAGCTTGTATGCTTGAGCGGAAAGAGGCGTTAGTATCGCTTGAAATGTGTATGAATCGTACACTAAGTAACACGCGTAGTTTAGAGCTCCCGTTCGGCTTGAATTTATTGCATACGTTGACACCGATTGTCTGCTCTTCGCGCAGCACATGGCGTTCGAATTTGTCTTTGTGGCGTTTTTGCACCGTACAGTCGGTCTTTTGTAGCCCAGTCGGTCCGGTCTACTAAACTTTGAAAAAAACCGCAATTGAAGTGGTAATAAGAATAATATTTATTATGGTCATATGCCACCAAGACCCAGTTACAAAAGCTCGGTGTGGTAATCATATGTTGACATAAGACCACTTTTGAGCCGTATTCACGAATGCATGATCATTTGAGACTATCTTAAAGGATCTGGTGTTCCAAAATAGAGCTTAGGTTAGAGATCCAGTTTCATCCGGTAGTCATAATACTGTTAGTTCTGTCCAATTTATCGAACGGAACTTGGATTTTGAATAAATAAAGCTCGGATTATAGATCCAGCTTCTTCCAGTAGTCATAATACCGTTACTATCGTCCAGTTTATTGAATGAAACTTGGATTTTGAATAAATAGAGCTCAGGTTAGAGATTCAGCTTCATCCAGCAATCATACTACCGTTACTACCGTCCAGTTTATTGAATGAAACTTGGATTTTGAATAAATAGAGCTCGGGTTAGAGATCCAGCTTCTTTTAGTAGTCATAATACCGTTAGTACCGCCCAGTTTATCGAGCGAAACTTGTATTTTGAATAAATAGAGCTCAGGTTAATGATACAGCTTCATACAGTACTCATAATAGCATTAGTACGCCCAGTTTATCGGGCGAAACTTGGGTTTTGAATATGTTCCTCTTCAGACTTCAGTTCTTTAGTGAACGATCGGTATCTTCAAGTCACTCCAAAGAACATTAAGCGAGCATATCTGGAAAAAGTCGCAGTTGCAGCCTTAAAGATACTTCGTGTAGTAAAGTTACCGCGAACCCTGAAGCTCTAGCATAAGATCGAAGCGACCAATATTCCGTCTGAAACCAAATACCTCAGTGCTTCAAAGCAAAAAGTTTTATAAAGATTTGAAGGAAGCCACTGTGTTTCTCCTGCAAGTTCTCTCGGAAAAGATCGGAAGTAGTCTACGTAGGTAACAAGTAGTCGAACACCAGCTTTTGTAAGATGGGATCTTCCAGCTGAAATCATGCCAAGTCAGAAGCTTCATCCGATGTAAAGCGACAATAGATCGTCCAAAGAGAGCCAGAATTTTCGAACTCCGACTCTTGAATGAGATAACCATACTACACGTATTTCTGCTGCAAGTTCGCCCGGAAGCAGTCAGAATCAGTCAGAATCAGTAGAAGTCAAGGCTAAGAGGTAGTCAAATAGCAGCTTATGTTAGCTGTACTAAAGGGAGTCGGGGTCCTCGAACAGGGATCACTTCCAAGCCAGAAGTTCTCATATAAGCTCATATCCTATAATTTGAAGACATCTGAGGATAAGGATTATTCCCGGAGTCATTGAGAATATCTAAGGTAATGGAATTCATCCAAGGCTTATCCCACATATTATCCGTGAAAAAACTAAATTTTGAACGTGACCCGAATCATGTATAGATATTAAAGATTATCTGAAAGAAATCGGTGTGCCCTGACTAAAAATTGTAAACTAAAGTTTGTATCCTTGCAGACACTTATTTAATGTCTTCCAATAATTTGATGATTAAAACCGTTTAAGGTATCAGTAAAGCTCTTATCCAAGCTGTAAACTCAGCTTTGAGGAACTCGATAAGGAGCTTTTGCAATATTAAACGATCTTCTTTCTAACCGACTGAAGCTTCAGTCTATTTGAATTATATAATATGTGATTAACGGTTGCATGAAAAATTTGTTAAAGTCCAGTTATTTGAGTTACCTAAAGTAGGGTATTCAAAGTTCGTTTGTACTGTAGCGATTTCTCTTCCTTTATTTCCATTCTTTACACCCATTCGAACTCATCATTGTGCTGTTATCATTTCTCTTTTGCAGAGCAAAGACCGGTCGGTGTCCTCAGTACGTGACCGCATTTACGACGATCCAGCATACACAGACGATATCAGCCACCTGGCGAACCCACTACGCCGCAACAGCTGTTCGGGTAAAGCGGACGGCAAAACGAAATCCTTTGCCAGCGGCAATACGGCGAGCAACTTGACGGCCAGTGGCAGCAGTTCCCTGGGAAAGCGCAGTAAATTATCCAAAGAATTTTTGCAGCAAAATAAATTGCGCGATGGTGGCGCCACATATGAGCGCGACGCATCGAGCAGTTCAGACGAGCCGCTACGTTCGGAGAGTCAATCCAAAAGCGGCGCAACGGCAAGTGTCGGACGACGTGGACGCAGTCTAGAACGTAGCGCAGCTGCTGCGGCGACCGAGGGCAAGAGTGGCGAGCGAAAACGTGAGAAGCGCGAACGCAGCAATAAACAGAAAAGCAATACGACGAGTGTGGAAAACAATGCACTTCTCACACAACACGCCGAAATGCAACAAAAACAAGAAAGTTATATTGAAACAACAAACAACACGCGCGCGTCAAGCAATCGGCGGTCGAAAACGCAGTCAGCCGTGATGACCAAACAGTATAGCGATGGCGCTGCAGCCGATTTACAATGGGCGGTCGAACAGCAGCAAGCGCGCGATGAGATTTCATCCATGCACAGCAGTGCGTCTGCGGTGAAGGCTGTTGCAGCAACAAGCGCCGCAGGCGGTGCCAGCTCGAAAATGCAAATTGGCAGGCGCTTCTTGCGCGGTGAAATTGGCATTAAGAGTTTCAATTACTACTTGCTCAAGGAGGGTATTAAGAGCTCGAAGCGCTTTGTGGAGAAGCAGCGCAACTCATTCACAAGCGGCTTAGCGAGCGCGGCTAGTGGCGGCAAGAAGACGCACTCACGCAGCGAGGAGAATATCTATGAGGAGATTTTCTTCAAGGACGCGCCACCATCCGATGATGAACAACAGCAGCAACTACAACAAGAACAACAGCAGCCGCCACCGTTACCGCTGCAGCAAAGCAATAGCGCACAGGCGCATGCACATACACAGCTGCAGCAACAACAAACTCCACAAGCGCCACACACACAACACGCACATCAAGCTAGAGGCGCCGAAACGCCCATATCACAGTGCAGCGGCAGCGAGGAGGGTGTCTACGCCGACTGTGAACTCTGCCTGCAGCAATGCACCAAAGAGAATTGCGAATATTGCTACGCGCAGCAGGCAACGGCTGGCGCGGATGAGCACGCGCAAAGCGCCAGTAAAATACAGCGCGATATGGCCAAACCGTATGCGGTCGTGCCATTACAACAACAACAACAACACACACTCAACAAGCTACCACAACAATTCGATGTGCCGGCGCGGCCATTAATCACGCAAGCGCCAAGCGCCGCGCCCGCCGACTACAACAGCTCGAGCAGCAACGGCGGCATGGCGGGCGCGCAACTACCCGCCGCGCACATACTTGAGTTCCAATCGTACAATCCGAATAATCCGGGCGTTTACAAAATAGAGACAACACCGGTGGCCATTACGGGTGAATACAATCCGATATTGCAATTTCAACAGTCCTCACCGTCGACAGGCACCGCAACAACAACAACGCCCAGCATAGAGCTACAGCCGCTGGGTTTAGCGCAACATGCGCCGAATATGGCGCATCAACAACAACAGCAACCACAATTGTTACAACAAGTAAGCTATCAGCCTGCAGTACAACACCAACAACCACAACAGCAGCAACACTTGAAACATTCAACCAACAATTACATATTGCAAACGGGCGGCGTTGGTGGCGGCAGCGCGCCAACACATCACCACTACCATCAGTCACCGACAGTGGTCCCCAGCAGCGCCGGCATACTCATAACACAGCAGCGCGCACGCGGCCATCGTATGGGCAGTCACCAACACCAACAGCAACACTCACATTATATGCTCACTTATCAACCGCCCGCAATGGCCGCAGGACCGCCCATCTCCGGTGGCGGTGGCATGCAACGCATGAACACCAAATCATCGTCGTCCAGCGATTCGTTACAACAGCATCAACACTTGCATAAATACAACACCATGTCACGCCTCGAGGCGCAACAAGTGCTGTTGGGCGATCCTTTCTATGGCGGCGCCACTGTTGGACCGACGCATTCGCTCATGTTTGCCGCCAGCCGCCCCATAGGCGGCTCACAAATACTCGTCGATTCGTATGAATTGCCGCAAATGTACAAAAGCGATTCGCGCGCTTCCATACTGAGCGAGTACTCGTTGCGCAGCAGCGACAATTCGCATCGCTATAATCGCTTTCGTTACGCAGGCGGCGGCGGTGGCAGTTTTAGCGGCGTCGCTGGCGGTGGCGGGCAGGTGAGCGACTCCAGTCTGGGTGACTCGCTGTTTTCCTGCACCTCCGCGCAGCGTCGCTACTTTGGCAGTTCGGAGAGTTGCCGCTTTGGTTTCGAGTGTCGGCGCTGCAGCTTGGATGGCGGCGAGAAGTGTAGCTTCTCCGACACGTGTCGCTATGAGTGCCGCAACTGTGATTGCTCCTCCAGCTACTTCTCCTCGGACTTCGATGATATGTATGGCAGTGTAGCGGGCGCTGGTGGTTCGGCAGCCGCTTTAGCCGCACAACGCAGCAGCGGCATACCGCGCAAGACGGCGGCGGGCACACTTCCGCCAAGCGCTGGCAACGCGGAGTACGAGCGCAAGCAGGAACAACTCGACTTGAAGCAGAACAAGTATGCGCAGGATTTCTTTAAGCATGTGAATGATGTGAAGCGCAGCATCTATCAATCGGAAATGCAGCGCAATGCAAGCGGCGCCGCCGAGTACGCAGTCAGCAGCAAATTTGAAAGCAATCGCGCTAAAGCTGCTGAGCGCGGCGCTAACGTGCAAGCGCCAGAAAGCAGTCCACGTCGCTACGTCGCCAAAGATGCGCCGCAAATAACTACACTACCGTTGACCAAAGAGCGTTTGCGCACAGCGCGCGTCACAGCTGGCACGCACACCGACAGCTCGACTACGCCCACACCAGCGCCTCGCACAAGTCTACAGCAGACGCTACCACAGCCAACACAACGCGCGTCGCGCCACACAGCGGCCGCAACTGCTTACGAGCGCCACAGCGAATATCCTTCATTGGATCGGCTGGTGGCAAGCGCGACGGGCGCCATACCAAAAGCAACAACTGTGTGCTTGCAAAGCGCTGGCGGCGCTAAGCACAAAAGTAATGCAACCAACACATTGCCAACAGCAAACAGTGATATTAATAGCAATAGTGATCAACCGCCGCGCCATAGTCCACGTCACAGTCCAAAGCATTTGAAAATTACCGATCGCCCACTCGGTTTGTCTGCCGCCTACGTACAAACCGCCGATGGTGACACGGTCAAGGCCAGCGCGCGCAACACACGTGTCGCCGCTGAGGCGCTTACTAATAACAACAATAATAACAACATAACTGTAGCATTAGCCGATGCCAATCACAATGAAGCGCCCGCAGCCGCTTTATTAGGCGCCAGCACAGCGGGTAGTGCAGTTAGTGCCGGCGGCGGCGGCTCAATGAAGCGTGAACCACGTTATCTAAGCGTCGAGCACAATACCGGAAGCGCACCTGCCGTGCATACCAGCAAGCGCCACCACCGCAGCTCATCCGCCTCCAAGCAGTCATCATTGTCCGTGACGCGCCGTAGCAAGGACATACCGGCGCCACCGCCGCCATCGCCGGCCACCTACTCAGACCTGCAGGAGCTGAAGGTGAACATTGAGAACGCGCAGCAGCCAAAGCAACTGGATGAGGTTGAGTTGAAAAAGTGCTCTGCCGAAAGACGCAAGAAGAAGCATGCCAAAGCAGATGGCGAAGCAGCCGAAAGTCAGTCGAAAAGGGAAAAAGAAAAAGATACACAGCGCCAGCTGTCACTGCAAATAACTAAGGACGCGCAGTTAAGTCCAACCAAAAGTGGCAAACACGACACAGATAAGGCGGCAAAGTTAAGACTTCCAGCAACAACACCAATAAAAAATGCTGACAGCTCTTTGCGTCAGGATTTATGTGAGCGCCCAGCTGCTGCATTGCTGGCGGCCGCAAAATCATCTGTGGCTACTGCGGTGGCTGTGGCAGGTGCTAATTGCATGCCAGATGCCGCAACGAAACTGCAACAGCAACAGCAACAACAACAGCAACAGCAACATCTTCAAGAGCGCACACATGACAAGCTGAACAATGCAAATTACAATAGCAAGCATGCCTCAGAGGCAGTCAAGCAACTGGAAATGTGCAACAACGCACATGCCACAGATGATGATGATGTCTTTTATGATGCGCGCAGCGAGGATTCCGGTGGCACGGTGTCGAGCAGCTTGCTGCGCCGCCAAAAAGCAACAGCAGCGACGTCGACGGCAGTCAGTAGCGGCAGCGAGCGACGCGGCAAGGTGAGTAATGCAAATCTTTGCCTTTATATACATATATATGTATGTGTGTGTGTTGTATGTATATTATATATATATATATGGATGTGTGTGTGCACTTGTAGGTATGCTTCTTGCATTTGCTCTTTTGCCACAAACCCGCTGCGCCGCAATGCTTAGCAAAATTTCACTTAAACGCAAATCTTAGCATACCTACAGGCGCCGCCGCACATGTTTGCACTCGACTTCAACGTGCCTTTCTTTATTTGCGTGGTTGCGCATAGCTGCTGCATACTCAAAGTCGCCCAACTTAGTCGCTTGCCTAACTTTCATTGCATTACTTGGCGTTTGTTGTTGTTATACAGCGCTTTTTGTTTTTATTGTATTATGCATTCGTTGTTATGCAGCGCAAGTTGTTAGCGCGTTGATTGTGCAAGCAAAGTTCTGCCACTTTGTAAGTTTTCTTCTTTTACTTTTACCTTGTTTATTTGCGGAGCCCGCATGTGGCGCTGTCTACCTTTGCACCCACCTTCTTCTTTGTTGTTGTTGTTGGCGTTGTCTGGATTTATTTCAGTCAAGTCTCATGTCAAGCCATGTCTTTTTCGATTTTTCTTCGCATTTTGACATCGAAAACTTTGTCCTGCGCTTCACGTGTTGACGCGCGCGCCAAGTCAGCCTTGTTGGTACTCTGTCTACGCGGCGCATGGCGCGCGGTATGAGATGTGCGTTAGGCGCAATGCGTTGTGTATTGCATAATCAGCGCGCCGCCCTGCCGCTGACTTTTCATTGCATTGCATTGTTGGGATATTTCATTAATGAAACAATTTATATTAAATGAGTTGAAGCCGCAGAAGTCAAGTCAAGCGTCAGCAACCTGGCAGGCAGGTAAGCGCAATGACAAGTCTCCCTGGCGGTGTCGTCAGCTCTGTTCGGTTGTGCATGTGCGCATGTAGGCCTAAGCAGCTGTGGTATGTTTGGTATGTGCGGCATTTTGCATATCTATGTTTCTGTGGTAGTGTGGTTGAGGGTTGCATATACTCGTAGGTATGAATGTGAGCGATTTGAACTCAAGAAATGGTTGTAATTGCGTAAATCTATATAAATATATATATAAACGGTGCGTCAGCTCTTAGAGGTAGGTAGACAGGCCCTTTAAAAATTCAAGAAACCCAACGCTTGAATAAAATGTGTCTATTTAGACCGGCTTCTGAAGTTAAACCATTGTAAGAATTGAGTATTGATAGCTGTGGGCTTATTACTCGTATGACGACGTGGAATGGTCTTCGCGATTGCAGGTTAGGTTAGGTTAGGGGCAATGGCTGATCCTCAAGTTGAGAATCGTACTTGAACTTTGCTATATAGTGCTTTGTGGAGTCAAAAAATAACAGATCTTATGATTTGGCAAAGCGCCTTGTGCCCAATACAAATTTTCTAGGTGTTTTATTTTTACTCCCACCAGCTCGGCGGTTCGTCTGAAAGAGTGAGCTCAGTTCAGGCAAAGGCGATGCAATCAAGAAGTAAGAGTTGAGATCTTTATACCACGTCTTCTTCCAAACAACCTCTACAACTAACATCCAATTAGATGCTCAATCTTTCCGCCGCGTAGACACCGACAGCGCAATGACCTGTTAGAATCCCCACAATTAGCGAAATGCTCCGGCAACTTCCTTTTATCACTCTAGATGTTCAAAAAAGTGATAGAAACAAGAAAATACGTTAACTTCGGCTGCACTGAATCTAAAGGGTCATCCATTTCGACAGACATGACATACCTATGTTTATCTCTTCAAAAGATGTACATATTGTTGACACTGGTTTCTGCACAGATGGTTCTATATGGTTCATGAACTCTCTATTAACTCTTGCTTCACGCTTCTACAAAGCCTTTGAATTTTTTTAAACACAAATGGCTACAAAACCAGTTTAACCTCACTTTCGCATACAGCGAGTTCATTCTTGGTAAGGCTTATACTAGTATGAATGGCTGGTCATGGCGGAATCGCAGAGAGCTGTATGTCAGCTAAAATTGGTGTTGTTATTTAGTCACTTAAAGAATTTAAAAGTTCTTTTGTTCTTTTGTGACTTATCATTTTGTCACGCTACGTAAACTCTGCTAACTCTGGTCAATTCCAGTATCTCCTTACTGGTCCTTTTGTCACACAGTTAAGAGTAGTTATAGAAATTCATTGAACAAATTTTTTTGTTGAACATTATCAAAGTTGATTGGAAGATGGCAAGATCATCCTTCCGTCAATTCTTTCACGAGTATTTGGCATTTTAAAGACTAAATTTGAATTTTGACTACCACTTCACTACCAGAAATATTTTATCTTTGCCAATTTTAGTTGACTTCAAGTTGTTAGGTTGTCAAATATATCCCTTCCGGTTTTTTGCTCTTTATTCAATGCTTTATAAAAATTGTTACAGTGATCGGATTTAGTTCAAATATGCGCGGTTTCGTTCGATAATCTGTTTCCATCTAGATGAATACTTCACAAAAGCCCCTTCGTAAAGCCACCCTTCTCATTTGCGAAGAACTCGGACGGCCACTTTTCACAAGTCTCTTTTGAGTTCAACTTTACACCAACTAGGGCTTTCGCCATGGACCGGAACAGGTATTAATCAATTGAAGCTATGTCCGGGCTATATGGTGGATGCGATAAAACCTCCCATCAGAGCTCTCGTAGCTTCTGACGAGTCATCAACGAAGTGTGTGGTTTGGCGTTGTCCTGGTGGAACACTACACCCTTCCTGTTGGCCAATTCTGGACGCTTCTGGTCAATCGTCTGCTTCAAGCGGTCCAGTTGTTCGCAGTAGTTGGTAGAATTAAGCGTCTGGCCATATGGGAGCAGCTCATAGTAGATGATTCCCTTCCAATACCACCAAACACAGAGCAAAACCTTCCCGGCCGTCAATCCCGGCTTGGCCACTGTCTTCGTATGTGATCCATTTTTCATCGCCAGTCACCATCCGCTTCAGAAATGGTTCGAGTTCATTCCGTTTCAGTAACATATCGCAGGCGTTGATTCGGTCCAGAAGGTTTTTTTGCGTCAAATCATGCGGCACCCAAACATCAAGTTTGTTTGTGTATCCAGCCTTCTGCAGATGGTTTAAAATAGTTTAAAATAGTTTGGCCACTCCCAACTTCTGGACGATGTCACGAGATGCCATATGCCGGTCTAACACGATGTTTTTACGATTTGATCGGTATTCGTCGTCACAGGGCTTCCGCTGGCTGGCTTATCTATGATGTCGTTTTCAACTGCTCTGAATCGTCGAAACCATTACTCTGCAGTTCGAAGTGATAGAGTATCTTCCCCCAAAACAACACTAATCTCACGGAACGTTTCTCTAGCGGATTTGCCTTTAACGAAGGAAAACTTTAAAATAGCGCGAATTTCGGCGTTAGTGAGTTCCATGTTTACACGTCTATAACTGTTGAACGCAATAACCAAACTAATCATGCATAGCGTCGTTTTGTAGGTTATGTCATGACCTTTCAAAGATGTATAATGTACGAGCTCTGTAGAGCTTTTTACATAGCTGCGAAAATCAAGACAAATAGGCGGAAGGGAGATATTCGACAACCTACTAGTATTGCGTCGAATTTTATTCGTTCTCATGAACATAAAGTCCCCCAAGTCAGTTACAAAAATGGATGCTATCAAAAATATTTTTGGCTAAGAGAGGATGACAGAGTACGAAGATGTTGGAAACTATGGCGAAAATATACATATTGCGACTCGAGATCGTCGAGAGATCTGATTCTGAAGTACTTACTATATAAAAATATTCAGTAAGGCAATAGGAATAATAGGTTTTGACCTACGAACAGTAGACCGAAAATTTGTTCCAAAAATATACACTTTCTCTGCTTTACAGCAAAACTTTCGATAAATTCGAATATTTCTGTAAAGAACTTTTTAAAACTTTTCTGAGGAGCAAAGACATTGAGCACTCTTATAAACGTCTTCTGAAGTAAATTCCAAAGCCTTTCAGAATAATAGCAACTGTTATAACAAGAAATGTAGGAGATGAGAGACCAAAAAAATCCGAAGAAATCTTGGAAACTAAATGACATTTCCACCAAGTTAGCGATTACGTTAAATATGTAAACAAACAAACGGCAACTCACGAATATTTAGCAAACAACAAACGAAAAGTCAATGAAACTACACAGAAGTTTCCCTCATAATCTCTGCTCGCGGAGTGATGCGGCAAGAATAAACCAATCATAAGAATGCCAGGCATTATTTGTAGCTATGCGAGGCCGGCAAACTTAAACAAACGCCGCAGGGAAGGGGTTCAGAGTGGAGGGAGAATGGCAAGAAAAGGATGGTGCAAACAAACAGCAGTGACAATGAATTTGAACTGAGAAACCTCGCAGCCATCCACGACACCTGCGAGCGGCGCGGGTGGTATGTAGCTAAGTAAGGCGCTCAAAATCACAGCAGAGACAGTATTCTTCGCACAAAACGCTGAGTGTCGATGTGCCTTTCTCATTGACAAAATCATTAGCAAGTTACTGGCGCTTCTATGCCCGTCTGTCTCTTAGTTTGCGAAGACAGGTGAGCTCCTCTGCTTTTTTCTTCCACTTATCGTCAACTGTGCGGCTGACAATGCCAATGCCCCAGACGTTTTGCATTTCGACAGACTTGAGTCAAAGTAAAAGTTTTTCAATTAATTGAGCAAATTTGCTTAATGTCATATTTCGCGGACGAGGACAATGGCACAAATAGATTAGGTGGTAGCCATATAACGGTAACAATGCCTAGAACAAAGACATATTCGTGAGGTGAACAAACTGTCAGCCATATTGAGGAAGTAAAGATTGCCTAGCAGTTGTTGGTACTACAATTTAAGACTTTCACGGAATGCAGGTAGAGTTGAGACAATGTCAGATTTGTGCTCGGAATAGTTGTGTGTGTAACAGTGTGTGTAAAGGTCTTCGCAATGTCGGCTTAGTAATAACAATAAAGCTAATAATAGTTTGTTAAGTTGAGTGACTTGAGGACGGAAATGTTGGAACTTTTGTTATGAGGTTTTAGACCTTTTTAATGCAACAATGGTAGGACTCTTCAATATTTTCAAGCACTTTTAAGGGTTATGTGAGCTTTTAGACCAGAGATATGAGAGCAAGACTTTAGGTTATGTAAGGTTAATTAAATATTCTGATTCTCCGTGAGGCCACTTGGATAATTAAAGACAACCAGAGATGCCTGTCCATCGTGTTGCCCAGAACTACTAGATATGGATAAGAAAGACCTTCGCATGTCAACAAAATGCCTAGGTCTAGCCACAAAGTAGTTGGGTCGGTTACTATCTACTCCTGCCAATTCGTCGAGTTCGTAACAAATGTGGCAAGGCAGTTAGGTTAACCTTAGTGTAGCGAAAACTGGACTGTAGGAAATTTCTAGAAGGGAAGGGTCTAAATGTTTCTATCTCATTTTCTTTCCTGCAACTTTAGCGTCCTCAATAATCTTTAACACCACCGCCTGAGTTCCCATGAGACAGTGTCCTATCATTGCGGTCATATGAAACTGGCTAGGAACTAGTAGTTCCATGGATCTTGTGGGCCAGATGGCTTTCGCTCACGTGAGGCCCACAGATCCAGTCTTGGTAGGATTTAGGTAAGGATGCTCTTTCTTATAGGTTCATCTGTTTTACTGTCTCAGACGACTCCGCTGTGAACAGGCACCCACACAAGTCATCGTTAATATGAATGTAGGGCTCAACTTATCTTAAGAAAGCTTACCCTAAAATAAGCCACACTTCGTAGAAGTACATCTGCTGTTACCTTAATGGCTGTCACCTTTTTGTAGAGCCACAACAGTGATTTGACAAACTGAAACAAGAGATTGAGAGCTCCAGGAAAATCTGGCTTCTTAAACTTCCTTGTTCTTTTGTTTTTGTTTGCCTAGGTGCTGAGGATATGCTAATGAGCATAGGATAATGTCGACTTTCGATACCTTGTCTATCACTTACTCTATATGAGTTCTAAAGCATCATCGGTCAACGAGTTAGCCTGATCCTATGATATTTTTATTGTATTTTTAGAGGCATTTTCCTTAGGACCCTAGATCAGACCAAGGGCTTCACTTCCGCAGTATTTCCGAATAACTTCTCTAGAATTATTATCTGGCTACAGCGACAGCGGGAATCCATTATTGATGTAGGGATTGAGTAAGTCTTCGGAAATTATGGTGTCTGAGTTCTCTCCCCGACTGTAAACCCCTCTACTGATCATCTATATATGTGACCTGGTCTACAAAAAGGGAGCTAACGTGGAAAACTAGTTTTCTGGGAAACAGCTGTTAAAAATAACAAAATAAACAACTCGTTTCGTTATCTCATTAATTGTTTTTTGACACCTAAGCCCCCAAAATTTACGTAGACCACTCTTACTTCACTTCACTTATATTAAAAACTTGCCAGGAGTGGCATACTTTACTGCGTGGATTTCTGAGACCATCCATCCCCAAAGTTGCTGTTGCCTCAAACCCGGATTCCGCTGCTTTAAGTGCTAGGGTTCCAGAGAGAGCCGAACAATAGTTTCTGACCGGAGAGTTAGAGTCGGCTACGCTAAGAAATCATCAAACATAGCCAGATGGAATTTAGGATGGATATAAGCAAATATGCGAGAAACGTGTTCAATCGTAAGCGAGAAAATCACGGGCCTTGTTCATTCAAAGTGGTATTCTCAGCTCATGGTCATTGCGTGTCTGAGTTCTAATCGTATAGCCTACTACAGAGAAATATATTAATTATAGTTAAAATATGGATGAAAGCTGGAGCCTCGAAATTCCACTGCCGAACCGAGTTTTAAATTTTGGCATACCCCGTACATTATATATACATACACTCATACTTCAATTTACACAATCTTAACTGTCTCTTATAACGAATTCACACGACCGTTGAACACACTTTAAAAAGTACCGTTTCTTACAGGCAACAACGAGCCCTGAATTCAACCGGGAGCAACAGAACAAAGCAGAAGAAGAAGAAGCAGCAGCGCCAGGAGAAGAGCCATCACATGAACACATAGCCAGCGGCAGCGACATTAAATTGGACACGGACAATGCTGGCGCAGTGCAGTCGGTCGCTGCGAATGACGAGGCCAACGCGACCACAGTACAAACGAAATCCAAGGACACGCTGGCGGCTAACAGCGAGAGCATCAAAAGTGAACGAACGAAAAGCGCAACGAGCAAAATCAACAACAACAACAAGACGACGACGACCAGCAGCGAAGCTGCCAAAAGTGCAGCAACACAAGCTGAAGCAACGAATGTGACAAATGTTGCTGCAGCCGGAGCAACAGGGTACTCGGCGATGGCATTGAACCTGGGCGACGAGGCAAATGCAGAAAATGCGGCAACCTCGGCAACTACAACACAGCCAGGCAGTAGTGAGCAACACCGAAATGTAGGCGGCAGTGGCGCCTTGGAAGGTGGCAGCACCGGCAGCGGTCACCACAGTCGGCGAGAGAAGAAACGACGCGCCGCCACCAGCAGCAGCAGCCGAGAATCGTCCGGCAGACAACATAAAGCAGCAACCACCATTCCGGCAATGACTATAAGTTGCGACACATGTTGCCAGATGGAATGTGAGCAATATCAACAGCAACAACAACAAACACTGTTGTACTCACAGCCCAGCCGCCGCCATGAGTCGCGTGCCGAAACGAAAACCAAAACAAGCAAAGCCGAAAGAGCGAACAAAATAAAAGACGAAAAGTGGAGAGAGCGCGCCGTGGCAACAACAAAAGCTAGCGCTAATGAGCAAGCAACAATTGCGCCAACAACAGCGCCAGCGTTGAGTGCGAGCACAAGCATGCCAGCTGGGAAAGAGCGGGCAGACTCGCCGCTGTCGTCGTCGTGGCCGACATGCGCAACAGCTATGTTGACACGCGCGAGAGCCGAAGCACAAGATACACAGCCAACTGTAGTGGAGCCGCTGCAGTTGCCTGCCATTGCAACAACAACTACAACAGTAAACAGCACAATTACAACAACTTGTACAGACATGATGCAGGCAGTACTAGTCGAGCGAATTGGCGCGCAAAGTGACAACAGCGAACGCAACACTGAGCCACACACGCAACATGTTGCTGAACATGTTGCTAACAACGCTGTTACGCAGAATGTAGCTAACAGCGCTGCTGCCAACGAACAGTCTGTTAGCAAGTGCGTAGCAGACGAGGAACTCTCGGAGATATCCAGCGCAACAACAACAACAGCTACAACAACAAACGCCACCATCATTATAACGCCAGCTGAAGCCACAGCAGCAACAACAACAATAACAGAAACCATTGCCGCTTTAGTGGAGGCTGTAGACACGGGCGACGCCACAGTGGCCGCCAAACTGTTAACAGTTTCACCAGCAGCGCCAGCAACATTAACGCCAACGCCAGCGCTGGCAGTGACGTCAACAGCGCCAGTTGGCGAAGCCATCACCGCAACAACTTCGCCATGCACCAGTGCGGCCAACTCGACGGTCAGTTGTATTTCGGATATCGCAGGTGTCACTACGCCTTCGTACAGGTATGTCGCACGCGCGCGCATTTCACATTTTCACATTTACAGTTTGTTTTGTCTGTTCTTACATTTGTGAGCAAAAAAGTACCTTCGCACCAAAAAAAAAAGAAAGAAATTGCAAATTTTCGCACATTTATTATAAGCGGTGCGGTGCGGCGCGGTGTTAAATCATGTTAAGTGTGTGTGTATGTGTCTGTGTTTGTGTGGTTATGAAGCAAAACGTTGCAGTGCGCTAAAGTGTAGGTGATAATAAATTGGCAGCGAGCGAAATAAGCAATTTCTATATTTTACAAAAAATGTGCTTCGTGCAACAACAACAATAATACAAATTTGTTACAACAACAAAAACAACAACAACAACTTTGTTCGAAATGAAAATGTTTTAGTGCTTGCGCGAAATGTGTCGCAGCACTATTTTGTTGCTGTTGTTGTTTTTTCTATTTTTTTTTGGTTGTTGCATGCATTGGCTGTCTTGAGGTTTTGCTTGCAACAGCGCCAACGTCGATTTGCAGCCATTAATTGTTGCTGCCTTTTACTGTTTTTTCTTTGCTTTTTTCGTTTGTGTGTGGAAAAGTCGTCGCAAAAACGTGTGTACGGTATTTATTGGCGATTTGAGCGGGCAAAGTGCTGTGGCAAGTAATGTGTGACTTTTTACTATTTTTTTGTTTTTGTTTTTATTTATTTTTTTTTCTTTTTTCGCTCATTCCAAGGCAATGCATTTGCTTGTGGCCGGTTCTGTCTTCGCCTATCTGCGCTTAAGCTGACTTCCTTGTTTTACTCGCAATTCGTGGTTCGGGCGACACGCAACACGTTTCTCGGCGCGCGTACTTAAAATTGGTGTGGCGACCAGTCTAAGCCGATTTGAAATTTTACGCACCATCTATGCCAGTGCCGAGCGACAAAAACGTACGCATGTTTTAGCTACCGTTATCCGTTGCTATAGTTGTTTTCGTGTTTATTGTTGGCGCAGCTGAATAAGCTCAATCGGGCGGCGGTTTAAGGCCTTGTGCCCGAGTGTCCTTCTGTGGCCACGCACTTACTACATACAATATTGTATTTGTGGTGGTGTGTACGTGTGTGTGTAATATTTTTTGCAACTAAATAAATACAAGTATTGAATAGATGAGCTCAACAATAAATACAAAATAAAATTCACGAAGAAAATTAAAATTTAATTTACAGAAAAATTTTTAAAAATAATAAACGATTTCTAAAAAAGAAAAAAGCAATAAAAATAATCAAATATAGCAAAAAATATAAATAATTAATTGGAATATTAAATAAAAAAAAATTATAAATATTTGTATATATTTTTTTTAATAATTAAAAAATTAATTTAAAAGAAATTAAAATAAAATTTGTCAAAAAAATTATAAAAAAATGAAATATATTAAAAAAATAAGCCAAGAAGGAATTGCAAATAATTAAAATATCAAAAATTAAAATAATTAAAATTAATTAAAAAATATAAAGAAGCAATGATGCAATAAAAAGGGACCAATATGTTTAGTCAACTGACTTTTTTTAAATTAAAAAGTAACAAATAACAAAAAAAAATTAACTTATTAACACTTATTAGATAATTAGAGACAAACTGTTAATGGACTAAATTAAGTTGTTGTTTGGATTGCGCAGCTGACTAATTTTTCTTTATTAAGTGTCTTCCCATTTAAAAAATAACTAAAAGTTTCCTTTTGTGTAAGCGGACAATTTAAAATTAGTTAACGAAAATTACAAAAAAATTTAAAAATTAATTCAATTAAAATTAATTATTAATTTAATTTAGTTTTTATATTTATTTAAAATTTAACGAAATATTACTTTAAAAATTAATTAAATTAATATTCAAAAAAATTAATTAATTAAATTTAGTTTTTATATTTATTTTAAATTAAATTCGATATTAATTTAAAATTTATTTTTTTTTGAAATTAAAATTAAAATTAATTACATTTTTATACTCTCAGCAACAAAGTTGCTAAAGAGAGTATTATAGTTTTGTTCACATAACGGTTGTTTGTAAGTCTCAAAACTAAAAGAGAGTCAGATAGATGTATACATATACCAAAGTGATCAGGGTGACGAGTAGAGTTTGAAATCCGGATGTCTGTCCGTCCGTCCGTCTGTCCGTCCGTGCAAGCTGTAACTTGAGTAAAAATTGAGAGATCATGAGGAAACTTGGTACACGGATTTTCTTGGCTCCATAAGAGAGGGTTAAGTTCGAAGATGGGCAAAATCGGCCGGACATTCCACGCCCACAAAATGGCGGAAACCGAAAACCTATAAAGTGTCATAACTAAGCCATAAATAAAGATTTTTAAAGTGAAATTTGGCACAAAGGATCGCATTAAGGAGGGGCATATTTGGACGTATTTTTTTTTGGAAAAGTGGGCGAGCCCCCGCCCCCTACTAAGTTTTTTTGTACATATCTCGGAAACTACTATAGGCTATTCCAACCAAACTCTAATATAGAGTCGTTTCCTTTTCCTGCAGGCATTTCCATTACACAGCTCAAAAATGGAAGAAATCTGATAATAACCACGCCCACCTCCCATACAAAGGTTAATGTTGAAAATCACTAAAAGTGCGTTCCACCGACTAACAAAAAACGTCAGAAACGCTAAATTTTACAGAAGTAAATGGCAGAAGGAAGCTGCACCCAGGCTTTTTTTAAATTGAAAATGGGCGTGGCGTCGCCCACTTATGGACCAACAAACCATATCTCAGGAACTACTTGACCGATTTCAGATGAAATTCGATATAAATTATGTTTCTTAACACCCTGATCGACATGTACGAAATATGGGTGAAACTCGGTTCACAACCACGCCTTCTTCCCAATTCAACGCTATTTTGAATTCCATCTTATGCCTTCTCTAATGCCAAATAATATATATGTACATTAGGAACCAATGATGATAGTCGGAAATAAAACTTTACACAAATACGGTATTTGATCTGAGGTATCCCTTTGTGGAAAAATTGTCGTGATCGCCTATAACTTTTCAAAGGTCCCGCTGATATGCGAACACGAAGAACTCAGTGCCTAACCTACACCTAACCTAATTTTTCACCGAAAATATCGTTACTCTCCGTCAGAATTTTAATTCTAATTACTTTTAAGGCAGCAAAATAAAAAAATATGTAAATGACGGATAATGAAATCTCCGATTATCCCACTTATTATCATGCTAGAGTATATAAATGTTCGGTGACACCCGAACTTAGCCTTTCTTTTAACTTGTATTTCATTAAATTTAATATTATTATTAATTAACTAATTAATTGAATTCATTAATTACTTTTAATTTTTGAAATAAATTTAATTATTTTAATTTTTACATTTAATTTACAATTTTTAAAATTAAAAATTAAATATAAATTCATAAAATTAAATTTTCGCATTGAGTTTTATTTAGTTTCCTCAAAACACTTTATTTTTAAATTAAATTTAATATTATTAATTAACTAATTACTATATATGTGATAATTTAATTTACTTAATTAAATTTTAGTGTAATAGATTGTTTCAATCAAAATTATTAGTTTAATTAAATAAAATTAATATGTAAGCTTAATTAATATTAAGCTGCAATTTTAAATCTATAACTTAATTAATGAATCTAAATTTAAGTAAATTATAATGTAATTAATTAAATTAAAATTTAGTTTAATTAAATAAAAAATTTAATTAATATGTAATCTAATTAAAAAATTAGAAATTATATTAAAAAATGAGAATTCATAAAACAAAATTCTAAATTAAAATCATATCCTTGCTGGATTCGTTAGATTTTTCCTGCTTCGTTTGTGGCCATGCGAAGTCGTTTCCTCCCGTGAAATAGCGCGTATGTGTGTGTTTTTGCGTAGATATACATTAGGGCATATACATGAATAGTTTATGAATAAACTCAAAAGTCAGAAGCATAAATTGCTCTTACACACA